>NC_142485.1:4450277-4773055 GCF_049115385.1 Moschus berezovskii
ATTATACACTGAATTTGAAAGAATATGAAGAACAGTTTGGATAATCCAAGTGTGGGTCCCAATTTGCAGAAAATGACTTTTGTTTTCAGAAATTGGGAGGATGTTCTTTAAAAACACCAATTTAAAGGGACAATTTATTTTACAACAAAGTGCATGAGAAGGCACAGAAATTTCCTTCTACTGGTTTTGAGTTTGAGGTTCATAAGGTTTTTAATAATTGTCTCTTATTGGGTGGAAACGGGTAAAAGGATGGTGGAATAGTTGACAGAACAGCTCTGAGTCAAATAGAACTTTGGATTAAGGCTCTATCACCCGCCAATTGTGTGACCATTGGCAAGGTTATTTCACTTCTCTGAGACTGTTTTCTCAGCTGTAAAATGGGATCATTAACACCTAACTCAGAGGTAGTTGTGAAGATTAAGTGGACTGATGGGCTTAAAGCAACTAGGTTCTTCTTACATGATTCTGGATTGAAACACGTAGGATTTTATCAACCACTATCAATTCTCCTGCTGTGGATTTAAAAATGATCGAAGGTGTAACTGCTCATATGGGGCCAGGGTTTATCTGTCCCTTGTTAAATGAAGCAGTGAGGACATAAAGGAATGCTATAGGTAGAATTCAGACCCTGGGAGGAAGCTTCATCTCTTCTAAGCCTGTTGCTGGCTTGGTTGAGGGTTTGCTCTTTCCCAGAAATTCCCAGCATGGAATACTGCTGTGGTTTCATAGCAACATTTTCAAATTTGTGCCCAAAGACCTGGATCCACGGACTGCTTTTACAATACACTAGCCTCTCCATAGGAACATTGTAAAGATACACTATCTGAGCCTTTTGTATGAAATAGAAAATTAAGATATCTTACTCACAGTGGCCTTGAAGAGATTGCTGGAGGCAACATGTATAAATAGCATTTATGGATTAGGAATCCAAATGGTTACCATTTTCTAGTATACCTGCTGGGCTGTTTTCTTTGGTCTGGCATGAGTAAGAGAAAAGCAAAATTTGAAAATGACTTGAAGCACAAATGTGAAGGTGACACCCACTCACTACAGTCACTCCTGAATCACTTAATGAATATTTATTGAGCATCTATCCTGTTTCAGCTACACTAGGTGTCCAGAGTAAACAAAACACACAAAAACCAATGACACGGTGCCTGACCTCTGGGGAGCCAGGCTCTAGCTCTGAAGATAAACATTATAATGCCTTGTGATAGGCACGGCGATTCAAATTCTCGCAAAGCATTTTGGAGAGCAATGGGGCAGATTCTAGGAAGACACTTGGAATGAAATACGTTACGGTGTTTTTGCTGGAGCTTAGTATCCAGGAGATGCTCTCAAAGATGAAGAACAACCAAAACCAAATGTTTGTCTATTCACTTTCTTGAACTTTAAGTTACATATTCAATGGAGTAAGTCCATGGATATTTCCCCAGTTTTCCTACCTAAGGTCATCTTTCTAAAAATATTACATAATATTTAAAATACAATTATATTTTAAAAAAATTTACCTGCCATAGCCCTAGATGGCACAGCACATGGCCATGAGTTTGTAATTGGTCAGAGCTGTTGCCTAGGTCAGGGTTATCATAACCTTCTAAAACTGCTATTGTGAGTCAGAAAATCCTTACTTAAAGATATTCCAGAAGGTGTGTCTCAGTTTTGATGACTTGTGAAATACCATAAAGTATTTCAGTAAGGTCAAGCTTAGAACTAGATTTCAAAGAAAACAAGTTAAATTTATAGTAACCCCTTAAATCAAAATTGAATGCTATCGCATCCTCACTTTTTAGATGAGTAGAAAAATCAGACCAACAGCAGGCAAGTTAATTACATGGTTCTATTACTAATAATCTTTTATAATATAATGAAGAACAACTAATAAAATAATTTACTCTCAATGAGATCATTAGCAGACATTTTATAATTATAAATAGGAGTTTTATAGCTATTAATGATAATGGATTGCAATGGGCTTAGAAACAATTGAAATATCGACATTTTAGAAATTATTTAACTTTTATTTACTAATGCACATTTTTTAAGCTTTCTGTCCATTGCCTTTTCTATTGTTATACAGACCTACTGCAATTAAACATGAAAGAGCTTATTGAAAAATAGCTTTTTTAAGTTTTAAAATCAAGAGACAGAAAATATATTCCTGGACCCTTGTTTTTAATTGATGTTGTCTATTTTCGTGCTCCAAAGGCCTAATGATGCATTAAGAGTTTTCCATTTTTGTTGGTTCGATTTTCTATTGAGGAACATTCCTGAAAGTAATAGAATGAAGTCGGGAGGGAAAAGATTGAAAACCTCCCAAGACTGACTACAGTTATGGAAATAAGCTTATGATGGGAAATAATTCAGGTCATTTTCATTTTTAGTTCTTATCAGAGATTCATTGTACTTATATATAAAACACAGAAATTATTCCATTATAAATTCAAAGCTATAGTTAGATCAGCATATTAAGAACCACTTCAAAGTGGAATTATTTTATCATTTTGAGTTATTTCCCTTATAGAAGAAGAAATGCCAGTTGGGCTGCAGATTATAGAGGACTATCGTCTCTCCCTAGAAGAGTTAGCAATATGAATATTGTTTTGTGAGGAATGAGATTTGGGAGTTGAGAGTGATCTTATTAGCACCAGACTCCCTTGGCTAATAATCTCCCGACTATGGGATCTATATTAAATCCTTTTCTATTTATATTCTTTGGCAGGCTCTTATTCACGGCCATTGTGGAGATTTTGTTAAGTAATAGTTCTCTTGAGAAATCATGGGTGCTTTCTGAGGTCATGATCTCCTGAGAGCTTAAACAGAGGGCTATACATCCTCTTCCCAGTTAGGAAGCCACTCTGTGCCCATTTGCTTTAACACATACTTGATTTGTAAGGTTTCTGACATTCCTTTCTTCCAAGAATTTAAGAATAATCTATCACTCTTTATTTTGTGAGGTAAAATTGATTAGGGAAAACAATAAACATAATTCTTTAAGCATGAAACCCAATATATTTTGAATACTTGCCTGGGCTGCCATAGCAATCCTCGTGTGTTCGTTCTCTAGAGACCTCTGGGCCGTGCCAAAGGAGGCCTGGTAAATAGTCCTCACGGTATTTCTTTTTATGCTGGGAGGAATTTCACCCTTGGCCTTTATTGTTTATTATTTTGCTCTGACATGACAAAAAAATCCATCACCTTCCAGATGCTGATACCTGTTGGTTGCAGTCAGGTTGTTGCCAGACGGAGGGAATCTACCAATGTGGTGGTGGTTCTTTAACACCCAGTTCAAGGTTTTAATTGATAGTCATGGTTTAAACACAGAGTTGGATTAGTTGAGCAGTGCTGGGGAGCAGAGGGCCACGTGTTTCACTAGGCTTCAAGGGCCACCTGAAAGGCAACTCCCTTTCAAATTCTGTGGACTTCCAACCATCTATTTCCAGACAGAGGTTGGCCTGAATGGATGAGGGGGTTACTGTAGGGGAGTTGGTATTTGGTGAAAGGTAGATTTTAAAAGATATCAAGACTTCATTTCCCACCTTACCCTTACCACTAACTCGCTGTGGGCCGCAGACAGGTTACTGAATTACTTAGGGGTTATGCATTCTCGCTTGGGCACCCGCCCACAAGGATGTGTTGAGTTTACGTCTGCCAAGCACCTGGCACGTTACAGACTCATCGTGTAGAGTGAGCTCCATGCACTCACTTCTGATGGGTGCTCTTTCCCTCCTACCTGCCCACACAGCAGCCCTTTCGTGTCAGACCAGCCTGAAGACCAGGTAGGCCTCGCGCTCCTCCAGGTCGGGTCCTCAGTGAGCGGCAGCAGCTTCTCCTGGGATTTGATGGGAAATGCAGAGTCCTGGGCCCCGCCCCAGGCCTGCGCAGTCAGAAGCTGCCCCCGAGCCAGGTGACCGTGTATGCGCATCGAGGTTTGAAGGGCGCTGCCGCTTCTCTCCTGACCCTGTGGATTCCCGGTGCTCTGCGTTGTGGGGTCTCTTCCGCGTCTCTTCGCCGCTTGCCTGTTGTTGGGGTGGTGTTGGGGGGATGGACAACTGAGCTGAGCATGGGGTGAGGATTGCAGCCCGTGACCCTGCACGTCCAGGGAACAGCCCCCAGCTTTGGGCCTGGCACAAGGGGACCCTCAATAAATGTTTATTGAGTGAAACTGAGCTGCCAACAGGCAGACTCACAGCAGCCCTCCAGGGGCCTGGAGAGCGCTCCCTGCGCTGGAGGTCACTGCCTGAGGCTCAGACGGGCCTGTCGGGGCAGGGCCTTGCCCGCGGCCTCACCTGCCTGGAAGTGTGTGGAGCTTGGGGAGCCTGTCAGCTGCGTGCAGCCCGCACCACGGTCAGGCAGAGCCCTCGCTTCTTCCCGTGCCCTGCCTGGCAGAGGCGGGTGCGTCCCTGCTTGGGGAGCAGCTTTCTTTCCGTGATTGTCTTTCTGCTTCAGAGGGGACAGAGGAATGTGCTCCGTCCAGCGTACCCACGTCGTATTTTTGCACATCTGCGACCGGCTGGCCTGCGTCTCAACTCTCTTCTCCATTGGTGTTAAATTTCCAAGTTGCTGGTTGACAGGCTGGCACAGGGCATGGTTGCGACAAGGGGACTGGGGAGCTGACGGTGCCCCAAGGACGATGAGGTGGTGGACAGAGCCGGCTGCCTTGGGTGCCAGGAGAAGCAGGAAACTGGGCTCCTGAAGGTTTGGGCAATGAGTTGTGTTGCATGACCTAGGGCGGATCAGATCTGTCACTCTCCTAATCTGTAAACTTGTGCTAATAAGGGGAAGCCAAGCTTTCTCAGTCTATGTGTGTGTTTGCATGCGTTAGTCCCTCAGCTGTGTGACTCTGTGACTCCACGGACTGCAGCCCTCCAGGCTCCTCTGTCCATGGAGTTCTCTACCCAAAGATACTGGAGTGGGTTGCCATTTCCTCCTCCAGGGGATCTTCCCGATCCAGGGATCGAACCCGAGTCTGTTTTGTCTCCTGCATTGGCAGGCAGGTTCTTTACTATCAGTGCTCCCTGGGAAGCCCTTTATCAGTCTATACCAGAGTGTATTTCAGTGAAGTTTACTCCAAGGCCCCTGTACCGCGGTGGTCCATAATCTGCCTCCCCCGCGGGTTAGCGTTCTTAACACTCCCTTTCCCCCGCTCCCTAGGCCAGTCCTGGCGACTCTGTCAGGTCAAGATACTTGTTCTTGGAGCCACCCCACCGCACTTCCTGCTGCTGCTGTCATCTTGGGAATCTGCTGAACTCACAGTGACCAGCGTCTTCCTCTTCAGCAGACTTCTCCTCATCCTTGCTGTACCATCTCTTCCTGGTCTTCTGTCCTTCGGTCAAAACTCTCATTTACCCGTATGGCTGATCCCTGGGTGGGACTTAGAAGAAAACAGCCAGATGAACACGAAGTAGAATCTCCCCTATTCTTCAAGGGATGCTTCTTCTTTCTGGATGGGATCTGTATTCACGGGCGTGCTTAGTCTCAGTCGAGTCCGACTCTCTGCGACCCTGTGGGCCACGGCCTGCCAGGCTCCTCTGTCCATGGGATTCTCCAGGCAAGAATACTGGAGAGGGTTGCCATTTCTTTCTCCATTATTCACGGGAACTTGCAACAGGCTGAGTGACATAAGCATGCAGCAGATTTGGGGGGTAAAAGGGACATTGATCCGTAAGATAGTTTGCCTGATACCAGCTGTGGTAGCAGATAAATGCCCCCATTTCAGTGACTTCAGTAACTTCCATGAAGTTAAACTTGGTGTAAAATGTAGGTAACACTGTGATGAGGACAGGCTTGGACTGGGGGTGGGGGGCAGCAGTGAGAAGGACCACTCTAGCCGGTCCTGCAGGGCCCCGGGACGCTGCCATCTGCTGTTTTCCTAGGTTACCCCGGACAGGAGAGACCGGGGAGGTGGGGAGGTGTTTATGGGGTGAAACTGGAGGAGGCACGCATGCTTTTTGCTCCCCTTCCACTGTCCAAAGCTGAATCGCGTGGTCAAGTTTAACCACAAAGGAGCTGGGAACTGCAGCCCAGCTGGGTGCCAGGCCTGGGGACCCATCCTTGCTGCTGTCCGCGTGGGAACCGCCCTGTTCCTTTTTCCTTTTTCTCCTGCAACTCCTTGGAGAAGTTCGACCTTCCCTCCTCCTCTTGAGAGGCAGCTCTTTTCAGGGAACAGCCCCTCTCCACCCACCTGAAGAACAAGAATAGAACCTTGGTGCGCCTCACTTTGATGGTTGCCAACAATTAAGCCAGTCTCAGTTTCCTGTATTTCAGAAGGATGTTTTGACAGTAAATTATTTGGGGTCATCGTCTTCGTCCTGTGCTTTTGCAGTTTCCTTGGTGGAAGCAGAGACTCACACAGTTCCTCAGTGAGAGACATAATGCTTCTTCTTACCCTGCCCACCGCAGACAGAACCTGAGATGCACACAGGTTAAAAGATACACTGTCTGGTGCAGCAGGGTTCTGCCTGCCGTATCCTGTCTGTGATTACCGTTTTTAAAGAGCTAGCTGGAAAATATAGGACAAAAACTATGGTTTAACGTTTTTTTGTATTTGGTATGCTGGCTCTGGAATCCGCTGGATGACTTTGGACAAGCAAATCAGCCCCTCTGTGTCTCAAATTCCCTAATCTGTAAAGTGGGACTAATCATAGTAGCTACCTCCTGGGTTGATGTATGTAGTACATAAGATAATGGATGTTAAGTTTCTAGTATGATATCTGGAACATAACACCTATGCTTCATAAATACTGACTATTACTTTTCTTTAATGCCAGGAGGATTGGTATTTAGTTCAGGGGCTCCAAAGAAGAAATTGCAAAGCGTGTGGGCTTCTGTTACTGGAAGAGTGGAGTGAAGGTAGAAAATCTGAGGGCAGCGCTATCTCTCTGCAGAAGGGAACATGCTGATGTCAGTAGGTTCAATAGATTGGAATCTAACTTTCCCAGGAGCACAGCTGATAAATGCCACCTCTCATTCAGAAGGTACAGGGACTCCTTCAAAGGGCAGGGATTCTGAGGTCTGGCCATGCACACTGGCTCTGCCCAGTTGTCCTTGGTGGGTGGTGGGGGGCTTCCTTTGGGTGACTGCTTTCCTTAAGAGACCAGAGGCTTTATGTCCCCCAAGTCAGAGCAAATGCTCCTCCACCAGCCTCCATAGAGCTTTCTTGGTGTTGGAGGTAACGTGTTTTATCCATTCTGAGCAATGAGTCTGTGTGGCTGTAAGAAAACAAGCTTTCTTCTATGGTTAAAATATACATACACACATACATCTTCACATAAATGGAAGGGAAGCACTTGCAATACTGGTTCTGAGGAGATACAGCAGTTGCAGCCATAACCAGGATGCAGAGGCACCATTTTCTTTGTAAGCCAGTGCCTGGGGCCCTTGGGGAAATACAGATCCTGACTCAGCAGGTCCCAGGGGTCCTGATATTCTGCATCGCGCACATCTGGATGCCACCGGTCAGGGACCACACTGTGAGTAGCAAAACACTGCATTGCTCCCTTGTTGCTGTTTTGTATTCTGGAGAAGATGTGTGTGTGTATGTGTGTTAGTCGCTTAGTTGTGTCCAACTCTGCAACCCCATGGACTGTAGCCCACCAAGCTCCTCTGCCCTTGGAATTCTCTAGGCAGGAATACTGGAGTGGATAGCCATTCCCTTCTCCAGGGGATCTTCCCAACCTAGGAACCAAACCTGGGTTAAAGGCAGCTGTTTGCCCCAGAATGGAGAAGCTGAGATTCTAGAAGTGTGATTCACTAGATGTGATTTCAGCAATTCAGCCTCTGCAACACCTGGGAAGACGTTAGGAATGCAGAATATCACCTCACCCGCCCTACCCCCCAACCCCGACATGCACACCAGACCTCCTAAGTCAGGGAGTTGGAGGCCAGTTTCCGTGTAAGACTCCTGAAAGTAGTTCTGACAGGGTTCAAGTTT
Source organism: Moschus berezovskii (assembly GCF_049115385.1). Lineage (NCBI taxonomy): Eukaryota > Metazoa > Chordata > Mammalia > Artiodactyla > Moschidae > Moschus > Moschus berezovskii. Next base: position 4,458,211 of record NC_142485.1, read on the forward strand.
GAGAACCATTGCACTAGAGTAGTGGACTCTGGCTTTGAAAGTTCTGCGGAGGATGTAACCAATGCTAAAGAATGGCTCTGGACTCCCAGAGCACATCTCCTGGTCTCTTTCTGCTCAAACTGCATTCCTTGGGCTGTTATGTCCTGGCGTGAAAGGGTGGGATGGAGGACGATGGCTCTTCAAAGGCTGAGCTTTACCTGTGCATCCTCCAGTGACTGCTTTCCTTCTGTGCATGCAGAGTCTCTCAGTCATGTCTGACTCTTTGCAACCCCATGGACTGTAGCCCACCAGGCTCCTCTGTCCATGGGACTCTCCAGGCAAGAACACTGGAGTGGGTTGCCACACCCTCCTCCAGGGGATCTTCCCAACCCAGGAATCAAACTGTGTCTCCTGGACTAGCAGAAGATTCTTTACTGCTTAGCCACCAGGGAGGCCCTTTCCTTATATGAGGACCATGCAAAACCAAATGTGTGTCCAAAATAAAGCCTGGGAAATTGTTTCATGGTACAACAATTCCTGAGTGGCTATGAGGCTCAAGAACTTTCTTTTGTTGTGGTGTTGGGGTAAACAGGATGTCCAGATTTGCCTGAGCCGGAGCGGTTTTCCACAGCACGGGACTTGCAGTGCTGACACCAAGGTCTGGACAGTCCGTCACCCTAATTGCAGGCTATTTTGGGTACAGCTGCAAAGTGTGAATCACTAGGGGATCTTATTAAAATGCAAGCTCTGATTTGGTACTCTAGGTTGCAACCAGGGAATCCGCATTTCCAACAAGCCCTCAGATGACGTTCCGCTGCTGATCTTTGAACCACACTTGGGTAGCAAGGCAGTGTGTCGGCCTTAGGGTTCTGAGCTGGCCTATTTGCAGATAAATTAGGGTGTCCCATAGCCACTCACACTGCAGGTGAGCTGCTTGGCCTTAAATTCAGAGAGAATTTTAGGGCCATCTCCAAGGCTTTAGGGGCTTCCATGGTGGCTCAGTGGTAAAAAAAAAAAAAAACAAAAAAACAACCACCTGGGAATGTAGGAGACACGTGAGACGTGGGTTTGGTCCCTGGGTCAGGAAGATCCCCTGGAGGAGAAATTCTAGTATTCTTGCCTGGGAGATCCCATGGACAGAGGAACCTGGCAGGCTACAGTCCGTGGGGTTGCAAAGAGTCAGACACGAATTAGCAGCTAAACAATAACAACAACCAAGGCTATAGGATTGTGTGTTTGGCCTACAATTATAGAATATTAGTGGGCTTCCCTGGTGACTCAGTGTAAAGAATCTACCTACTAATGCAGGAGACCCGGGTTCAGTCCCCGGGTTGGGAAGATCCCCTGGAGAAAGAAATGGCAACCCACACCAATATTCTTGCCCGGAGAATCCCATGGACAGAGGAGCCTGGCGGGCCCTAGTCTATGGGGTTGCAAATAGTTGGACACGACTTGCAACTGATCACACACACACACACACACACACAATGTTAACAAATCATACATTTCTGGGCTGCAGATCTTTCACCCATCGAATCCAAGTACTCTTTTGAAAAAATTATTATTTACAAGGACATGTGACTGCTGTTGACCCATGAAAAGAACATTCTCAAGTCTATTGATCTCAGTTCGTGTTTGAGTACAGCTTAATACTTTTCTTTGGGCTGAGCATCTGCAAATGACCCGGGATGGCGTATCTGTCATTTTCGGTCTTGTCTCCGCCTTGCAAATGGTACATTTGTCCTTGAGTTTACAGCTGTGGTCGACCACAGGGTCTTTTGCTTTTTGCAGTGTTTCTGCTTTTCAGCCTAATGAGTTTTGCTTTATCCATAGCCTCCTTTACTAATTGCAACACAGCAGCACGTTCTATAGCCCATCTGTTTCCGTGATTGATTGTCTTTTACTTCAGGGTGTCCTAATGAGTTACTTTAAAAAAAAAAAAAATCAAGCTTCAGTGTGACCTTTAAGATCATCATAAATTGTGTTTGCATGTTGTGACCACCCAAAGCACAAGAAACAATTTGTTTGATGTTGAGGTGATTTTCCCTTGCTCCTCACGCGACACAGTCATGCCCTGAGCTCCGTTGCCTTGTGACGTCTGTCTCATCCTGCTGCACCCCGCCGTGGTCAGTCTTCCAGGCTGCGAGCCTTTGCTGCTCATGGACAGAGAGAGGGTGGTTCTGTCTGTGGCTGGCTTACTTATCACTCTCAAGAAGATGCCGGTCGTAGGATTTTCTGATAGTGTATAAAGTTGTCTGCATGCAGAGTTAATCCTCATTGTTTGTGCTAGTTATTGTCTATAAAGACACCTCCAGCTCTCGAGTTAGCAAAAACTGAACAGTTGACCCTAGGGGATGTCTAGGGTCAGGTTCCTGGTCTGATGGTCACAACGTTTTTCTCAATTGATTAATGCATGACCTTGTGTTACCTGCATTTCTGTTTAAAGAGACCTTATTTAATTTGTGTCCTTGACTCACTAACAGTGGCTTCAGGGCCCACAGCAGCCACCCCGTGCCTGGAGGCAGCTTGTCTAACATTCCTGTTTGCTCCACAAGGTGAGCACAGCCTGCTTGCATTTCAGACCCCTAGACAGCACGGCAGTGCTGTGCTTGGGAGCCATTTTAAACAGCATCATCAACAAAAAGCACACACGATAAATGTGAAAATTGTGGAGCCACAAAGAAGACATCCGTTTACCATGTGAGAGCCGAAATAAGAAGGCGGAGCGTTGCCCTGTTCACCCTCCACTGACATGTGCATAGCGTGACCCCCATGTTTCACAGCTTTGGGCACGTTCACCAGTAACTGCGAAAGTGCTATAAGTGTTGATTTAGGGGTTACAAATTGTTTATTTTTCAAGTTCACAAATACGAACTCTATGAATAACGATTAACTGTGTGAATAATGGGTCGTTATAGGACCATACTCTTGTTTCTTTTAAAACATTTTATTGAAGTATAGTTGATTTATGCTGCTGCTGCGAAGTCGCTCCAGTTGTGTCCGACTCTGTGCGACCCCATAGACGGCAGCCCACCAGGCTCCCCCGTCCCTGGGATTCTCCAGGCAAGAAACTGGAGTGGGTTGCCATTTCCTTCTCCAATGCAGGAAAGTGAAAAGTGAAAGTGAAGTCACTCAGTCGTGTCCGACTCTTAGCGACCCCATGGACTGCAGCCCACCGGGCTCCTCCATCCATGGGATTTTCCAGGCAAGAGTACTGGAGTGGGTGCCGCCTTCTCCAGTTGATTTATAATGTTGTGTTAATTTCTGCTGTATAGCAAAGTGGCTCAATTATACATACATATATATATTCACATTCTTTTCCATAATGTTTATCACAGGACACTGAGTATAGTTCCCTGTGCTAAAGAGTAGAACCTTGTTGTTTATCCATGCTGTATGTGTTAGTTTGCATCCAATAACCCCAAACTCCCAGTCCACCCCTCCTGCACCCCTCCTCCTTGGCTCCCACAAGTTTGTTCTCTATGTTTGTGAGTCTGTTTCTCTTTCATAGCTAAGTTCATTCCTGTTGTATTTTGGATTCCACATATGTGATTATCATATGGTATTTGTATATGACCATTCTCTTGATTGCTGGCTTTGCTTAGTCTATGAAAGGACAAGAATTCATTGACTCTGCTCTCACAGAGGGGTAAAAGGATTTGCTTCAGCCATTGCGCAACTGCTGGAAGTGTGATGGTAGAGGTCTGCCTTTCATAGACTGAAGACACGTCATCTCCTTGGCAACACCTTCTTATTACCAGTATCCCGAGCCCTCTTAATGAACAAAGGACAGCGAGCTTTGTTGGAGACCACGCAGAAGGGACTAACCTCCGTGCACAAATCCCTGTGCTTCAGGGATCTTGCAGTCTCCCAGAGAAAGGAGGCTGTTTATCACAACATGATAAACACGAAGCACTCGATGGAAAGTACATACGGTAGGTAGTAGAGTTTCAGACCCGCCAAGGATGGGCTCGTGGTTCTTTCCTGTGTTCCTATGCGTGTGTGCTCAGCTGTATCCAACTCTTCGTGACTCCGTGGACTGTAGCCTGCAAGGCTCCTCTGTCCATGCAATTTTCCAGGCAAGAATACTAGAGTGGCTTGCTATTTCCAACTCCAGGGGATCTTCCCAACCAGGGACTGAACCCACCTCTCTTGTGTCTCCTGCATGGGCAGGCAGATTCTCTGTCACCGCACCACCTGGGAAGCCCTTTTCTTTCCTGTTGGACTGAAGATTCCACCTCTTTTTACCGTTTTGTCCCAGTACCTGCCATATAATGAGAGCTCAAGTATTTTTTGAATAAATGTGGAAGTATTTGAGCTGGTGTCTCAAGGCCTAACTTATATCAGTTTTTTAAACTCTGTTTGATAACTTTCCATGGGATATTTATCAAGTAGAATTAAATTTCACAAATCAATTGATTCTACCCAAGGCCTGCAAACTTTAGCCTCAGCATTCTTACCCCTCCAATATTTTATTATGAAAAATTTTCAAATATACAGAAAGGTTAAAGGATTTTCACAGTGAATATCCATATATCCACCATCCATATCCTAACATTTTACTATCCTTGATTTTTCACAGATCTGTCTGTTCATCAATCCATCTTATTGTTTTATGTGTTTCAAAGTATATTGAAGAGTGACTTTACTGATGGTCCAGTGGCTAAGACTCTGCACTTGGAATACAGGAGGCCCAGGTTCAATCCCTAGTCAGGGAACTAAATCCCACATGCCACAACTAACAGTTTGCATGCTGCAACAAAGATCCAAGGTCCCTCCACACCTTAGGTCCCACACCTAAGACATGGTGCAACCAAAATAAATATTTTTTAAAAAAAACAAAGTAAATTGAAGACATCAATACATTTTCCCCTTAATATTTCAATGTGCATAGCATTAACTAGAATTTTGTTTTTGACATGACTTTTTAATTTATTTTGGTAATAATTTCTTTATCTATAAAATTATAGGTTTATGCTGAAAGATACCTACTCCCCTTTTGGGTGGTTTTGTGAGTACTTAGTGCCTGGCTTGGTTTAGAGGGGTTAAAGTGTGGAACAAATAAGTTTTCCCCGAAGTTTTGAACCTTGGATCGTGACAGTTTTATTGGAACAGAGCTGCACCCTTTCATTTATATCGTTTCTAAGAGTGCATTCATGCTACCACGGTAGAGTTGATTAATTCTGAAGGAGACTATTTGGTCTATAGAGGCCGAAATGTTTTCTGTGTACATGTACAGAATTAATCTGCTGATCCCTGTTGTAATGAAAAAATTGAAAATTATTATGTAGCCTATGAGGAATCTGGAAATTAGAATAATGATAACTCCAAAAAAAACTCGGCCGAGGTGGAAAAGGCAACACTGTAAACACTAGAGAATTGAGATATAAGTGCACCTTTCAATAATATTTATGTCTTTAGATATACTCTTTCCTGTTTTTTCTTTAAATGTAAAAGGGAGAAACAAAATAGTGGTTCAGTGTGTGTCAGTCAGCTCTGCTAAAGTGCGCTGTAACAAATGGACCCGCGTCTCTGTGGCTTTCAGCAGCAGATCTACTCGCCCTCCACGGGTCACCCTTGGTTTGCGCTGTGATGTCTTCTGTCTGGACTCAGGTCGACAGAGCTTCCTCCATCTGGGCTGTTATCTGCCTTGTAGTGAGGCCGGGGAGGGCAAGGCTCAGCTGACTTTGAGAGCTTCTGCCTGGAAATGACACATGTCGCCTTTGCTTCCATTTCCTCGGCCAGAAGAACTCACAGAGGCAAAGGAAACCCGGGTCCCCCAGGATGGGGCTGTGTAGCATGGGGCAGAGAGAGGAAGCACGTTAGTGGGAACCATAGTGCACTCCTCCTCATAGAGGCAGTGCGGTCAAGAGATCTGTGTGGTTGTTTAAAGAGTGACTTCAGTGTTTGCAGGCAGAGGGCAGAAAGCTATGCAGAGAAGAGGAAAAGCTTCCGCTGTTACTCCTGCTAGGGGCAGACTTTCAGGGTCAGCTGAGGTTCTGGGTCTGTGGGTTAGACCTGAAAGTCCACACTAGCTCCAGGAAAAGATCTAGCAAGTAGGAATCAACCTGGGCAGATGGGTGAATGGCAGAATCTGATCAGTCGATTAGGGAGGAAGCTTGAAACTCTGCATTTCTAATAAGTCCCCCAGGGACGCAGATGTTGTCAATCTAGGGGTCATACTTTGAGTAGCAATGATCTACGTCATCAGATATTCCGACAGGAAAGAGGGAAACAGGCTTTCATTTGCAAACCACATGGGTCAGACAGACCAAATAGCAAGTCCCAGGGGAATACAGCTACCTGTTTCGAAATGTTGGGCATTTCTACCACAGAGCATCTCTTTCCAAGGCAGAGATGAACTGGGCTTTGACACAACAAAAAGGCCCTTTGAATGACAGTGAACAGGTCAGATGAATTTTTGATTGGTGACAGCAGAGTGGGTGGGTCGTGTGGGGTGGCTGCAGAAGGGTGGAAGGCATTGAACGGGAGCAGTTCCACGCCGTGGCTTTGGGGCTCACCTTCTGCCAGCAGGCTGTCTGTGATGGTGTGGGAGTCGGCTGAGACAGCAGTGCTCTGCCATCACAGGCAGGACTTCAGAAACTGCAGTCCATGTTTTTTGAGCACTCAGACATGAACAGCAGTTGTCAGAATCCCCATCTTAAATAGTAGCAAATGATTCAGTACAGTTAATAAAAACCATTCAGCAATTTCATTGCTATTAAGTGTATTTCCTCTGAGTTTTGATTGTCATAAATAACTTGCTAGTTAAATCCTGAATCAAAACTACAGCTATGGGATTTGACATTTGAAGAGAGAAGTTTGAGGTGAGCTTGTTCTCTAGAATTTCAGCATAATTTCTTCAAAAGAAAATCTGTAGTTATTATATACACATGTACTGAGTTACTTTGCTGCATACCTGAAGCTAACCCAACAGTGTAAATCAACTATACTCTGGAAAAAATTTAAAAAGAAGGAAAATCCATAGTTACTAGGAAGAGTTAACTTATTGTTTGTTGAGTCCTCTCTTTACTGACATTAACAGCAGTGTCTCGGCCACATTATATTTCAAACATGTCTTAACTTCTGTGCGAATAACTCTTATAGTCAAGTTTTGTGTCATACCCATCTGTCACTGAATTCAGATCCTGCCACCTGCTTGCTGGGGTGCCATGGGCAGTGATTGAACTTTTCTGAGCCTCCTTTGTTTACCTGTAAACTCTTGCTAATATCGCATTGTGTCACTGACAGTTTAACAGTAATAACTGGATTGGCCAAAATGTGCGTTCCGTTTTAAGCAAAAATAAAAGACCACGTTTTTCATTTCCACTAAGACCTTTCTCGAACAATGTACTCCTTAACCAAATGAACTTTTTGGCCAACCCAATTTATTAAGAGAACACTGCATCAAGTAGTCTCACAGTAAAATGCTCGGTGCATTTGAAATCACTTTCGTTTCAGCATTTAGAGTGAACCAGAGATGGGCAGGTATTAGCGTGTGGGAAAAGTGGAGCCCACACGCTGCTCATAAGAGTTTGCTGTGCAAGCACTCTAAAAACCAGTTTGGCATTCTCTTAAAATGTTAAAGATAGGTATACCATATGACCCAGAAATTCTATTTATAGGGATCTGTCCAAGGGAAATGAAAATATGTCCCCATAAACACTTGACCGAATGCGGTCCACTGGAGAAGGGAATGGCAAACCACTTCAGTATACTTGCCTTGAGAACCCCATGAACAGTATCAAAAGGCAAAATGATAGGATACTGAATGAGGAATTCCCCAGGTCGGTAGTTGCCCAGTATGAAGGGATGGAGCCAAAGTGAAACCAATACCCAGTTGTGGATGTGACCGGTGATAGAAGCAAGGTCCGATGCTGTAAAGAGCAATATTGCATAGGAACCTGGAATGTTAGGTCCGTGAATCAAGGCAAATTGGAAGTGGTCAAACAGGAGATGGCAAGAGTGAACGTCGACATTCTAGGAATCAGTGAACTAAAATGGACTGGAATGGGTGAATTTAACTCGGATGACCATTATATCTACTACTGTGGGCAGGCATCCCTTAGAAGAAATGGAGTAGCCATCATGGTCAACAAAAGAGTCCGAAATGCAGTACTTGGATGCAATCTTAAAAACGATGGAATGATTTCTGTTCGTTTCCGAGGCAAACCATTCAGTATTACAGTAATCCAAGTCTATGCCCCAACCAGTAACACTGAAGAAGCCGAAGTTGAACAGTTCTATGAAGACCTACAAGACCTTTTAGAACCAACACCCAAAAAAGATGTCCTTTTCATTATAGGGGACTGGAATGCAAAAGTAGGAAGTCAAGAAACACCTGGAGTAACAGGCAAATTTGGCCTTGGAGCACGGAATGAAGCAGGGCAAAGGCTAATAGAGTTCTGCCAAGAGAACGCACTGGTCATAGCAAACACCCTCTTCCAACAACACAAGAGAAGACTCTACACATGGACGTCACCAGATGGTCAACACCGAAACATATTGATTATATTCTTTGCAGCCAAAGATGGAGAAGCTCTATACAGTTAGCGAAAACAAGACCAGGAGCTGACTGTGGCTCAGATCATGAACTCCTTATTGCCAAATTCAGACTTAAATTGAAGAAAGTAGGGAAAACCATTAGACCATTCAGATATGACCTAAATCAAATCCCTTATGATTATACAGTGGAAGTGAGAAATAGATTTCAGGGTCTAGATCTGATAGATAGAGTGCCTGATGAACTCTGGATGGAGGTTCATAACATTGTACAGGAGACAGGGACCAAGACCATCCCCATGGAAAAGAAATGCAAAAAAGCAAAATGGCTGTCTGAGGAGGCCTTACAAATAGCTGTGTAAAGAAGAGAAGCGAAAAGCAAAGGAGGAAAGGAAAGATATAAGCATCTGAATGCAGAGTTCCAAAGAATAGCAAGGAGAGATAAGAAAGCCTTCCTCAGTGATCAATGCAAAGAAATAGAGGAAAACAACAGAATAGGAAAAACAAGAGATCTTTTCAAGAAAATTAAAGATATCAAGGGAACATTTCATGCAAAGATGGGCTCAATAAAGGACAGAAATGGTATGGACCTAACAGAAGCAGAAGATATTAAGAAGAGGTGGCAAGAATACACAGAAAAACTGTACAAAAGAGATCGTCACGACAAGGATAATCACGATGGCGTGATCACTCACCTGGAACCAGACATCTTGGAATGTGAAGTCAAGTGGGCCTTAGAGAACATCACTACGAACAAAGCTAGTGGAGGTGATGGAATTCCAATTGAGCTATTTCAAATCCTGAAAGATGATGCTGTGAAAGTGCTGCACTCAATATGCCAGCAAATTTGGAAAACTCAGCAATGGCCACAGGACTGGAAAAGGTCAGTCTTCATTCCAATCCCAAAGAAAGGGAATGCCAAAGAATACTCAAACTACCGCACAATTGCACTCATCTCACACGCTAGTAAAGTCATGCTCAAAATTCTCCAAGCTAGGCTTCAGCAATATGTGAACCGTGAACTCCCAGATGTTCAAGTAGGTTTTAGAAAAAGCAGAGGCACCAGAGATCAAATTGCCAACATCCGCTGGATCATGAAGAAAGCAAGAGAGTTCCAGAAAAACATCTATTTCTGCTTCATTGACTATGCCAAAGCCTTTGACTGTGTGGATCACAATAAACTGTGGAACATTCTGAAAGAGATGGGAATCCTAGACCACCTGACCTGCCTCTTGAGAAACCTGTATGCAGATCAGGAAACAATAGTTAGAACTGGACTTGGGACAACAGGCTGGTTCCAAATAGGAAAAGGAGTACGTCAAGGCTGTATATTGTCACCCTGCTTATTTAACTTATATGCAGAGTACATCATGAGGAACGCTGGGCTGGAAGAAGCACAAGCTGGAATCAAGATTGCCGGGAGAAATATCAGTAACTTCAGATATGCAGATGACACCACCCTTATGGCAGAAAGTGAAGAGGAACTCAAAGGCCTTTTGATGAAAGTGAAAGAGGAGAGTGAAAAGGTTGGTTTGAAGCTCAACATTCAGAAAACGAAGATCATGGCATCTGGTCCCATCACTTCATGGGAAATAGATGGGGAAACAGTGGAAACAGTGTCAGACTTTATTTTTTGGGGCTCCAAAATCACTTCGGATGCTGATTGCAGCCATGAAATTAAAAGACGCTTGCTCCTTGGAAGGAAAGTTATGACTAGCCTAGATAGCATATTAAAAAGCAGAGACATTACTTTGCCAACCAAGGTCCGTCTAGTCAAGGCTATGGTTTTTCCCGTGGTCATCTATGGATGTGAGAGTTGGACTGTGAAGAAAGCTGATCGCCGAAGAATTGATGCTTTTGAACTGTGGTGCTGGAGAAGACTCTTGAGAGTCCCTTGGACTGCAAGGAAATCCAACCAGTCCATTCTAAAAGAGATCAATCCTGGGTGTTCATTGGAAGGACTTATGCTAAAGCTGAAACTGCAATACTTTGGCCACCTCATGCGACGAGTTGACTCACTGGAAAAGAGTCTGATGCTGGGAGGGATTGGGGGTAGGAGGAGACGGGGACGGCAGAGAATGAGATGGCTGGATGGCATCACCGACTCGATGGACATGAGTTTGAGTGAACTCCGGGAGTTGGTGATGGACAGAGAGGCCTGGCGTGCTGTGGTTCATGGGGTCGCAAAGAGTCGGACATGACTAAGTGACTGAACTGATAAACACTTGTACACAAATATTCATAGCAGCATTGCCCCTAGCAGCCAATACAAAAGTCCATCAACTAGTGATTGAATAAGCAAATTGCATTATATCTAGATGGGGCTTCTGTGGTGGCTCAGTGGTAAAGAACCTCCCTGCAGATGTAGGAGGCGTGGATTCCATCCCTGGGTTGGGACGATCCCCTGGAGAAGAAAATGGCAACCCACTCCAACATTCTTGCTTGGGAAATTCCATGGACCGAGGAGCCCAGCAGGCTACAGACCATGATATCGCAGAAGAGCTGGCCATGACTGAAGAACTAAACAATAACAGCAACAGTATATTCTAGACACTGAATACTGTTTGGCAATAAAATTGAATGAAGTTCTGATATATGCTACTTCAAAAACACTGTTCTAGGTAAAAGGAGCCAGGCACAACAGACCACAAATAGTTTCCTTCCATTTATATGATATTTACCCCAAATCATTGCTTTGTACACTTTTCCAGGTGCATTTGAAATGGAGTCTCCTGTATCTAAAACTTTATTCCCTTTCTTTTTCCACGTCTGTTCCCCCTCAAGATTGAGGAGTTTCAAAGAAAAGAAAGGATTGAAAGAGAGCTGGACCCTACAGGGCCCTCCCAATGACAGTAGTGTTTCCCTGTCCCCTGTTTTTTGTTTGTAGACCTTCCCTAAATTCCAAGTGACAGATTCAGACAGCGGCTAATTAGGGAATGCAGAAACAAAGGAAAGAGAGTTAAGAAACAACAGTGCAGTGATATTCCAGCTGAGCTATTTCAAATCCTGAAAGATGATGCTGTGAAAGTGCTGCACTCAATATGCCAGCAAATTTGGAAAACTCAGCAGTGGCCTGGAAAAGCTCAGTTTCCATTCCAACCCCAAAGAAAGGCAATGCCAAAGAATGTTCAAGCTTCTGCACATTTGCACTCATCTCACATACTAGCAAAGTAATGGTCACAATTCTCCAAGCCAGCCTTCAACAGTCCATGAACTGAGAATTCCAGATGTTCAAGCTGGATTTAGAAAAGGCAGAGGAACCAGCAATCAAATTGCCAACATCCATTAAATCATAGAAAAAGCAAGAGAATTCCGGGAAAACATCTATTTCTGCTTTATTGACTACAGTAAAGCCTTTGATGGTGTGGATCACAATGAACTGTGGAAAATTCTTCAAGAGATGGAAATACTAGATCACCTTATGTGCCTCCTGAGGAATTTGTATGCAGGTCAAGAAGCAACAGTTAGAACCAGAAAATGAACAATGGACTGGTTCCAAATTGGGAAAGGAGGACGTCAAGGCTGTATATTGTCACCCTGCTTATTTAACTTCTATGCAGAGTACATCATGTGAAATGCTGGGCTGGATAAAGCGCAAGCTGGAATCAAGATTGTTGGGAGAAATATCAATAACCTCAGATATGCAGATGATATCCACCCTTATGGCAGAAAGTGAAGAAGAACCAAAGAGCCTCTTGCTGAAAGTGAAAGAGGAGAGTGGAAAAGCTGGCTTAAAACTCAACTTCAAATTAAAAAAACTAAGATCATGGCATCCAGTCCCATCATTTCATGGCAAATTGATGGGGAAACAATGGAAGCAGTGACAGACTTTATTTTCTTGGGCTCCAAAATCACTGCAGGTGGTGAGTGCGGCCATGAAATTAAAAGATGCCTGCTCCTTGGAAAAAAAGCTATGACCAACCTAGACAGCATATTAAAAAGCAGAGACATTACTTTGCCGACAAAGGTCTGTCTAGTAAAAGCTATGGTTTTTCCAGTGGTCATGTGAGTGTTGGACCATAAAGAATCCTAAGCACCAAAGAATTGATGCTTTTGAACTGTGGTGTTGGAGAAGACTTTTGAGAGTCCCTTGGACTGAAAGAAGATCAAACTAGTCAACCCTAAAGGAAGTCAACCCTGAATATCATTGGAAGGACTGATGCTGAAGCTGAAGCTGCAATACTTTGGCCATCTGATGTGAAGAACAAATTCATTGATAAAGACCCTGTTGCTGGGAATGATGCTGGGAAAGACAGAGAAGGGGAAGACAGAGGATGAGATGGTTGGATGGCATCACCGAATCGATGGACATGTGTTTGAGTAATCTCTGGGAGTTGGTGATGGACAGGGAGGCCTGGTGTGCTACAGTCCATGGGGTCACAAAGAGTTGGACACAACTGAGCGACTGAACTGAACTGAGTGCAGTGATAAGGCAGAATCCTAGTTCCTCCTCAAGGGATGTACACTTAACAATCTGACACAGATCTCTGAGTTCTCCTGGAGGAATAAGGCCCCAACCCGGGTGGAGGATGGTGACTTGGTACTGAACACAGTAGGTGAACTCAGGACTGGCTGGACCCAGAAGGCTGATGATTGAGATCCTGGAACATCACCCTGTTACCTCCCCACCAACCTATCAGAGAAAGTTCAGGTACTCTTCTGCCCTCCCCTCCAAATTTGCCCTTCCTTGATAACTGTTGGGGACTTCGGGTCTTCTCAGCGTGAGACACCAGTATTCTTTGCTCTGCCCAACAACAAACCTTTCTCTACTCCAGACTCAGGAGTTTCAGTTTGTTTGGCCTCATTGTGCATTACGCACATGAATATAGTAAATGACAACTCAATAATGCTATTTTTCAAAACAATGAACTGTGTTCATTTAAAAAATATTTTTATTATTTCCGTGTTGATTCTCATCATTGTAAGATGAAGACAATCAATGAAATACTGTTTCTTTTCTGATATATGTTGGATTCTCTTAGCCATCATGGATGTTTCTGCTTTCTCAATTCAGTGGGCAAGCTTCACCCTCAAACTAATAGCCTGCAGGCATTGGCTGAGGATACTAACATCTAAAAACAATAGAAAGTTCAGTTGGTAAATGCAAATCAATAGCACTGGCTGATGATTCCACGTGAGTGAAAAGAGATTTATAAGATAGAGTGTCTTCACGTTAGCTATTAAACCTCTCATTCACCGGTCTTCATCAAATGCCTGTCTTTAGTGGGGCAATTGAATCTAAGATATCAGACATGTTTGAATTATGGAGCTCGATGGCTCCACTGCTAGCCCTGGGCACAGGTTAAAAGGAGCTGAATGTAATATTCCCCCAGAAAATGATTTAAGGGAAGATAGTAGGCAGTGCCTGGAAGATACCGTCTTAGAGCTACTGCCATAGATAAGGTTGTAGAAGCAAAAGTATAATCGAGAAGACACCCCAAACCCCATGTGTTAAAATGCTGGGAAACTCACTCAAGCATCAGATTTGAGAACTAAGTGGATGTGTAGGATTTTAAAAAAGTTACTTGTTTAGGCTCACCTCGTCTTCACTGCAGCACGCGGGCCCATTAGTTGCGGCATGCAGGATCTAGTTACGTATCCAGGCCCCCTGCGTTGGGAGTGTGGAGTCACAGCTGCTGAACCACCGGGGAATCCCTGTGTGTTTATGCAGGCCTCTGTGAATGTGTGTATGTGTGGGTGGGTGTGAATTCTCTGGCCTTACTTTTTGAACACAGGAATTGCTTGACAGTGGTTACAGGACCATGTTGTTCCATCGGACATAAATAAATAGCGAATATCAGGACTTGCATATAGCTGATTTTGTGGAGGCTCTTGCTGTGGAGGTGTAACCTGCACACCCTCTGAGTTGACAGTTGGGGTTGCCTGGGCTTATGCCGGCACTCCCGCCAGGCTTCTTTGAAGAGCTGAGAAGTCACTGGGGAGAGAAGGGATCTCAAAGTTGCTTCCAAAACAATTACAAACAGACAATAAAAACTCTGGTTCCTCAGTGTCTATGACCAGGGTCACTGGTATTAGAATCACTTTGTTGGGGGCTAGGATAGGAGAGTTCTGATACTAAAAAATTTAGAAACTTGAGCGACTGCACTCTGCCGCCCTCGTTGCTGGGGTAGCAGCAGGGAGAGAAAGAGACCAAGATCCCTGCTTGGTGGAGCCTTCCTGCACTAAACTCTTCTCCAAGAGCAGGGCCTAGGCCAACAGCATCTGTTACTCGAGTAGTTAGTAGAAAGTGTTTAGGTCCCCCACACTGGACCTACTTTAAAATCGGAACTTTGGGGGCGCAGTCCCACAGTATAGGTTTTAACAACATCTCTAGGTGCCGATCCATTGATCCTGCGAAGCGTTTCTCAGTCTTGGCACTACTGACATTTTGTTGTTGCCGTTCAGTCGCTCAGTCGAGTCCGACTCTTTGTGACCCCATGGGCGGCAGCACGCCAGGCTTCCCTGTCCTTCACTGTCTCCTGGAGTTCACTCAAACTTATCTCCATCAAATCAGTGATGCCATCCAGCCATCTCATCCTGTGTCGTCACCTTCTCCTCCTGCCTTCAGTCTTTCCCAGCATCAGGGTCTTTTCCAATGAGTCAGTTCTTCACACCAGGTGGCCAAAGTGTTGGAGCTTCAGCTTCAGCATCAGTCCTTCCAATGAATATTCAGGACTGATTTCCTTTAGGATGGACTGGTTTGATCTCCTTGCTGTCTAAGGGACTCTCAAGAGTCTTCTCCAACACCACAGTTCAAAAGCATCAATTCTTTGGCGCTCAGCCTTCTTTACAGACCAACTCTCACATCTGTACTTGACTATTGGAAAAACCATAGCTTTGACTATACCAACCTTTGTCGGCAAAGTGATGTCTCTTTTTTTTTTTTTTTGACACTTGGGGCTGGATAATTCTATGTTTTGGGGGCCGTCCTGTACGCGGTAGGCTCTTTAGCATGCCAGATGCTAAGTAGCTCCCTTACCTCACCTCTGACCATAAAAACGTGTCTAGACGGTGATAGCGGTTCCCTGGTTCCAGGAGCACCCTAGATGGGAAGCAGTTGTTAGGCCTAGGCTGTTCAAATGGTGGGCTGACCTGAACTGTCGGCATCCCTTCTATCAGCTCTCTGGGGCGGGAATGAGGAATCTGTGTTCTATAACATCCTCTGGATTTCCCTGGTGGTCCAGTGGTGAAGACTCATTCTTCCAGTGCAGGGAACTTGAGTTCAGTCCCTTGCCAGGGAGCTGAGATCCCACATGCCATGCGACATGGCCAAAAATTGTAAAATAACAATTAAAAAAAATTCTTTAAAAATGAAATCCTTCTGGTGATTCTGATGCTGCTAGTTTTGAGAAGTACCTGGAGACACAGGCAGGAAGCGGTTACAGGTGTGCACGTACCCAAATCGCTCAGAGGGATCGGTGCGCTGCCCCTCACGCTTGTGAAGATGGAGAGTCTGCACTTTATCCATTCCGTGCCAGGCTTTGGAAGGACAGGAAAGAAGGCAGGCGGCCAGGGTGTTCTGCAGGAGGGGAAGGGTATCATTTAAAATAATACGGCTGCGAAAAGTCTCACTGAGAAGGTGATACTTGAAGGAAGTGGCTAAGTGCATCCAGCGATGATGGGAAAAACCCTTCAGGCATAGAGAAGGAAAACCGCAAAGATCCCAGGGCAGCTGATACATGTGTGGGAGGCTCAGAGGACAGTAAGCAGCCTAGAGTAGTGGGGTCAAAGAGGAAAGAAAGTAGTTGGGGAAATATGAGAGTAATAAGGAATGAATGAATGAACTTACCTGTTTCTGGACTTGATTTCTATACATACTAGCCGGTTTGTTTAGTATATTCTGTGGTCTTCTTGGCTTCGGCTCTCCTTCTGTAAAGCAGGAAGAGTACTTGTCCCTTATAGAGCTTCTCTGAAAAATGACACAGTCAACTGATGCTAAACCTTTAAGAAAGGATAGAGGACACTTACATTATTGAACTTTTCATGCTTGGCACATCGCATTGCTCACAGTACATGATCAATAAATATCACATGGAAACGGTAACCCACTCCAGTATTCTTGCCTGGAGAATCCCATGGACGGAGAAGCCTGGTAGGCTACAGTCCACGGGGTCGCAAAGAGTCGGATACAACTGAGCGATGAAATGGAACCGAATATAAATAAAACTAAACCCGGAGAAATTCAGACCTATCATATCAGCATCTCTGTTCTGGAGACTAGTAATCTGAACTTCTAACGGTTTTCTCCCAAACGATTCTTGTGTATGGGTGTGTGTGCGTGTGTTTTCTTGGGTTTTATTTTGATTTTATTTTTTAATATTTTGCTTTTATTTTTAATGTTTTAATTTTATTAAAGTATAGCTGATTTTCAATGCTGCATTAGTTTCAAGTGTACAGCAAAGTGATTCAGTTATCCACATACATATTGTTGTTGTCTAGTTGCTAAGTTGGGTCCAGCTCACTGTGACCCCGTGGACTGTCTCCTGTAAGGCTTCTCTGTCCTTTGGATTTCCCAGGCAAGAATACTGGAGTGAGTGGCATTTCCTTCTCCAAGGGATCTTCCTGACCCAGGAATTGAATCTGTATCTCCTGCATTGGCAGGCAGATGCTTTACCACTGAGCCACCAGGGAAGCTCCCATATACCATATGCATACATTTATTCTGTTTTAGATTCTTTTCTCATGTGTGCATTACAGATTGTTGAGTAGAGTTCCCTGTGGTATGCTGTAGATCCTCGCTGGTTTTCTATTTTATATATAGCAGTGTGTGTGTGCTTAATCTCTCCCTGCCACCATGTTTCCCCTTTGGTAACCATGTGTTTCTTTTTGATGTCTGTGACTCTGCTTCCTGCTTATAAATAAGTTAATTTGTATCTTTTTTCAGATTCCACACATGAGTCATAGCATATCACATTTGTCATTTTCTGGCTAACTTCCTTCACTTAGTATAATGATGTCTAGGTGTACCCCTGTCCCTGCGAATGGCATGATTGTATTCTTTTTATATCTGCATAATATTCCACTGTATAGTTTATGTACCACATCTTCTTGGTCCATGCCTCTGTGGATGGACATTTAGGTTGCTTCCATGTCTTGGCTGTTATAAATGTTGCTTCAGTGGATATTGGGGTGTGTGTATCCTTTCAGATTATGGTTTGCTCTGGATGTATGCCCAGGTGTGGAATTGTTGGACCATGCTGTAGCTCTAGTCTTAGTTTTTGAAAACCTCCGTACTGTCTCCATAGAGGCTGTACCAATTTACATTCCCACCAACACTGTAGGGGGGTTCCCTTTTCTTTACATCTTCTCTAGCATTGATTGTCTGTATACTTTTTGATGTTGGTCATTCTAAGCAGTGTGAGGTAATAACTCAAGGAAGTTTTGATTCAGATTTTTCTGATAATTAGCGATGCTGAGCAATTTTTCATGTGCTTTTTAGTCATTTGTATGTCTTCTTTGGAGAGATATCTATTTAGATCTTCTGTCCATCAAGTAGTTCTTGAATACATACAATATACTAAGAATCTTCATTCTTTTCATATACTTATTTGTATCCTGGTCCCTACTTAATTACTTGAAATGCCCTAACAGTGGGATTTTCCAGGTGTGAAAATGAATACATGAGGTTCCAAAGGCATTTCCAAGGGGAGACCAGCTGGTAGGCCTACTATGGGATGCTCAAGGAATTACACTGAGGGGCTTTTAACTTCACGGTGGGGCTCTGTGGGTTGAACATTCAGGAGACCACTCAGAGGGAACTAATTCCTTTTCCCTTTATGGTTTGCTCAAGCCAATCAATAATATCAAGAAAAAGAAACACATCTCTATCCATTCTGTGAAAGAAGGTTTTATGTCCACCATGGTGTTCTTGAAGTTGTTTAAAGTCATCCAAGACACAATATTCCTTGCACCTAGTTATCTAAGCTTTTTTGTTTGTTTTTGCATTAACTCATCTCCCTCTGATGATGACATATGTCCTTGTGCTTTGATAAAGGAATATGAGAACTCTGAGCTTCTGTAGCTTCTTCTTTCTAAATGCTCAGTGTTTAGGGCCATTTTCAGTCTTTGAAAATAGACCATTCTTCAACATGTTATTTTGCTTGGTTATTTTGCTCAACCTTATTTGCCTCAGGGAACCTCAGAGATTAAATCTTAACACATCGTGACATGACCGTGGTTTACACCACAGCTAGGTTTGTTTGCCTTAATTTCCCCTCTGTGAGTTCGAGAGGTCAGACATGGTCTGGGGCAACACTTAGGAGCCTGTGTCTGGAGAAAGCAATTGAATTAGTTGGTGTGAATCCCTTTCCTTTTTTTTTTTTTTTCTTCCTACATTGAAATGATGAGGTGGGTGAGTATCAAGATAAAGTTTTATACTGATTTATTAGGTTGAGGAAACACATCATGCCTGAAGAGAAAATGCCTTCTCATTGTTTAGTTGCCGACGTTCATCATGATAGCTCATGATGATGGCCAAGAATGAAACTGAAAGCACCAAACGGTTTTGTCCACTCAGTTCACCTAAATTAATTTCCATTAATCAGTAAGATATGTACGCAGCAATTTAAGGTAGTCAAAAATCAAGGGGGTTTATCTTATAACTGATGTCATTACTTTTAATTACTTCTCAGGGCAGGCCCATGAAATGTTTACACACTCCGCCTCATGTTTCACAGATTGGCGGAATGAAGATTCAAGGCATTTGGGTCTGGTCTGAACCGAACTTGGTCACCATCCAGGAGTAGCCTCGACATAGTCACCAAACCTTCCCCACTACTTGTCCACCAAGAACCATTTTCAATGAAAGTTGTCCTTGGATTGTCAGAAAAAATACAGAATGCCCAGTTAAATTTGAATTTCAGATAATCAACAAATACACTTTTTGTCTTACATAGTCCATGCATGGACTTCCCTGGTGGCTCAGCTGGAGAGAATGTGCCTACCAGTGCAGGAGATGCAGGAGACACAGTTTCAATCCCTGGATCAGAAAGATGCCCTGGAGGAGGAAATGGCAACCCGCTCCAGTATTCTTGCCCAGAAAAGTCCATGGACTGAGGAGCCTGGCAGGCTGCAGTCCATGGGGTTGCAGAGAGTCGGACACGACTGAGCACCACACCACCATATGGTCCATGCATCATTTCGGATATACTTATATTTGGGGAGATAGTTATGCTGAAAATATTTTGGTTATTTATCCGAGATCCAGATTTAACTGGGTGTCCTGTGTTTCTGTCTGTTAAGTCTGGCAGCCCTCATTGCTTTTCTCTGGACTAATGCCACTGAATTTCAGGAATGTCCAGTTGTGATCATTAAACCTCAAACCGAGAGTATCTTGGAGAGAAAGCTGTTTGGCTTTTCTACCAGAAGAACATTAAGAAAATGGAATTATATTCTTAGAATGAAAGGCAGTATGGAACCTAGGATTTTTTTTTTTTTTTTTTTAGGAAAAGCTAGAATGGGAAGGCATTGTCAGGGTTCCCTAAGATGGCAAGGCAGTGATTACAGATATTTCTCAGTAGACCCTAGGACTTTTTCCTTGTGCAAAAAGCAAAGAACCCCAAAAGATCACAGCATGTCTCCTTTTAAGTCTTTATGATCTGGATAATAGCAGGTCTTCTCTCCAGTCTTCTCTCTAGGATTTCTATGCTCTCGGGTCAAAGGTCCATCCTAGTGGTAGACCTTCTGCCCACCTGAAAGCCATTGCTCACACCAGTTCACAGAAAGCTTCCTGCAGGAGGCCTGCCGTCCATCACTCTGTTTCCTCCCTCTTCACAGCCACAGCCTTAGTGAGGGTGTTTCTATGTGGTTGCGGATTTAGCAAAGGAACTTGTTTGTTCCTCTTCATTGTGAGAAGGATGAACATCCACATCATGCAACCATGAAACTGAAAGACACTTTCTCCTTGAAAGAAAAGCTACAACAGACCTAGACAGCATATTAAAAAGCAGAGACGTCACTTTGCTGACAAATGTCCGTCTACTCAAATGTATGTTTTTTCCAGGATGTGAGAGTTGGAACATAAAGAAGGCCAAGCACTGAAAAACTGATGCTTTTGAACTGTGGTGTTGAAGGAGACTCTTGAGAGTCTTTCGGGCAGCAAGGAGTCAAACCAGTCAATCCTAGAGGAAGTCAACCCTGAATATTCATTGGAAGGACTGATGCTGAAACTGAAACTCCAGTACTTAGGGCCACCTGATGCAAAGAGCCAACTCATTGTAAAAGACCCTGATCCTAGGAAAGTGTGAGGGCAGGAGCAGAAGAGGGTGATAGAGGATGAAATGGTTGGATGGCATCATCGACTCGATAGACATGAATCTGAGTAAACTCTGGGAGATAGTAAAGGACAGGGAAGCCTCGCGTACCACAGGCCATGGGGTTGCAAAGAGTTGGACATGACTTAGGGACTGAACAACGAGAATGGAAAGAAGGTATTGTGAAGAAGCAGGCAAAAACTCTGAATAAGCTATTTTAATTTCTTTATCTGCATGGTGCTGCTTAAGACTAACTACATGAAGTTATTTGCTATTGCAGGATCCCAAATAGCATCATAAATGCAAACTTAGTTTCTCTTCCAGGCCCCTACACACGAACCTTAGAGTTTCGAGCTTTCAAAGATGCGGATGTTCTTTCGCACACCCAGTCCCGTGCGTTAGTTCACGCAACTGGTGTACATTGTCGGGTGCACACACCCTCTATAAGTGGCTGTGCTTTTGTGTACTTTACTGTACAGTACTGTGTACAGCACAGTCGGGCAGTGTCTTTATTTCAAGCCCAGGATGTCCAGAAGCAAGCATAAAAGCAGGGTATATAGCCACTTTGTTAGCTGGGTACCTAGGCTAACTTTGTTGGACTTATGAACTAATTGGACTTACAAACTCGCTCTTGGAAGGGAACTCATTTGTATGTAGGGGACTTATTGTAGTTAAACACTGGAAGGACTTCAGGAATACTGTCATTTCTTCACCCAGAAGGCAAATAGAAGGTTCTAGAAGGTCCTCATGTTAGAGGAATTTGGTCCCTAACCACTGTATTCTGTCTATTCTAAGTGGAATTTAGAATTCTGAATCTTTCAAGTTTACAAAATCTTAAACTCAACTAATATCAGCGTGCTTTGCCATATCATTAAATTTTCCCAAGGTGAAAAAGGTACAGATATTAAAATCAGAAACATGAACTTTATATTTATATGTTTTGTCCTGGGGATAGGGGCCTCAGGTGTTTAGATCAGATGTTTGCAAACTTTTTCTGTAAAGGGCTTCAGTTCACTCAGTCGTGTCCAACTCTTTACCATGCCATGAACTGTAGCACGCCAGGCTTCCCTGTCCATCACCAACTTGTGGAGCTTGCTCTTGTCCATTGAGTCGGGGATGCCATCCAACCGTCTCATCTGTTGTCATCCCCTTCTCCTCCTGCCTTCAATCTTTCCCAGCATCAGGGTCTTTTCAAATGAGTCAGTTCTTTGCATCAGGTGGCCAGAGTATTGCAGTTTCAGCTTCAGCATCAGTCCTTTCATTGAACACCCAGGACTGATTTCCTTTAGGATGGACTGGTTGGATCTCCTTGCAGTCCAAGGGACTCTCAAGAATCTTCTCCAGCACCACAGTTCAAAAGCATCAATTCTTTAGCACTCAGCTTTCTTTATGGTCCAACTCTCACATCCATAGATGACTACTGGAAATACCATAGCCTTGACTAGACGGACCTTTGTCAGCAAAGTAACGCCTGTTTTTTAATATGCTATCTAGGTTGGTCATAGCTTTCCTTCCAAGGAGCAAGTGTCTTTTAATTTCATGGCTGCAGTCACCATCTGCAGTGATTTTGGAGCCCAAGAAAATAAAGTCTGTCACAGTTTCCATTGTTTCCCCATCTATTTCCCATGAAGTGATGGGACTGGATGCCATGATCTGTTTTCTGAATGTTGAGCTTTAAGGCAGCTTTTTCACTCTCCTCTTTCACTTTCATCAAGAGGTTCTTCAGTTATTCTTCACTTTCTGCCATAGGGTGGTGCCATCTGCATATCTGAGGTTATTGATATTTCTCCCAGCAATCTTGATTCCAGCTTGTGCTTCTTCCAGCCAAGCGTTTCTCATGATGTACTCTGCATAGAAGTTAAATAAGCAGGGTGACAGCCTTGTCATACTCCCTTCACAATTTGGAAACAGTCCATTGTTCGTTGTCTGCTTCTAACTGTTGCTTCTTGACCTGCATACAGATTTCTCAGGAGTCTGGTAAGGTGGTCTGGTATCCCCAACGCTTGAAGAATTTTCCACAGTTCATTGTGATCCTCACATGCAAAGGCTTTGGTGTAGTCAATAAAGCAAAAGTTGATGTTTTTCTGGAGCTCTCCTGCTTTCTCTATGATCTAACAGATGTTGGCAGTTTGATCTCTGGTTCCTCTGCCTTTTCTAAATCCAGCTTGAACATCTGGAATTCTCAGTTCACATGCTGTTGAAACCTCATTCGGAGAATTCTGAGTATCACTTTGCCGGTACGTAAGATGAGTGCGTAGATGAGTGCAGTTGTGCGGTAGTTGGAGCATTCTTTGGCACTGCCTTTCTGTGGGATTGGAATGAAAACTGACCTTTTCCAGTCCTGTGGCCACTGCTGAGTTTTCCAAATTTGATGACCTATTGAGTGAAGCACTTTCATATCATCCTCTTTTAGGATTTCAAATAGATCAGCTGGAATTCCATCACCTCCACTAGGTTTGTTCGTAGTGATGTTTCCTAAGGCCCACTTGACTTCAGACTCCAGGATGTCTGGCTCTAGGCAAGTAATCACACCATCGTGGTTATCTGGGTCACTAAGATATTCTTTTTTATAGTTCTTCTGTGTATTCTTGCCACCTTTTCTTAATATCTTGTGCTTCTGTTAGGTCCATATCATTTCTGGCCTTTATTGTGCCCATCTTTGCATGAAATGTTCCCTTGGTATCTCTAATTTTCTTGAAGAGATCTCTAGTCTTTCCCATTCTAATGTTTTCCTCTATTTCTTTGCACTGATCACTGAGGAAGGCTTTCTTATCTCTCCTTCCTTTTCTTTGGAACTCTGCATTCAGATGCTTGTATCTTTCCTTTTCTCCTTTGCCTTTCCCTTCTCTTTTCTCAGCTATTTGTAAGTCCTCCTCAGACAGCCATTTTGCCTTTTTGCCTTTTTCTTGAGGATGGTCTTGATCACTGCCTCCTGTACAATGTCACAAACCTCTGTCCATATTCTTTAGACACTCTATCAGAGTGCCTTGAATCTATTTCTCACTTCCACGGTATAATCATAAGGGGTTTGATTTAGGTCATAACTGAATGGTCTAGTGGTTTTCCCTACTTACTTCAATTTAAGTCTGAATTTGGCAATAAGGGCTTCATGCTCTGAGCCACAGTCAGCTCCTGGTCTTGTTTTTGCATGACTGTATAGAGCTTCTCCATCCTTGGCTGCAAAGAATATAATCAGTCTGATTTCAGTATTGACTGTCTGGTGATCTCCATGTGAAGAGTCGTCTCTTGTGTTGTTGGAAAAGGGTGTTTGCTGTCACCAGTGCTATGACCTGTAAAGGACTAGGTAGTAAGTATTTTAGGCTTTGTGGGTCCTGTGGTCTCTGTCAGGCTCAGGTCTGCTGCTGTAGAAGCAAATCAGTGCTAGATAATGAATGTGTCATGTTCCAGTGACATTTTAGTTATGGACTCTGAAGTCTGTGTTTTCTGTTGTCATAAAATACTTCTGCCTCTCTTCCCTTCTCCCTCCCTCCTTCCCTCTTGTCTTCCTTCTCTCTCTCTCTCTTTTTCCTTTTTTCCCAGCTCAAAGGCTGGGAATACAAACAAAAACAAATGGGTAGAGCTCTGGATTTGGCCTGGGTGATACAGTTTAGATAAGAACCCAGACAAGTTCTCCTGAGGATCTCCACTGAACTTGTACTCAGAAGTGTGGCAGAGACGTCCTATTCTGTTCGTGTTATAGCAATGGCCTCTCAAAGGCAGCTGAGCTCCCATCAGGGGAGTGAGTGCCTCCGAGGTCAATCCTCACTGCACCTGCAGAAGGAAGGGGTGTCAGATACTGCTGACCCCCAGCATGTGCCCCTGCATGCTGGATCTCTGTGTTCAGGACCCATCGCACACAGCTGGGCCATCTCCTTTGCAGCCAGTGGCCTTTTACTCACTTGCACCCTTTTGCAGTCTTTTTTGAGCTCGTTAACTAGTTAGCAGGTCTTGAGGGAGTTGTGGGCTTCCCAGGTGGCACTAATGGTAAAAAACCCGCTGTCAGTGCAAGAGAGGTAAGAGATGTGGGTTCGATTCCGGGGTCGGGAAGATTCCCTGGAGGAGGGCATGGCAACCCACTCCAGTGTCCTTGCCTGGAGAATCCCATGGACAGAGGAGCCTGGCGGGCTACAGTCCATGGGGTCTCAAAGAGTCAGACACGACTGAGCGACTTAATGTGCACGCAGGAGAAAGTTGTAAACTTGGTGGCTGTTCTTAAGCAAGTTATGTGGCAGCAGGTGCTTTATATTCTGCATCTACCGCTTTCCTTTGATTAAAGGGTTTCATTTCAAACATTTGGCCAAGACCTTTTGAACATGGATGTGCCCTGGTATCGGCAAACCCAAGTGTAAGAAACAAACAAATCCATGTGCCTCTCGACTCCTTATCCTCCACACACACCTATAAGAATACACAAAGACGTCGGGGCGTAATTATTGGAAAATAATTCTTTATGAAAGTATAATTGCAAGCAACACTTAAAGAATGTTTCCTTAAATTTGTTCCAAGTTTGTTATTACAACCTTAGAAAGTAATCTGCGTGAGATTATAAAGGACCTGTGTAGAGCCTCCACCCCTGAACTGACCTGCTGGAGCAGAGGTCACCGTGTGAGCCTGGTCCCCTGCTTTGTCCCTGCCGCCCCTAACCTGGGGGAGGAATAGGTGGTGGGGGTGGATGAGAAAGGGGTCAGATTCTGTGGACCTTATTGCCATCCTCTGGAAAATGCTCAGTGTTCCAGATGTCAATAAAAGACAGAGTCATACTCTGCTGTGGGTGTATTTTTCATGCCTTATCCAGATTCCACAGTCAAATTTATTTCTTACTTTTGACAAATGTTTATCTCATATCCTTATTGATACAGAGAAGTGATTCCCATGGGGAAGGAAATGGCAGCCCACTCGAGTATTCTTGCTTGGAGAATCCCGTGGAGAGAGGAGCCTGGTGGGCTACAGTCCATGGGGTCGCAACGGGTCAGACACGACTGACTGACTAAGCACAGCACAGCACAGCACAGTAATCCCAAATGTTTTCATCCAAGCACTCTTAAAAGTTGTTACAGGATTCTTTTGCATGAAGAAGTGAAAGTCACTCAGTCATGTCCGACTCTTTGCGACCCCATGGACTATACAGTCAATGGAATTCTCCAGGCCAGAATGCTGGAGTGCGTAGCCTATCTCTTCTCCAGTGGGTCTTCCCACCCCAGGAATTGAATCTGCATCGCAGGCGGATTCTTTACCAACTGAGCTATCAAAGAAGACTTCTTTTGCATGAGAGTTATAGCTACTGATATTTTACCGTATTAGAAACCAAAAACCAAAAGGCACATATTAGAGACATGTGATTGTTGCTTTATTTAAAATATAAGCCTATTATGTGGTACCACAAATAACCTTTTGTATGAAAAATGACAGGCAGAATGATTAGTGAGACGTATAGTGTTTTCCTACATTTTTGCTAGTCTCCATTATGTCTGGCTTAATAAACGCATCTTGATTTGCTTGTCTACTTCTGCCTCGAAGCTGTTGTGGTATCACAGGTCATGACAGGCTCTGGACACTGCAGGGCACACACATCTGAGCAAAGAGAAGTCAGACATGACCACGTGGATGAGCGCGACCCCTGGGACAGAGTCTCCAAGGGTGTGCAGTAAGCTCGGGGAGACTCATAAAGGCTGGAACGAGCTGAGAAGACTGCTAGGTGAGACTGGAGTGCAAAGACGCAGCAGAGGGGGATTGATGGGAACAGAACAACCGTGGAGGGAGGAAGAAGCTGGGGAAAGGAGCGGAGGCAGCGTGTCTGGGAAGAAGAGCCTCCCACACAGGAAGGGCCGTGCTGAATAAGGAGAGGGGAGGCTGGTGGATGGGGCAGAGGCCGCCACACCCTCTCCGAATCCGAGCCTCCTTTGTGGGGCATCTCATTTCAGGGGGGCTGAATGGCTCAATAGAGCCACACGAAGAGAGCTATACAAGGTTTCCACCTAAGGCTTTGGTCATTTCGCTTCATGGATGAGCCAACTCAGCTAACCAGCCACAGATGTTTTGTTTACAACCAGAGGAACTCATTGAGATCGGCGATGACATTTCCCTGTCTATAAAATGCTGAGCATTAAGCAGTGATACTGTGTGAAGCGCTTGGCGTCCGTCTTGAGAGGCAGTTCTTAAGTGGAGTGGTTTAATGGTCATTTAGCATGATGGGCCTTCAGAGTGTAATATCATTTGCCTGCCAGTTAGAATGAACGCTTCTCGGTGGGAAGTCAAAGATCACGTCAGCGTAACTTGGGTTAGGTGAAAGAAAGCATTCAGAAGTGAGAGCTGGAATAGAAATGAGAGAACAGAACCTGCCTGCGCTTCACCTGTTCATGAATCCAGTGTCATTAGAGAACACCACTAATTCACACTAATGGGGGAAACACTCTGAATTGGGGAAACATTCTGAATTGGCAAAACGTTTCATTCATTTTTAAAGAACAGCAGCTTTATTTTCTTCCCCACTTTCCTCATGTCCCCTGCCTAATGCTTTTTGTTTGAAGTATAGTTGATTTACAATGTTGTGTAGGTTTCAGGCGTACATCAAAGTGATTCAGTCACACATACATGTATGTATATGTATGTACGTATGTGTCCATATGTCTGTGTATATTCTTTCTCATGTTCTTTTCCCATAAAGGTTATTATAGGTTATTGAGCGCATGTCCCACATAATAGGCTTATATTTTAAATAAAGCAACAATCACATGTCTCTTGCAGGTCCTTGTTGTTTATCTCTGTATTGTAGTGTGTATCTGTTCATTCCACATTTTCAATTTATCCCTAACCCTGCTTCCCCTTTGATAACAGAGATAGACCCACAGACATAGAATACCTTTCTAATCCTACTTGATAGCTTTACTTCCCACTTTGTTAATAAACTATAAAGAAAGCCGAAGAATTGATGCTTTTGAACTGTGGTGCTGCAGAAGACTCTTGCAAGGAGATCCAACCAGTCCATCCTAAAGGAGATCAGTCCTGAATATTCATTGGAAGGACTAATGCTGAAGCTGAAACTCCAATACTTTGACCACCTGATGCTGGGAAAGGTTGAAGGCGGGAGGAGAAGGGGACGACAGAGGATGAGATGGTTGGACGGCATCACGGACTCAATGGACATGAGTTTGAGTGAGCTCGGGGAGTTGGTGATGGACAGGGGGGCCTGGTGTGCTGTAGTCCATGGGGTCGCAAGGAGTCGGACAGGACTGAGTGACTGAACCAAGCCGAACTTGTTGATAAAATTGAAGTTATCAGAAATAAAGATGCTGAATGTCTTGCCCGCCCGCAGACCTCTGTCTGCGTCCTCCCTGCAGGTGTGGGGGAGGGGTGCCCCGTCCTGTTTCAGCCGCCCCTCCCCCCGCCTTGGGGACCCCCTTCGAGCGCTCCTCTCTTTCCTGTTCTCTTCCGTTCCTCCCTGCTCCTGGATTTGTTTGCCCTCTTAGGAAGGTGAGCACGTTCCATCCATTTGCTGTCCTCCGCTCCTTTCACCGCCGTCACTCCGCGGTTATTCACCGCTCCCGCATCCTCCGCACCTGTGAGCACGCAGGCGATGCCCGCCGGCTCCAGGCCGCTCCTCCGTGTTTGCGCTGCAGGGGAGGCCGGGACCACCCAGCGCCGCCACCTCCTCTGACATCAGGCCCCCGTCCTTCCTGGCGCTTTCTCGTCCTCTGCTGTCGGGGATGGAGGTCCTCTGGAGGCCGTCCGTGGCATCTGCCCATGTGCCTCACGGGCAGTTGTCCTTTGCAGCCACCTTTTAAATTAGTGCCCCACCCAGTCTCCTTTTGAGAATACCCGTTTGTTTATTAGATCTTTGGCGGCACTAGGTCTGCGCGGCTGCATCTGGGCTTTCTCTCCGTACGGAGAAGGGGCTGCTCCTTGCTCTGTGCCGCCTTCTCCTCGCAGTGGCGTCTCTCGTGGCACGGGCTCTAGGCGCACACGCTTCCGTAGCTGTGGCTCGGGGCCTCAGGAGTAGCGCATGGGCTTCGCCGCCCTGCCGCACGTGGGATCTTCCTGGACCAGGAATCAAACCTGTGTCCCTTGCATTGCAAGGCAGATTCCTGCTGCCACTCTCCCCACTGGACCATCAGGGAATCCCCCCCCCCCCCGCCCCTGTCTTTTAAATCTGTATCTTCAAGCTGTTTCCTTCAAGCTCCAGGCCAGATATTCATCTGCACATTGCTCGTTACTCCTCACCCCTCACCATCTCAAACCCAGACCTAGTGTACCCTTCAGCAGTGTTCCTTCTCATTTACTGTCTCAGCCACTGCCATCAGTGTCTTGCAAGCGGGTCCACAAACTAAGGCCAATTGGCCAGATTCAGCAGGCACATGGTTTTAGAAATGAAGATTTAGTGGAATACCCCCATGCTCTTTTCACATGTGTTTTAAAAGGCACCATGTAGCCTGCAAGGGGCTTCCTAGGTGGCGCGAGTGGTGAAGAACCTGCCTGCCAGTGCCAGGAGCCCGAGAGAGAGAACTTAGTGCACACGTGCACGTGTAACCTGCAAAACCTAAAATATTTACTGTCTGACCCTTTACCAGAGTTTACCTTCTCTTGTCCAGTAGCCGCAGCATTATTTGAGGGGCTCGTGAAAACACAGTGCTGGCTCCTACGTCCAGAGTTTTGGATTCAGGGGCCTGAGAATTGGTATTTCTGACAAGTCCACAAACAGTACTGGTCCAGGAACTGCACTTTGTGTTCCCAATCTCTGCCACTCTCTCTTTGGTCTCCTACATAGAGAGTAAATCTCTCCTCTCCATTGAAAGTTATGAAAATAGATTTCATCAAATCTAATTTCGACAAAAAGATTTTTCAGTAATACCCATATCTATCTACAGCATGACAACTTCTTAGAGTCGTTCACCTACCTACAGATGCCTTTCATCAGCTTGAGTAAGTTACAGGTCCCAGGAAAAGGACAACGGCCACACAGCATCAGTATGAGCTATTTCTGTTTTGTGCCAAGCATTTCAGCACAAACTCATTCCTCGTCAGGAACTTTGACAAACAGACCGAGTTTCAGTGGCAGTGTCATACAGTAGGAAGGTAGTAGAATTAGGATTTGATGCTACATTGAGCCTCTCTCTGCTACCCCCGCCCTGGTGGATGTTATCATATATTATCTTAATACTTACAATCGTAAACCTAGATGTATTCTCCTGTGCAACTCTAAAACTAAACCAGAGTGAATGCAAAACTGTAGTTCCAATAAAATCTAAGTTAACATTAAATTTCCATGACACATGGTTTTTACTGACTATTGAATTGTCTATTACTACATAAATTGGTATTGGTTTGCCTTCTAGTGAGGTTCTTGCGAGTTTGGCTTGATTCTGTCGCCTGAGGCAGGTTCTAGCACGCGTCTCTTTTTCAAACTCCTGTGAAACCTTCATTTTTATACCATCATATGATGATTTGGGGCCTGAATGGGCCATACAAGTATTAAGTTGGCCTCTTTCCCCCTCCTTAAACTGTTTCTAGAGGTGTAACTTGTCACCAGTACAATCAAAAGGAAAACACTGGCTCTAAGTGCCACTCAGGTTCTGGGTTCTTTGGTGGTTAGCAGCCCCCAGTCTGAAGAACCCTGTCTCCCAGGATGAAACCTTCCTTCTGTGCTGATGCTCAAGGCCCTTTCCACCAGATCCCCACCCACCTCTCTTGTCATCTGCCACAGTCCCATCCTTTACCTTTCATCAGTACTCAGTTGCCTGTAAGTCCAGGCACTCAGCAAACTGTTTTATTCATTAGGCTTTTATATGAAATTTTCCTCTGAGTGACTCACTGTTCCTACTTTCAAGTCCATGCCTCAAATCTGCTCTATCCCCAACTCCTATTCATCCTTTAAAACCTGTTTCAGCATTGCCACCTCGTAAACCATCAAACTGACGGGTGTGTATGGAAACCAGCTCATGACACACGGTAATGCCGGGCAAGGCCCTTGTGAACTGCCTCCTCTGCTGTCCCGTGTTTCAAGATGAATTCCACAACATCCCCCACATCGCTTCAGAAATAGACCTTGTGGTGAAAGGGAGAACTTAGAGTCATAAGAGGAGGAGGCATGAGGGACCCCGACCTCCCTCACCCACCCCGATGTGCTGTGGGTCACAGTTCTGTTCCGGATGCAGAATGTTCTTCCCTGATGTTCTTCCTTTCCCGGGGGAAGCTGATGAGCAGACTTCTCAGTGGGGGGGGGGGCGGGGGGGCGCGGTCATCACACAAGCTGACCAGGCAGAACTGACTTGGGGGTAGCAGCTGTTCAGAGTGGTCTTGGAAAGCCAGCTTCCCAAAGTCTGGAAACCATAAAGCCCCAGCGAAGTTGTTTATCCCTCTGTGTATGGGGAAAGGGTTGTTATGAGGTGAGGCCAGTGGTCCCACTGGAAGCGTATTTGGGGTGTGCTCCCCTTCTTAGCATCGGGGGAGCTGGCTTAGTGTCCCTGCAACTCAGAACTGGACCTCAGGGTCCTTTTCAGATGTTTGCTCACGGTGTTCAGGTCCTGTTATATTTTCAATGATTCATTAAGTTGAAAAATCAACTTTGGTAATTCTCTCAAGGAAAATCTACAAAAGGACCAGATGACTGAGCAGAGACTTGAGACATTTCCATTGAGTGCCATTAGAATCAGCTCTACCACCGGGCAAATTTCCAGGTTGAGTGTCAAATAAGGATTCTCATTGAGATCAGAGCTCTCAACTGTGAGATTACATACAGGTGCCTGTTAAAGTGATTGGTGTTTGAGATGATTCATTCCTGCTGAGGAAAATGCAATCCCCTATCTCTGGATGGTTATAGAGAAAATGGGGCTAGATATCTGTATTGTAAGAACTATCAGATCACAATAATTTTGTTGAAATGAGTTAGCACTCAAAATACAGTCTTTTCAATGGTGATTCACTGAAATGCATGTGTGATGTGTGGGTGTTAGCCTCTTCTAAGAGATAGCCAGATGATACTGTCTAGATATGGAAAATCTAGGCCTTTGAGATCAAAGGAATTAATTTAATACACAATAAGAGCAGAAGTCACTTCAGAAACGCATCTGTAACAAATGATGCTACACTTAATTTAACCCATTGTTAAGCTACGCTGATAAGGCTTTTAACAAGTCAGTCATTATTAAAATACTTCCTGTGTTAACTCCACTGTGGCTACTTTTCACTTCTATGAAGCAAGCAATCAACACTCCATGCTATAATATTTTTCCCTTTTTTCAAGAGTCTGAAGGATTCTTAAATAAGATATGGCCCTTTATTCACTTATGTAGATATTATTTTAAATGTTTCACATTAAATGTAAAAAAGTGAAAAATTTAGCAATTATTTGCATATGTGAGTTTTTTTATACAGCATTGCTTCCAAGGCTATTTTATAACTCTGAAAAATTTTATCATTTGTCTGTAATATTTTGATATGTCAGAGAAATATCGTAATAGGGGTACAAAATACAGAAACTTTCAAGTTTAGAATACTTGGCTTTTGCACAAATATGAAAGTTACTTAAACCAATTAAAATCATGCTTCACGATCCTTAGAGAGTTGAATTTAACCTTTATTACTTTTTGATTAAATAATTATAACATGTCCAACTGTTAAAAATTTGGAAGATAGAGGAAAAGTATAAAGGAGAAGACAAATCACTCACAAAACATTCCAGCTTTTTTAACGTACACAAACTTGTTAATGTACTCCTTCTTCTAAATTAGACTCATAGGGTAAATCAGCAATTCTTTAAGCAAGAGTGTTTCCTGTCATTGAGTATCCTTTGAAATTTTGATTTTTTAAAAAGTGTCTGCATGATAGTCTAACCATTCCTCTTTGTGGGCATAAAAATGTTTATATTTTTGATATTTCATAAACAGCAAATATAAACATCAGTCAGTTCAGTCGCTCAGTTGTGACCGACTCTTTGCGACCCCATGAATCGCAGTACACCAGGCCTCCCTGTCCATCACCAACTCCCGGAGTTCACCCAAACTCATGTCCATCGAGTCGGTGATGCCATCCAACCATCTCATTCTCTGTCATCCCCTTCTCCTCCCGCCCGCAATCCCTCCCAGCATCAGAGTCTTTTCCAGTGAGTCAACTCGTCGCATGAGGTGGCCAAAGTAGTGGAGCTTCAGCTTTAGCATCAGTCCTTCCAATGAACATCCAGGACTGATCTCCTTTAGGTTGGACTGGTTGGATCTCCTTGCAGTCCAAGGGACTCTCAAGAGTCTTCTCCAGCACCATAGTTCAAAAGCATCAATTCTTCGGTGCTCAGATTTCTTCACAGTCCAACCCTCACATCCATACGTGACCACTGGAAAAACCATAGCCTCGACTAGACGGACCTTTGTTGGCAAAGTAATGTCTCTGCTTTTTAATAAGCTGTCTAGTTTGGTCATAACTTTCCTTCCAAGGAATAAGCGTCTTTTAATTTCCTGGCTGCAATCACCATCTGCAGTGATTTTGGAGCGCCCCAAAATAGGCTGACACTGTTTCCACTGTTTCTCCATCTAT
This sequence comes from Moschus berezovskii, assembly GCF_049115385.1. Lineage (NCBI taxonomy): Eukaryota > Metazoa > Chordata > Mammalia > Artiodactyla > Moschidae > Moschus > Moschus berezovskii. The sequence goes on from NC_142485.1 coordinate 4,491,462, forward strand.
TTCCCATGAAGTGATGGGACCATAAATCCAAACTGCTATCATTGGTGAATGGAAGCACTTATTTTATTGCTTCTTTGCCATTATAAAAGGCTTTCCTGGAGGCTCAGATGGTAAAGAATGTCTGTAGTGCAGGAGACCTGGATTCAATCTCTGGGTCTAATTTTAATCAGGTCCCACTTGTTTACTTTCATTTCCATTACTGTAGGAGGTGGGTCATAGAGGATCTTGCCTTGATTTATGTCATCTAGTGTTCTGCCTATGTTTTCCTCTAAGAGTTGTATAGTTTCTGGCCTTACATTTAGGTTTTTAATCCATTTTGAGTTTATCTTTGTGTGTGGTGTTAGTAAGTGTTCTAATTTCATTCTTTTACATGTAGCTGTCCAGTTTTCCCAGCACCATTTATTGAAGAGGCTGACTTTGCCCCATTGTATATTCTTGCCTCCTTTGTCAAAAATAAGTTAACCCATAGGTGCATGGGCTTATTTCTGGGCTTTCTATCTTGTTCCATCAGTCTATATTTCTGTTTTTGTGCCAGTACCATACTGTCTTGATGACTGTAGCTTTGTAGTATAATCTGAAGTCAGGAAGGTTGATTCCTCCAGTTTCATTCTTCTTTCTCAAGACTGCATTGGCTATTTGGGGTCTTGTGTGTTTCCGTATGAATTTGGAAATTTTTTGTTCTAGTTCTGTGAAAAATGCCATTGGTAATTTGATCGTGATCACATTGAATCTGTAGATTGCATTTGACAGTATAGTCACTTTCACAATATTGATTCTTCCTACCCAGGAGCATGGACTATCTCTCCACCTGTTTGTGTCATCTTTGATTTCTTTCATTAGTGTCTTATAATTTTCTGTGTACTGTTCTTTTGTCTCCTTAGGTAAGTTTATTCCTAGATATTTTATTCTTTTTGTTGGTGAGCGGGACTGATTCCTTGCTTTCTATTTCTGATTTTTCATTGTTAGTATATAGAAATGCAAGTGATTTCTGTGTATTGATTTTGTATCCTGCAACTTTGCTAAATTCACTGATTAGCTCTAGTAATTTTCTGATACTATCCTTAGGGTTTCCTATGTACAGTGTCATGTCATCTGCAAACAATGAGAGCTTTACTTCTTTTCCTATCTAGGTTCCTTCTATTTCTTTTTCTTCTCTGACTGCTGTAGCTAGGACTTCCAGAAGTATGTTGAATAATAGTGGTGAAAGTGGACACCCTTGTCTTGTTCCTGATCTTAGGAGAAATGCTTTCAGTTTTTCACCATTGAGAATAATGTTTGCTGTAGGCTTGTCATATATGACCTTTGCTATGTTGAGGTAGGTTCCTTCTATGCCCATTTTTTTAAGAGTTTTAATCATAAATGGGTGCTTACTTTTGTCAAAGGCTTTTTCTGCATCTAATGAGATTATCATATGGTTTTTATCTTTCAATTTGTTAATATGGTGTATCACATTGATTGATTTCCATATATTGAAGAATCCTTGCATTCCTGGAATAAACCCAACTTGATCATGGTGTATGAGCTTTTTGATGTGTTGCTGAATTCTGTTTGCTAAAATTTTGTTGAGAATTTTTGCATCTACATTCATCAGTGATATTGGTGTGTAGTTTTCTTTTTTTGTGTTGTCTTTGTCTGGTTTTGGTATCAGGGTGATGGTAGTCTCGTAGAATGAGTTTGGAAGTGTTTCTTGCTCTGCCATTTTTTGAAAGAGTTTTAGAAGGATAGTCATTAGATCTTCCCTAAATGTTTGATAGATTTCACCTGTGAAGACATCTGGCCATGGTTTTTGTTTTTCTGGGAGAAAAGAGCTTGATCACAGCTTCAATTTCAGTGCTTGTAATTGGGTTGTTCATAATCTCTATTTCTTCCTAGTTCAGTCTTGGAAGATTGAACTTTTCTAAGAATCCGTCCGTTTCTTCCTGGTTATCTATTTTATTGCCATAGAGTTGTTCATAATAGTCTCTTATAATCCTTTGTATTTCTGCATTGTCTGTTGTAACCTCTCCTTTTTCATTTCTAATTTTGTTGACTTGATTCTTCTCTCTTTTTTTTTTTAATTAATGAGTCTGGCTAAAGGTTTGTCAGTTTTGTTTTCTCAAAGAACTAGCATTTAGTTTTATTAATCTTTACTTTTGTTCATTTCTTTTTCATTTATTTCTGCTTGGATCTTTGTGATTTGTTTCCTTCTTCTAATTTTGGTTTTTGCTGTTGTTCTTCTTTTTCCATTTTTTTTAGGTGTAAAATTAGGTTGTCTGTTCGATGTTTGTCTTGTTTCCTACAAGGTAGGATTGTATTGCTATAAACTTCTCTCTTAGAACTGCTTTTGCTGCATCCCATAGGTTTTGAGTTGTCATATTTTCATTGCCGTTTGTTTCTAGAAATTTTTTGATTTCCCTTTTGATCTTGTTAGTGAGCTGTTGGTCCATGTTGTTTAGTCTCCGTGTGTTTGTGTTTCTTACAGTTTTTTTCTTGTAATCGATATCTAATCTCATAGCGTTGTGGTTGGAGAAGATGCTTGATATGATTTCAATTTTCTTAAATTTACTGAGGTTTGATTCATGACCCAAGATGTGAGCTTGGAGAATGGTGGAGAGTGGAGAATGTTCCTGTTCTGGAGAATGTTCCATGTTCACTTGAGAATAAGGTGTATTCTTCTGCATTTGGATGGAATGTCCTGAAGGACCAATGCGACCCTTCTCATGTAATGTATTGTTTAAGACTTATGTTTCCTTATTAATTTCTGTTTTTATGATCTGTCCAAACCCCTTCTCTGACAGAGAAGCCTGGCAGGCCACAGTCTACAAGGGCACAAAGAGTTGGACACTACCAAAGCCACCCTGCACGCATAGATGCAAGACTTTTTTTGCCTGTGGCAGCTCTACCCCAGTGAGAGTTTAGCGTGAAGGTGGCACAGCTGCATGGCTTATGGGGACCCTGGTGGCATCAAGTGTGCAGGGACATGGACTGCCTCCACCCCAGGAGTTACAGCCCTCAGTCTTTTTTCGTGGAGAAGGCAATGGCAACCCACTCCAGTACACTTGCCTGGGAAATCCCATGGACGAAGGAGCCTGGTGGGCTACAGTCCATGGGGTCGCGAAGAGTCGGACACGACTGATGCAACTGAGCAGCAGCAGCAGTCCTTCTTTGAGCCTCTTGTAGCTGGCGATCAGAAGGCCTCTTTGGCCAGTCTTCTCTGTAGCTCTGCCCGTTCAGGCACTTAGAGGCCTACCTTGCCTGGGGTCCTTCTCTGTTGTTCGGTGCATCAGGCACAGAGAGGGGGCCCCCCTGGCTGGGGTTCTACTCTGTAGATCGTCACGTCAGGCACTTAAAGGAGCACCGTGCATGGGGTCCTGCTCTGTAATTCAGTGCCTCAAGCATTTGATGGGCCAGCCTCTGTTGTTCAGCTGCCAATGCAGGAGTGTGGGGAGAGAGGCTATGGTGATGGCTCCACCCCCTACGCGTGACTCAGCAGTCCATCTCTCCACAGTCAACAGCAGCCCTCACCCTGGGATTGCTCCACAATCCCCAAACTCCAGCTCCCAGCTGCTGCATCTTTCTAGGGGACCTGCGTCCCTGTCTGGGGTATGTATGGCTGCTGCAAGGACTGTCTGATTCTCATTCCATTTAGGCTGCCATAGATCAGCTGTTTCACTCTCAGCCTTAAACGTTTCTCCTCTGACTCAGACAATTGCCCTGATGTGCGGCTTGGACCCCTGCTTCACTTCCCCTACCCGCCGAGGGCAGATCCAGTCCTACTAACACTCCTGTTTTTCTCCCAAGTTCGTTTGTCCTACCGAGTTTTGCATAGTTCTATATATTCTTTTCTGTTGTTCAGGTACTCCTGTCTGCTCTAAGCTGGTATTCTGCTTGTACTTTTTGTGTCATAGGGTATATTCCTGATGTATCCATGGAGAGAGATGAACTCCATGTCCAGCTACTCCTCTGCCATCTTGTTCTCTAAAATATCTTATTTTTCAAATGTCCTGTAGCAATTGAGGGTTGCGTCTCAACTGTGTCTGTTTCTGGTTTCTGTATTTGGTTCCATAGGTGTGTCTATTGTTTCATTAATTACTGTGTGGTTTGTGTCTGTGTGTGTGTGTGTGTGTGTTCAGTTCAGCTGCTCAGTCATGTCCGACTCTTTGTGACCCCATGGACTGCAGCACGTCAGGCTTCCTTGTCCATCACCAATTCTCGGAGCTTGCTCTTGTCAATCGAGTTGGTGATGCTATCCAACTATCTCATCCTGTTTTCCCCTTCTCTTCCTGCCTTCAGTCTTTCCCAGCATCAGGGTCTTTTCCAATGAGTCAGTTCTTCACATCAGGTGGCCAAAGTATTGGACTTTCCGCTTCAGCATCAGGGCTTTCAATGAACACCCAGGACTGATCTCCTTTAGGATGGACTGGTTGGATCTCCTTGCAGTCCAAGGGACTCTCAAGAGTCTTCTCCAACACCACAGTTCAAAAGCATCAATTCTTCGGTGGTCAGCTTTCTTTATAGTCCAACTCTCAATCTGAACATGACTACCGGAAAACATAGCCTTGACTAGACGGACCTTTGTTGGCAAAGTAATGTCTCTGCTTTTTAATAAGCCATCTAGGTTAGTCTTTAATTTCATGGCTGCAGTCACCATCTGCAATGATTTTGGAGCCCCTCAAAATAAAGTCTCTCACTGTTTCCATTGTTTCCCCATCTATTTGCATGAAATGATGGGACCAGATGCCACAGTGTTAGTTTTCTGAATGTTGAGCTTTAAGCCAAGTTTTTCACTTTCCTCTCTCACCTTCATCAAGAGGCTCTTTAGTTCTTCTTTGCTTTCTGCCATAAGGGTGGTGTCATCTGCGTATCTGAGGTTATTGATATTTCTCCCAGCAAACTTGATTTCAACTTGTGCTTCATCCAGCCCAGCATTTCATATAATGTACTCTGCATAGAAGTTAAATAAGCAAGGTGACAATATACAGCACTGATTTACTCCTTTCCCAATTTGGAACCAGTCTGTTGTTCCACTTCCAAGTCTAACTGTTTCTTCTCCTGAGAATACAGATTTCTCAGGAGGCAGGTGAGATGCTCTGGTATCCCCATCTCTTTCAGAATTTTCCACAGTTTGTTGTGATCCACACAGTCAAAGGCTTTGGCGTAGTCAATAAAGCAGAAGTAGATGTTTTTCTGGAACTCTCTTGCTTTTTCAATGATCCATCGGATGTTGGCAGTTTGATCTCTGGTTCCTCTGCCTTTTCTAAATCCAACTTGAACATCTGGAAGTTCACGGTTCATGTACTGTTGAAACCTGGCTTAGAGAATTTGAGCATTACTTTGCTAACGTGAGAGATGAATGCAATTGTGCGGTAGTTTGAACATTCTTTGGCATTGCCTTTGGGATTGGAATGAAAACTGACTTTTTCCAGTCCTGTGGTCACTGCTGAGTTTTCCAAATTTGCTGGCATATGAAGTGCAGCACTTTCACAGCATCACCTTTTAGGATTTGAAATAGCTCAACTGGAATTCCATCAGCTCCAGTAGCTTTGTTCATAGTGATACTTCCTAAGGCCCACTTGACTTTGCACTCCAGGATGTCTGGCTTTAGGTGAATGATCACACCATCATGGTTATCTGGGTCAGGAAGATCTTTTTTGTATAGTTCTTCTGTGTATTTTTGCCACCTTTTCTTAATACTTCTGCTTCTGTCAGGTCCATACCATTTCTGTCCTTTATCGAGCCCATCTTTGCATGAAATGTTCCCTTGGTATCTCTAATTTTCTTGAAGAGATCTCTAGTTTTTCCCATTCTATTGTTAGTCACTCAGTCATATCCAACTCTTTGTGACACCATGGACTGTAGCACTCCAGGCTCCTCTATCCATGGAATTCTCCTGGCAAGAATACTGAAGTGGGTAGCCATTCCCTTCTCCAGAGAATCTTCCCAACCCAAGGATCGAACCCATGTCTCCTGCATTGCAGGCAGATTCTTTGCTGTCCGAGTCAGCAGGGAAAGCCATTAATTTCTATAACTTCATAATAATACTTTAATAATTGAAAGTCTCATTCTCTCGTATTACTTTTTGTTGGTTTCAGCATTTTCCTGGCTATTCACACCTATTTTTTTCTTCATTTGAAAATCTGAATCAAATTTGAATTACATAATTTTGGTTCAGGTAGAATGTTCATCCGGAGAGGGCAATGGCAAGCCACTCCAGTACTCTTGCCTGGAAAGTCCCATGGATGGAGGGGCCCGGTGGGCTGCAGTCCGTGGGGTCGCTGGGGGTCGGACACGACTGAGCGACTTCACTTTTCACTCTCACACATTGGAGAAGGAAATGGCGGCCCACTCCGGTGTTCTTGCCTGGAGAATCCCAGGGACGGGGGAGCCTGGTGGGCCTCTGTCTGTGGGGTCACACAGAGTCGGACACGACTGAAGTGACTTAGCAGCAGCAGCAGCAGAATGTTCATCACTGCAGTGTTCAGTTTCCAACCCAGGATATATTTGGCTTTTTATTCATCCCTGTGGTTGCCTATTTTTTGTTTTGTCTTTGAAGACTGTTGACTTTACCAAAATTTGCCTTAGTGTTGTTTATTTATTTTGTATCATTGCCCTCTACCCCATTCATTATACCCTTTTCATTTCTTGGTTCAGACCTTCCCTTATTTCAGAGAAAAACTTCTTTGAATATTCCTCACATTATTAAGGATATAATGTATGCGTTTCTTGTATAACCTTTGTCTGACTTAGACATCAATAATCCTTTTCTCCATTTTAATACCTTAGTTTCATTTTGCTCGGTTTTTCTCAGCCTGATTTTCAGGTTGCTGGCTATTTTTTATTCTGCCTGACTGGTTGATTTAGTGTGATTTCATTTCTGTAATAGTTTTGTCTTTCATTTCCATTCTTTTCAGAGCTCGGCTAGCTAAATTGTCATCTCTTTCTGTTGCTTTATGTTTTTTTGAAATCTTGCATTCCATCTTTGTATTCTTTTTTCAGAGTGGTCATTTGTTCTTTAAAGGCTTTGAGATAATGAAGAGTTTTATATGAGATTTTCATTCTGCTTTGTGGGTTAAATTTCCACTGTTTACTCCTCAGGGCAATTTATAGCCACAAAGCTTAATACATATGGAAGAATGTATTTAAAGATGTAAGATGATAAAATGAATAAAATATTTGAAAATAGTACACAAAATAACCAGTACAGATAAATATTTCTTCACTATAGAAATACAAAAACACAGTGAAGGACAAAATATGAAAATAAATAATATAATGAAAAACAAAATAAAATAATAAAACTAGAGTAATCAATAATAAAAACAATCAAATGGAAAAATAATAATATATAAACAAAACCTCCATTTTCCACACTCAGTATAAGAAACAGAATGTTGTCATTAGCTTTGAAGCCTCGGGTTCACCTTTATACTATCTCTGCCTCTTTTTTCTATTAGAGCCTTAGCATTCCCTGAACTGTATGTCAATTATTTCTTGTTTATGATGCTGTCATTTGTGTGTATATCAAAATAATATATTGTGTATATGAGCATTGCAGTTGTTTTAGATATTCACCAACACTGGTATTGCTAAACTTTATTTTACTGCACTTGCTTGGTTTGGAACAGTATCTCACAGTTTTCTCTTTGCATTTACCTGTTTTACTGATGAGGTTGTGTATCTTTTCATGTTCAATGAATATTGTGTTTTACCTTTTTTGAAACATCTGTGATCTATTCTACTGATTTCTACAGTTTCTTTGTATACCCTGGAGACTAATTCCTCATTAATGCTGTGTTTTATAAATGCTCGCTGCCAGATTTAAGCATATCTTACTCCCTGTGGCTCCTTTTGGTGAACACAACTTATCAATTTTAATGCATTCTAATTTCAATTTATTTTATAATTATGTCAAAGAAATACAAATATTAAGTATTTGGTTTTATTTTCTTATAAATATATTAGTTTTGCCTTTCACATCATTCATTTGGAGTTGGTTTCTATAACTGGTGTGAGGTAAGGATCCATTTTTTTTTTCCCCTAATATGGAAACTATTTGTTCCAACATTGTTTATTTCACAGTCTATCCTTATTTCAATTGTAAATATCTTTTCGGTCATAAATAGACTTTCCATGTGTGTCTTTCTGAATCCCTTCTTCTGTCTCATTTTTATTAGTTTACTGTTTATGAATACTGCTTTTTAAATTACAGTTCTTTACACTGAGTCTTGGTTTCTTACAGGTTAAGCCTGCTACCATTACTTTTTTTTCTACTTTGTACTTCTTTAGGAATATTTTGCCTCCTTTTCATTTGCTTTCCTTATAATTTTCTGAAGTAGCTCATCAAGTTCTATGAAAAATTCCATAGGGATTTTGGTTGGAATAATTTTGCCTATATGGATCATTCTCGGCAGACATAATTCATGAATACTGGTATGACTCATATATTTGACTTCTTAATGCATTTCAAAAACTCTTGTATTCTTCCTCATGGAGGTGACATAAATTCTGCTTAGAGTATTGTGGATACATTATTTTTATTAATATTTTAATGACAGCTTTTTAAAAAACCTTATTTTCTGCTTGTTCATAGAATATGAATATAATTGATTTTTTTAATATGCAGAGAACATTTGGAGCTCATATTAGTTTTAATAATTTGCGGCTTCTTTGGGGTCATACTGTATGTGATTCTTGTTCTTCTTCCATCATGGTGCCCCCTATGGGTCTGTTGAAGGAGGTGCAGTGTAGATAAGGGCGTCTTATTGCCTGGGTTGGGAAGATCCCCTGGAGAAGGAAATGGCAATCCACTCCAGTACTCTTGCCTGGAGAATCCCATGGAGGGAGGAGCCTGGTAGGCTACAGTACATGGGGTTGCAAAGAGTCGGGCACGACTGAGCGACTTCACAATGATTCACGATGGCACTGGGACCTCTAGCACCGTTTTCATGAGAACTTGTGATGGTGGCCAACTTTTTTTTGTCCTGGTCTGTAACTTTTAAGGAAATAGTTTTTATCCATGAGTTAGAAGTCTTTGTATAGCAGCACGTTACTCGGTTAAGGAAATTTACTTATAGTCTTAATTTTCTAAGAATTCTTACCATGGTAGCTGATTTTTTTTTCAGTGTTTCTTTTGTTTAATCATCTGTTAAGACAATATTATAGTTTTCTCTTTAAATCTTTTGGTGTTGAACTGAATGGTCAATTTGCATACACCCTTTGTCTTATCTACTGGCCTCTTTTAAGTTGTTCATACCTCTTTCTTGATACACTTCTCTCGTTTGGCTTTTAGGCTCTCCCTTCTCCCCTGGGTTTTCTCCTTGCTCCATTTCAGATACATGTATGGAGCAAGGAGATCTCTGTATATCTGAGTGTACCAGAACTCTGTTCTTTTCAACATTTATTTTCTGGGTGATATCTGGATTTGTATGAGTGCATCTCCAAATTTATATTTTCTGCCCAGTTTCCTCTACAAAACTTGGATATCCAACTGCAACTATCCCTTGTGCATCCACCTTGCAGATATCTTAGGTCTAATAAGTCTAAGACTGAGATCTGATCTCTCTGCCGCACACCCACCAGAGGTGCTCCACGCATGACTTCTTGATTTCTGCTGTTGGTGACTTTGTTCCTTAAAACAATCAGCCCAAAACCTGGGAATTTTCTATTCATGGGAAGGTTGCAAAGACATTTCAGTCAGTTCCCATATATCTTTACCCACCTTGCCCTGATGTTAATATCTTACATGAGCAAAGCAGAATTACTGAAACCAAGAAAGTAACATTAAGCGATACAGTTAACTACATTCCAGATCTTGGTCAGATTCCCTCAGTTTGCCTTTTGGGGTTCCAGAGTGCATCCCAGGATCACAATCACAATTCCACTGGCATGTTAGCTTCCCCCCCACACTGAGACAGTTTCTCAACCTTGCCCTGACACTGTTGAAGAGTACTAGTTGGGTATTTTTTAGAACATCCTTCGGTTTGGAGCTGACGACGCGAGATTGGGTTGAGGCTGCATATTTTCACTAGAGTGCCGCAGAACTGACGTGCCTGTTGCAGTGCATCACAGCAGGGGCGCTCGACGCCAGTGTGTCTGTCATTACTGATGATGATGATTACGACTTGGAGCACTTGGTTAGGGTGGTGTCCGCTGTGCTATTCCACTATAAAGTTACACTTCCCACTTGGTGCTTAACGAGTAGCTTGGACTATGCGAATATCCTGCTTCTCCTCCAACTTTCAACCACTAATTTTAGCATCCATTGGTGGATCTTGCCTGAAAACATCATTGTTAGAGTGTTTGCTTAATGGTGATTTTTTCCATTTTAGTAATTCAGAGTTTTTCCTATAAGGAAGACCTGTACCTTCATTCTAATTTATTTAATTCAATTATTATGAGTTATATTCCAATAAAAATAAATTACAGTAATGGTGTGAATGGTGTGCAGGCAGGAGAGAACCACAAACAGCTCAGAATTGTGAAGTATATCCAACATTAATCAAATCTGAGATGTTTGAGTATGCGAATATATTACTTAGCAAGCATTTAACATTTAATTTTTAACCCATAATATACCAACACTCTCCTGAACTATACAAGTCTTATTTCTCAAAAATCTCATGTAGTATAAACCAAAGTCTTGATTCTATTGCAATTTAAAATGTGTATCTTTAAGGATCCACAGTATATTCATTGCTGGGAATTTTTAGCTTTGAGAAACAAAAAACTAGCCATGTTATATTACACCAAAACATCTGAGAAAATAACGTTTTCTCATGAATAGAAACAGTGCCAATTAGAAAAATGAAATTTAGACAGTGGTATTTTACTTATCAAGCATTTATTGCTATGGGTTAATGAAGAATTACAATATATAGTCTCATTCCCAGGCATAAGCATATTCAGAAGCAAAATTTACATAAATTTATCATAAATAGTAAGTAGCAAAAGATATATAATTTTACTAACCCTGAGGCTATCTTGGAATATTAATAAGAATATTTAGGACTGAGAGCCAACAGTACAAATTGGAATGACAATGTATGTCTCACCTAAATGTAGGTGCATTTGTTTTATCATGTGAATTTCCTTTAATTTTTATTAGCAGTGCCCTGAATTGGAAGAATGTTTAATTTAATGGCTAGATGTGCTGTGTAAAAGTGACACCTACACAATTTTTTGAAAGCTGTTTGTTTCCACTGAAATGGAAACAATTCTTAGCTGCACAGTGATTCTTAGCAACCCTCTTGTAACCATTTATCTTAAAAAAGGATAAATACACTAAACTGAAAAGTTCTGATACATTTCCTTGCAACATCTGAAATTAGCCACAATAAATTTTATATGATTTAGTCATTTTTTTTCAAAGAAAGTAACTTTATAAATATATGAATTCACATAATCTTTCTAAAATTCTAGAAAGCCTTAGAAAATTCCAGTAACCTTTAAAAAGTGGAGGGCAGATGTGGCTAAAAATAGGAAGATTTATTGAAAGTCTGTAAAAGAAACAATTACAATGACTTCAGCCTCCTCCACAGAATCCTAAAGGTTCACTTGTAAAGGTATTGATCCAACAAGCCCACAAGACTGAAACCAAGATGCCGAGTGAACCTAGGGTTGAAAAAAGTCTTATAGACGGTGATGATTGAAAGCCTGTTAATAGGAAATCTACCTTTCTATGAGCTTCCAAGAGGCATGTGGACTCTCTAATCAGCTTTCAAAGATATGATCAGATTTTTCTTTTTATTTATTTAATTTTCAAAATATATCATAGAGTAGGTATTTTTACAACACAGACATTCAGAATGAGAGGAAAAATGGCCCAATTTATGACCTAGATAGCCCCCTGCTGACATAAAAGGAAAATAAAAGTAGTGTATGTACAAGGTTTCAAAGTGACAACGGTGAAGAAAGGCACAGAACGAGTGCTTTGAGGCTATGTTTTGAGCTGCATACATGTTTAGAATCGTTATTTTGTCCTGGTGAATGAAGTCTTCTATCATTACGTAATAACTCCTCCAGTCAGACTTTTGTCCTTGTCTCCTTTTGTCTATGTTAATACAGCCAGGCCAATTTTCTTTTTGTTGGCAATTTCCTGGTATGCCTTTCCCATCATTTAAAAATGTTTCTGTGCTTTCTGTGTGTCCCTCATAAATAGCACATAGCTGGATTTTGTTTTCAAAATTTTCTTTTTCCTGCTTGACATAGTTCCTTCATGTTGCCCATTTGGGTCTATCTCTTTCTTTACTTTCTTCTCTATTTTCCAATTTTAAATGTTTTCCTAGCATACGTGGTAAAAGCCCTGGTTGATGTTTTATGAGTTGGAGTGGGGAACAAGCTAACTAGGGGCTCTGACAGGGTAGGTGGGTATATCCATGATTCAGTTCAGTTCAGTTCAGTCGCTCAGTTGTGTCCAACTCTTTGCGACCCCATGAATCACAGCACACCAGGCCTCCCTGTCTATCACCAACTCCCAGAGTTCACTCAAACTCATGTCCATTGAGTCGGTGTTGCCATCCAGCCATCTCACTCTCTGTCGTCCCCTTCTCCTCCTGCCCCCAATATTTCCCAGCATCAGAGTCTTTTCCAGTGAGTCAACTCATCGCATGAGGTGGCCAAAGTATTGGAGTTTCAGCTTTAGCATCAGTCCCTCCAATGAACACCCAGGATTGATCTCCTTTAGAATGGACTGGTTGGATCTCCTTGCAGTCCAAGGAACTGTCAAGAGTCTTCTCCAGCACCATAGTTCAGAAGCATCAATTCTTCGGCGCTCAGCTTTCTTCACAGTACAACTCTCACATCCATACATGACTGCTGGAAAAACCATTGCCTTGACTAGACAGACCTTTGTTGGCAAAGTAATGTCTCTGCTTTTTAATATACTATCTAGGTTGGTCATAACTTTCCTTCCAAGGAGTAAGCGTCTTTTAATTTCATGGCTGCAATCAGCATCTGCACATGATTAGGATTGCTTTAAGTCAGAAATCCTCAATGCCAGCACTGTTGACATTTCAGTTCAGTTCAGTCACTCAGTCTTGTCTGGCTATTTGCGACCCCGTGGAATGAAGCATGCCAGGCTTCCCTGTCCATCACCAACTCCCAGAGCTTATTCAAACTCACGTCCCTTGAGTCAGTGATACCATCCAGTCATCTCATTCTCTGTTGTCCCCTTCTCCTCCTGCCTTCAATCTTTCCTAGCATCAGAGTCTTTTCCAATGAGTCAGGTCTTCACATCAGGTGGCCAAAGTATTGGAGTTTCCTCTTCAGCATCATTCCTTCCAATGAATATTCAGGACTGATTTCCTTTAGGATGGACTGGTTGGATCTCCTTGCCAGTCCAAGGGACTCTCAAGAGTCTTCTCCAACACCACAATTCAAAAGCATCAATTCTTCAATGCTCAGCTTTCTTTACTTGGCAACATTTTTTTCCAAATGTTGACATTTGGAGCCATATAATTCTTTGTTGCTAGGTGCCATGCTGTGTTTTGGAGGATGTTGAGCAAAATCCTTGGCCTCCATCCATCAAATGCCACTAGTATTCTCCAACTGTGATAACCAGAAATACCTGTGGACATTGTCCAGGGTTCCCTGGAAGGGAGAGTAGGGTGCAAAAGCAACCTGGTTGAGAACCACAGCTGCAAGAGGAACTACGTATACTATTGATTGGGGAGTTCATGGTGTCAATTCTTGTGGTTTCTTTTGAACTGATAAGATTTCCTGGGGGCAAGGGAAGACTTTATTATTTGCTGCCTATAAGATAAAGACCTGCTTGAAGATATTCCACATCTTGTTCTGCACATCCTCTCTTTGGCGGAATGCCCATGTTGTTCAGAAGTCCACACTGCTCTCCACTAATATGTGTTTAACCCACACTGGCAATCCCACTGTCCTCCCAGTGCTGAGTTGACAAATGCACACGTGACGAATTCCCATCAGTTCGACCTGAGAGACTTCACTGCTGACGATGTCTGGAAAGGGTTGCCTGATTCTGAAAACACAAGGACAGATAGTGTTCTTGTCGGACGGATGGTGTTGAGAGGAGTGGTTTCCTGAGGGGAGCTGAAATTGAGGATTCAGAACAGAGAGTAAGGCCATGGGTCCTTATGATACTGTGGAACCACAAATCAAGCAGCCCTGGGAACTAACCCCAGGTTTTCTTGGTTTTTTTAGCTTGGGTTTTGTAAATCTCCTTATTTAAGCTAGTCAGTTGAATCTGAATTTTTAAAAATTGTGACTGAGGTCCTTCTCTTAACATTTTAAAAAGCTTTTTATTGTATATTGCAGCATAGTTGATTAACAAGGTTGTGAATGTTTCAGGTAAACAGCAAAGTGATTTAGTTATTAATATGCATGTGTCTATTTTTCAGATTCTTTCCCCATTTAGATTGCTGTATAATATTGAGCAGAATTCCCTGTGCTGTATTGTAGGTCATTGCTGATTATCCATTTTAAATATAGCAATGTGTACATGTTAATCCCAAAGTATCCCTTTAATTGATATTTTTCCAAAAGTAAGTTTCATTTTACAGTTATATTGACCCTAATAATTCTATCCTTTTATATGCCTTGTTCCTCTGATATCAGGAGTGAAAGGCATATTTCCTTAGACATTTTTGAAGCTGAACTTCCACAGTCTTAATTTGTTGTTGCTGTTGTTTTTAAGAATACTGAAGGAACACGTTAACTCAAAGGAATGATGGTCTATGAAGCAAACAAACTTTTAAATATTTTAAAGTGAAGGAATCAAGAAAGGGCAAAGCAGGAGCACTATTGTGTTGACATTCTAATTATAAATACATCAGATTTGGTGCAAAAAATTATCAAACCATCAGTCTTGGCAATGGTTAATTCACTTTTTGAATTTCAATATTTCATCTGTGAAGTGTCAGCCACTGAGTCTTGTTAATGGTAAGCCTTTCATTCCTGTTAAATCAATTGTAAATAATAGAACCCCTCAGAGAAAAATGATGAAATAAACATTGATTTCCAAATTGGGTGTCAGATTCAGAGCGTTAATAAAACACATCACAAGCAAACAAGTACCTAATATACTCAGATCACTGAAATTGTAATCAGAGGGGGGAAAAATCAATAATTTTTGTGTAACATGCTAGTATTTTTACATTTCATTTGTATCTGGGTGTCATCATGTCAAATTTCCCATTTTCAGGCCCTACGTGGCTATTTAATTTTTATTATCCTCACCAGCAAAGCTAGGTAGTTTTGTGTCCTGTTAGATTTGCTTCTCTCTTCTAAATAGGTGACAAGCGTCTGGTCACATAGTTCTTTTTTAGTTGCCTGGCACCAATGATTTTGTTGTGTTTAATGCAATACAATAATCATTTCCAGCAAGTCACATAAAACACTGCAGAAAAATGTAACAGCTCGAATAAAACTTTTAAGGAAAATAAAGCTCTCTAGCAGGTGTCCATAAAAGTGCTTTATGCCCACAAACTCTATTAAATGTTAATGCCAGTGTCCTGTGAATACCACTTATGGGGTCTGGCTGAAAGGAAAGTGTGTCCCCGAGGCTGTGTTGGTTCTCTAGGAAAGGAGGTTGGAAGGGCAGTGCCTTGCTCTCCTTAAGGCTGGAATATGATCAGGGCTCTACTCAGGGTACATCTTGTGAAGGACTAGTTTGAGGGAAAGCATGCAGTTCTAAAGTCATCCATGGACAAGGGTAGAAATACCAAGGGCGCAACTTTCAAAAGACCGTCCCCAGACTCTTCCAAGTTCACACCCCCCGCCCCCCCGCCAGGGATGGTCTCTAAAGATAAAATAGCAGCAACACAGTGATGGAAGATTCGGGCTTGATTTTTCTGGTTTAGTGCTGCTTCCTCACATTTGACGATGAATCGCATTCTGACTCTCAGTCAATCGTGCTTTCATTTTTATTTCTATATTTCTTTATGAAGCCCCCTTGTGAAGTTATTCAAGTAGATGGTTATATACCACTGAGTGGGGTCTGGCATTGACTTTGACTTCAGTGACAGGCTAAGCCTTGTGGGAACCTCATTTTGAAGAGTAGATGAGGTCCAAATGATCACTGCAAAATACTCAGAAATGGAAGCTACTATTCATGAGAACGCTGGGCTGGAAGAAGCACAAGCTGGAATCAAGATTGCCAGGAGAAATATCAATAACCTCAGATATGCAGATGACACTACCCTTATGGAAGAAAGTGAAGAGGAACTCAAATGCCTCTTGATAAAAGTGAAAGAGAAGAGTGAAAAGGTTGGCTTGAAGCTCAACATTCAGAAAACGAAGATCATAGTATCTGGTCCCATCACTTCACGGGAAATAGATGGGGAAACAGTGGAAACAGTGTCAGACTTTATTTTTTGGGCTCCAAAATCACTGCAGATGCTGATTGCAGCCATGAAATTAAAAGACGCTTACTCCTTGGAAGGAAAGTTATGACCAGCCTAGACAGCATATTAAAAAGCAGAGACATTACTTTGCCAACCAAGGTGTGTGTAGTCAAGGCTATGGTTTTTCCCGTGGTCATGTATGGATGTGAGAGTTGGACTGTGAAGAAAGCTGATTGCCAAAGAATTGATGCTTTTGAAGTGTGGTGCTGGAGAAGACTCTTGAGAGTCCCTTGGACTTCAAGGAGATCCAACCAGTCCATTCTAAAGGAGATCAATCCTGGGTGTTCATTGGAAGGACTGATGCTAAAGCTGAAACTGCAATACTTTGGCCACCTCATGTGACGAGTTGAATCACTGGAAAAGAGTCTGATGCTGGGAGGGATTGGGGGTGGGAGGAGACGGGGATGACAGAGAATGAGATGGCTGGATGGCATCACCGACTCTGTGGACATGAGTTTGAGTGAACTCCGGGAGTTGGTGATGGACAGGGAGGCCTGGCGTGCTGTGATTCATGGGGTTGCAAAGAGTCGGACACGACTAAGCGACTGAACTGAACTGAACTGATTCATGAGAAAGAAAATATTACAAGCTAAATACAAGATGTTAAGTGACTGTCAATGGAAAACAACACATTTACAGAGTACAGGGAACTTGGGATCTGGCATCTTTTCCCCAAACCCACAAAAGAGGAAAACAGGAAGGTTGCAGAACTTAAGTCATGTCTGGGGTATTATTGAAGCATCGGGAACAGGTTAGCTGGGGGGAAGGCAGACTTCGACTCAGGTTGTCTACAGGTCAGACCTCTTCTATTGGGATGGCCTTATAATTTATTTTCCGGGGGGGGCACCTTTGAGAATAAATGGGAGGGAGTGGTGATGATTGGGCTTTCCTGCTAGCTCAGCGGTAAAGAATCTGCCTGCCAATGCAGGATATGTTAGTTCCATCCCCGGGTTGAGAAGACCCTCTGGAGAAGGAAACGGTAATCCACTCCAGTACTCTTTCCTGGGGAATCCCATGAACAGAGGAGCCTAAGGGCTACAGTCCAGGGGTTCACGAGAGTCAGACATGACTTAGGGACTAAACAATAACAACGCAACAGTAATAAAGATTAAGTGGGGACAACCGTCATATACAAGGACTGTATTAAGTGAAGCAGGCTGTGTGGCCATCCTGATTTTAAAAAAGAAGACTTTGACTGTTGGCCTGGAAGAATTCAAGTAGGATCCGTGAGAGAGGGACAAACAGACATGGATTGCTTGATGAGGAAGAAATTCATAAGGAACTTTGCATGGATCAAATAAGATGCCTGCCTTTGGGAATGGAATTGCTCAAATAAGACTGTGAGGGCTTTGATCAAGGTCATCTTAGTGGGTTTGGAGGATCAGAACTGTGGTTGGCCCATAGGAACTTAATGTTGTTTTTACCTGAACATCTGTGGTTCTGAATTTTAAATGAAGATGTTCCGTGGAGAGTTGTGCATTCCAATGCAAGTTGTTTTTTAAAGATCTGGTCCTAGAATTGGTTCTGGAATGCGTGCAGTCTTGCATGGCTTAATGCAGGTCTAAATCACTGACATCAGAATGGACCCCAGTTTTGGTCAAGAATGAGCTGAGGAAGAACCTCAGGATCCTAATTTTGGGCGGTAGGACCTAGTGTTAGGACCGCTGAACTAGAATTAGGTAAGATACAAAATTAAGGTATAGATAGCAGACCTTGGGACATAAAGAAAAATTCTCTTTGAAGAAAAGCTGCAGTCCCTTGAATGATCTTCTGCTTGGACTTTAGAGAAGTCAGAATAATGTTGCAAATAACCCATCTTAAATTCTTTACGGTGAAGTTGTATCATATGTGCCTTTAATCTAAGCAATTTGAGCTATATAGATAGATATTAAGTAGTGCTATAAAACTGTCCTCTGTATTTTCTATATTAAAATGTACTTTATAGAGTGATTTAGGGGATTTTCAAGGGTGATCTTAATTTTGTAATTTTACCCTCCTTTGCTGACATAGATTCAAAACTCTATGGTAGGGTACTGCTGACTTTTATCAAGCCAAAAACTTATTTTTTTCATGGTCAAGTCCCACATTTCCAGCAAAACCTTTCCTATTTCACAGCTAAGACTGGGCAACCCTGTCTTGCCTCTGGTGGGACTTCTTGTCTGCACAGTGAATTTGGGCATCGAAATATCCCTGTCTTTATTGTCCTCCATTTGTGAGTTGGGTCCATCTGGCTTCTCCAATTACACTGCTCATCCCTTGCCTAAGGGACCGAGTCACTCATCTCCTTGTAGTTCTCCTAGCATGGTGCACCCCATGGATGGTTATTTAGTTGAGCTGGGCTCACCTGATCCTTAATTGAGAACAGGGACTCGTGGGAGCCTCCTGTGACCTCCCAGATGAAAGGATCTTTATATGAAACTTGCTTCCCTTGGGGCAGCCTCATGCATATATAAAGGCTAAAGATATCTGCCTATAAAAGGCAATACAATAAAGGAGGCACCCTATTTATTAAATAAATATAAATATATTTATATTTAAATATATATTTTATGTCCTATGTATATGGATATGTCCATGTTGCTTTAGGTTTCTTTCCTCCATATATGTCCAAATTCTCACAAGAGGTTTCTAATTACTTCTGAAGTATTCTGTCTCCCTTTGGGAGTTTTTCATATAAACTGGTTAATTTCGTAACTACAAATACTTATTTGAGATTCACATTTTACACAAAATATAGTATTTATGGCTTGAAAAGTGTTCCTCACATAAGAACCATAGGTTTCTTCTTCCTGCTTCTTCAAATTAATGCTATGAAGGCATGAAAATTGGTGTACTCCAAATACCTGCAGATCCAGGTTTCCTACGGAAGGATTGTCAGTTACAAACCCCAGGAGATGGTGAAGCATGCTGCAGTCCTTAGCTACTGAACAAAAACAACAATAATAAAGATGACAGTAATCGCAAACACCTGGCAGTTTTCGGCACATCCTAAGCAAATATTTCATATATATTAATTTGATAAACACTCACCAGAACCCTATGAGAAACAGGGACAGAAAAGTAAGGAAGCTCACAAAGGTACTCATGGTGGAGCTGGAGTTTGAACCCAGGCAATCACAAGCTGACTTTTTTCCCACCAAACATCACGCATGGTGGCTAAAAGCCAAGGGCCTGTGACCAGCCAAAGTTGGATTTAAATTCTGGCAATCTAATTTACTTAACACACATGATTTTTTAAATAAGTAATCTGTAAAATGAGTATAGTAAGTAATAGGATCTAATCCAAACATGGTTGGGGAATTGTGATATCTCTGGCATGTAGAATGTGCTTGGTAGACGTTAATATTATTTATACAGTGAAACATGAAAGCCGCTCAGTCGTATCCAACTAATTGTGACCCGTGGACTATACAATCCATGGAATTCTCTAGGCCAGAATACTGGACTGGGTATCTGTTCCCTTCTCCTGGGGATTTTCCCAACCTAAGGATCAAACCCAGGTCTGAATTGCAGGCAGATTCTTTACCAGCTGAGCCACCAGAGAAGCCGAAGAATACTGGAGTGGGTAGCCTATCCCTTCTCCAGGGGATCTTCCTGACCCAGGAATCAAACCAGAGTCTCCTGCATTGCAGGTAGATTCTTTACCAGTTGAACTACCAGAGATTTGTAAAGATGGACATAGAAGGGCTTTCAGTTGATGGGTATAAAGCAGCCTGGTGTTTTGTATATTATGGGCACAGAGGAGAGAGGAGTTGTAGAATAAGAGAGGTAGAAGGTGCCTGTATTCTTGTTTCAGCTTTTGTAGTTGAACCTGCTTTGTAGGGTGTGTACAGAAACCCTGCTTCAGGTCTATGGTTCAACTCCTTCCATTTGTAGTAAGTTCACCTCACTTTACAGCTGACAGTCTTGGATCTTATTGAGCTGGAACACAGGAAATGTCTGACTAATTTCCTCTGGATGATACTGTTTATTTCCTTCTCTAATTGGATAATGGAATTATTGAGAGTTTTGCAAATAGACAAGGGGATGATCTGCTGAGGGCAAGATGTGACAACTGTGTGCGGCATTCCATGACAGCTCACTGTACACAATCTGACTGACAAAATGTGGCTGCTTGGGATCCTCGGGCTTTTCATTTGTTTTTCTTTTTTCCTTTCACTGCTGATGTGCATGCTCTTGCCACAAACCACTGTCACCTCTTTGAGTAGTTTTACTTCCTTTGAGTACTTCTTCCTGGACAGTTGAATTTCACTGATAAGAGAGCCAACCTCATGCATTCACCTATAGGGTTTTCTTTGATGAACCAAAGCAGGAGAGACAGTCAAGAATTTTGTTAAAATCCTGTTTTGAAAAACTCATGCTTTTCAACCTCCAGTTACTACAGTGTTTACATTTTTAAAATTATTTTATGTTTGTTAAAGTAGTGAAAATCAGCTTGAGAAATAACAGGTGTAAATCATAATTTTATTATTTCCAAAGAAATTTTTATGTTGATGAAATTATGGGTACAGGTTTGTGCATTTGCACATACACGTTTTAAAGGTATATGCAATCAAGATACAAATTCTAATTTTTGCAGTTTATTTAAACATGTGGTCCACGATAGAAACAGATTCTGGAAATAAGAAAACTTTCATATTAATAGGATTGTTGAGAATCTGGGGAGATTATTCAAAGCAGTTACCTTCAGACTAAGAACATAAGGAAAGAAGAATCTGAACTCAGAAGTTTCTTGGATTGTCATGAAAACATCTTTAATGACAGATGTTTGTGTAGCCCATTCAGTGTTATCGTGTGATCAGTAGCACACACTGTGACGATGTTTGTAACAACTCTGCATGACTAGAAACATGGTGTACAGTTCAGGCAATCTACGTGTGATTATGGTCACTTCTGCTTGTCTTGACGTGGATGCACTCTCTTCATTCCCGAGACGTTATCATGCTTTTTTCTTTTGATGTATTGCACTTAGTATCTTTAAAAAAAATTTATTAAAATAAAATTAATTTACGTCATGTTAATTTTAGGTATACAGCAAAGTGATTCAGTTATACATCAACACATACACATATATATATGCATATATATGTTCTTTTTCAGATTATTTTCCCCATAGGTTATTACAGAATTTTGAATAGAGTGCCCTGTAGTATATAGTAGGCCCTTGTTGATTACCTGTTTTATATATAGTGATGTGTATATAATAATCCCAAGCTCCTAATTTATCCCTCTCTGCCCCTATCCCCTGCTTCCTCCCTTGGTAGCCATAAGTTTGTTTTCTAAGTCTGTGAGTCTGTTTCTGTTTTGTAAATAAGTTTATTTGTATCTTTTTTTTTTTAGATTCCACATATAAATGATATCATGTGATATCTGTATTTCTCTTTCTGACTTCCTTCAGTTAATATAATAATCTGTAGGTCCATCCATGTTGCCACAAATGGCATTATCTCATTCTTTTTACCTCTGAGTAGTATTGCATTCTATATATATATATACATACAATGGCATAGGAAATGGCAACCAGTATTCTTGCCTGGAAAATTCCTTGGACAGAGGAGCCTGGCTGGCTGCAGTTCATGGGGTTGCAAAGGGTCGGACACAACTCAGTGTGTTGGACAGAACTCAGTGACCGCACACACACACACCCATGTGTGTTGGACACAACTCAGTGACCGAACATACACACACACACACACACACCCCCATGTGTGTTGGACAGAACTCAGTGACCGAACACACACACACACACACACACACACACACACACACACCCCCATGTGTGTTGGACAGAACTCAGTGACCGAACACACACACACACACACACACACACACACACACACACACACACACCCCCCCATGTGTGTTGGACAGAACTCAGTGACCGAACACACACACACACACACACACACACACACACACACACACACCCATGTGTGTTGGACAGAACTCAGTGACCGAACACACACACACACACACACACACACACACACACACACACACACACACACACACACACACCCCATGTGTGTTGGACAGAACTCAGTGACCGAACACACACACACACACACACCCATGTGTGTTGGACACAACTCAGTGACCGAACACACACACACACACACACACACACACACACCCATGTGTGTTGGACACAACTCAGTGACCGAACACACACACACACACACACACCCATGTGTGTTGGACAGAACTCAGTGACACACACACACACGTCTTTACCCCTTCCTCTCTCGGCAGACCTTTAGGTTGTCATCGCTCTGCTTAGGTGTAATAGCACTTGCCTCCGGGCGCTGGCCGCAGCGGTTCACGGAGAGGGCTGGTGACTTTTCCGCCTTCCTGTTTGGTGCTGAGCCTCAGCCTTCAGGCGTCTCTCACTTGCCACGTCCCTGACCATGGCTGACACTGAAGTTCCTTAGCATAGTCTCTCACAGTTAAAGGGAGAAGGGAGAATTCCAGACACTCAAGACCCGCTTTCTCGTTTCCAGAAGCAGAGGGGAAGCTTGGCACTCCTCCCCGGGCCTGCAGAGGCGGGAGGCCCGCTCTCGAGCACGGCTGCTCCCACGCAGGCCACAGGCGGGCCTCCGCCACAGGCCCCCGTCGGCGGGCGGCGCCGGCGCTCTCGCGAGGCCTTGCAGGTCTGCTTGCGAGGCCCGCTGCGTCATCTCGCGTTGAGTGTCCTGAGCTGAGGCGTCCGTGCGCCTTTCACACCCAGAAGAGCCCTGGGCAAGGCCTCTGCCCTCAGCCTCCTGGCAACAACTGCAAGTAGACTCAGCACCAAGGAGTAAAGAAGGTTAGACTTTATTGTCTTATCCGCGTCTCTGGAATTGTGAATGGGCTTTGCTGTTGAAAAAGCCTCCCGTGTTTTTCATCCAACTCCTCATTCTTGAGGGTCGAAGGCCCGTCTTCCAAACAGCGTCCCGTGGTTTTGGGGAGCGGGGAGTTGGCATCCTAACCAGCTGGAGACCAGCCGTAACCCCTCCATCTGCCGTTAGACGTGTTTGTTTGTTGCCAGGCCTCAGCACTGGGGCCCTGAGCGCCCATCTGCTGAAGGTTTAGAGACGAAGGCCTCCAGATGACTGAGGATGTGTGGAGCCAGTGTTAGCAAGAGACAGCCCCGTGTCAGCTTTTTCCTAAAAATGAAGGTCTCTCGATCTTTTGCCTGCGGGTAAGGGTGCCCTGCTGCCCAGGGCCACCACCATGACCTGAATGTCCCCTGTCACATACTGGTGGTTGTTTGGAGGAGAAGTTTCAGGTCAGAGAAGGGTTTGGCACAGGTAGTCCAGGGTTGTTGCCCCTGGTGGTGTCTCTGGCAGTTTGGGCTCAGGGCCTCTGCCCTCGAGTGTGATGTCCCCATGGAGTGGCACCTGAAGCTTCGGGGCAGATGGGTGGTCAGAGTCACCAGGTGCGCTCTGTCCCACTCAGGAGTGAGCTGCCAGTTTTCAGAGTTTTAGGATCACCTGGCCTCCTGTTCCAAGAGGGGACAGGGCCAACCAGGAGTGTGGGTGGGTAGCACCTGTTCCCATTTTCTGTGAGGCTCTTGTGGTTTCTTCTCGCCTTGGGGCGGGGATGCTTGCTTGAGTTGTTCCATTTCAAGGGGGCTCAGGTGTTCCTTCTCTTGTGCCTGGGGGGTAGGTCTACCAGCCAGGAGTCCAAACACACTTGACTTTAACTTATCATTCAGGGTTGCTGCATGCGAAGCAAGGCCATCAGAAGCAACGTAGCTTATAGACCAATTGATAGGCCAACTCTTATCTCTCAGGGCTGGTCTGTGTTACAAAGGAAGGTTACATGTTTTGGGGTCAGGGAGTGATACCCCCCAAAACTTTCAGTTCTGCCGGGATGCATGCTAACGGGCTGTCCTTCAGTATGGAGGACATTTGGTTCCCTTATCTTAGATGTTCTGCTTTCAAGGTGTAGGGATTTGTCTCCAGCTAGCAGTGGGGTGGTTGGAGTGATCTGTAGGCACACAGAGGCCACAAGATTTGAGCCTGGTAAAATTTCTGGTTCAGGACATTTGGAACCAGCACCAAACAGTTAATGGATTCCTCAAAAGACTCAAACAGGAGGCATCCAAAGGGCATGGGCTCTTATATAACTGGGGGCTCCCCTTGAATTTGTCATGGCCCGCATTTGAAATAGCCCGTCTGCAGTTGGAATATCCCACAGGAGGTTAGAGGGGAGGCCTCTGGGTGGGAGCAGCTTAGCTCTGTTAGTTCCTGACTTCTCGGGCCCTTTAGTGGGTGGCAGGGTCTTCTCTTTCCTCCTCTCAGCCCCAAAGGAGGAGTTTTCAGACTTCCTGCTGGGCGAGGGCTAAAGGCATGAGGGATCCCTGGGGTGCTCTCCAGATCACCAGGCAACTGCTGTTCTGTGCTGATGCCAGAATAGGCCCTTGGTGGAGGTTCGTGAAGCCTCACCCAAGACCCCCCACCCAAGTAGAGAAAGACGGAATGGTGACGAGATTCCTGGTCTTGTGAGCAGCCCCTCAGGGGCCCTTCAGTCCACTGCAGAGAAACCAGCGCTGACTGGGACAGGTCACGTCACCAGTTGCGTACCTGCCTTGGGACCCTTTTGCACTTGGGCATGCCTGGTGCCTGGTCCTGAACTCAGATCAAGCGCACTCGTTCTGTTTTGTCAGGCGGTCCTCATTACCTGGGGCTTTTCCAGTCTTTCTTCTTAACTCACGGGGCTGGCCACCTTCCTCGTCCAAACCGAAAGTGATGCTGGAGAATGCTAGTGTCGACTCCTGGAGGTTGGTGAGTGTAAGAAGCCCCAGTGTGGCTGCTCTTGCTTTGTACCAGGAGGTAGCGGTCAGCACTTGTGAACAGCGGGCCAGTCTTCATGGCTCCCTCTCATCCCAGTGTCCCCAGGTGTCTGGTCCTTCAAGAAGGGTGGCCAGAGGCATACACCTGTGAGTTTCGGTCTCTGTGATTGCCGCGGTGGGGTGTGGTCCAGATGACTCTGGAGGGGATGCTGTGTGTGCACTGCACCTGTGTATGGGTTGCTGGGCAGAGTTGCTCTTGTTATTGAACAAAAGTCCGGTTGTTTGTGTAGGTGCTTCTACACGGCTCATCACTATTGTACAACGGGTGCTGGGGGCTCTGGAGTCTGACAGATGTAGCTTGAGTTTGGGTTCACTTACCTGCTGTGTGACCTTAGACACATTACTGGGCCCTGTGGAGCCTCCGTCTCTTCACCTGTAAAATGGGGTGGATATCTGTCAGCAGCCTCAGTAAACTGTGGCTTAACCCTTGTAAGTGAAGTCACACCAACGGTAAAATGTATGTGGAAAAGCTAAGTGTATTTAAATCTGTCTGCAACATTGTGATCAATATAGCCCATAAATTGTTATTTTAAGCAAATGAAGTACTAGATGAAAAAAAGTAATCCCACCAAGGACTGTATGTTTTAATTTTCAATGATGTTGCATGGCATTTGACCTGGTTGTCCTCAAAGCAAGGCTACATTTCAGTCACGCTAGAGGTGATCCACTCCAGTGTTCTTGCCTGGAGAATCCCAGGGACGGGGGAGCCTGGTGGGCTTCCGTCTATGGGGTCACACAGAGTCGGACATGACTGAAGTGACTTAGTAGTAGTAGTAGAGGTGATCCATGTTGTGTATCCATTCACACCGTGATTCTGGAGCTCAGACAGCCTGCACTTGAATCTTGTCTGTCTGCCTACTGGCTGAGTGGCATTGGTGAGGTACTTAGCCTGGTTGTGCTTCCGTTTTCCCATCTCCTGAGTGAGAAGAGTAACATCACCTCCCTTATAGGTCATATGTCTGTGCTGAGTCGCTCAGTCATGTCTGATTCTTTGCAACCCCATGGACTGTATCCTGCCGGGTTCCTCTGTCCATGGGATTTCCTTGGCACGAATACTGGAGTGGGTTACCATTTCCTTCTCCAAGGGATCTTCCTGACCCAGGGATCGAACCTGTGTCTCTTGCATCTCCTGCACTGGGAGGTGGATTCTTTACCACCAGCACCACTGGGAAGCCACCCCCCATACTTATAGGTTAGTTGTGGGTATTATGAGATACTATTGAGAGGGTGACAGGCAGGAAGGCCAGGAGACTCCAAACGGAGGAAATAGGCTGCAAGTGTCAGACATTTTTTGTCTCTTCCTTAAGCGGTAGGAGGAAACAAGCTACAAGTATCAGGTTTTTTTCCTTCTCTATACAAAATTCAAAGGAGGTTTCTCTTAAAATTCTGTGTTGCCATGACGACACCTGGTTTCTCCTGAACCTAACTTTTCTCAAAGCTTGATCTCACTAATGTGTTTTTCTTATGGAAATGTTTTTCTTAAGCTATGTTAATGAAACTATGTATTTGGTTTGGAATTTGCCTTTTTTCAAAATGGTTCCTCCTAAGACTAACTTTTTTTCTTTTCTCAGACCTAGGGTTGATAATAGCCCAACAAATCAGTATTCATATCAATTGTTTCATGGCTGGGGGATGACACACCTTGTGCCATCCTATCTCAAAACTGCACATTATGGGAGAGGGGCCTGAGGTGTCTCTCTTATCTGATTAATAGCTTTCTAACAGACATAAAACAGCTTGCCAGAAACGAGCGGGGTGGCACTCTTTCTGCCCCCTTCCGTGTCTGTGTCAGAAGCTTCCTCTGTCTCTTTTATACTTTAATAAAACTTTGTCACACAAGAGCTTTGAGAAATCAAGCCTCCTAACTGGCCTTGGATTGAATTCCTCTCCTCCAGAGGCCAAGAATCCCAGCGTCTTTCACGGCTCTGCAACAGCCTGTCACTATCTTAAGTGCTTTATATGCGTTTCTCAGTGGATCATAAACATCTAGCAAATGCTACCCCCTCCTTACCCATCCCTATTCCTGTAAGCAGGTAGTTAATGCTAACCATCACTTGACTTTATCAGAATTTCTCTTTATGGATAGTTAAATATTGGCATTAATAGTGAAAAAAAGTCAGGCAACACCAACAGACACAGGGGTACTAAAGAAAAATCTAACCATTTTCTGGCCTATGTGAAGTGGGGAAGAAAAGAGTCAAACGTTTTAAAGCAGGTGAAGGGAGAAGTAAAGATGGAGCTAGAGCTTTCACCCATTGACCTACAGAGAGAGGGTGGTGGGAAGCACCACTCTCCCGGCTGCTCACAGCTGGGTGCACACCTCCGGGGCTGAGACTTTCCTAGTCACGCTTGACTGTGGACATATATCTGCAGAAGGAGATGAGAGGGTGGCTGAGAGCTTGCCAGCGGGGATCCCAGGCATGAAGAAGTACAGAGCTGCTGAGAAGGCTGGTCCAAGTCCAGTGGCAGCACAGTCGGGGCTCTGAGGGAGTAAGAGCTTGTGGGGAGACAGACGGTGGGTTCAGCCATCAACACATGTCAACAGGGGACGCTCCAGGGCCCAAGACATGGTCCCCAAGGGGCCTGACTCTTCCACTCTGAGACAGGTAGATAGTGACACACCGTCTCCAGTTCACTTGATGTCATCTTAGGAAAAAAGAGGGATGTGGGTAGCTTTCCCTAATCCTGTACCTATTGCTGTCCTAGGGAGAAAACAGGCTGGAGGTGGAAGGCTGAGGGTGCTCTGAGAGATGGTACCTTGTTATAAGGTGGAGCTGAATACACTCCCTAGGAGCTTATGCAAATTGATGCTATAAACTGCTCAATGGTTTCCCTTCACCAGCCAAATGGAGGGCACTGATGGAGGAGGCTATATTGATTGAGACTTAAGATACTTCTCAGCATATACTGTGGTTTAAACTTTGCAACATAAACCAATAGGTAAAATGTGTGCTTTTCGTGAATTTTTCAGTAAACATTTTCCAGGGAAAATAACTAGGACACTTTCATTTCCTTCTCAAAGGAATTGGTGACCTCCCTCACCCCCCGTCAAATCAAGGGATTATGACTTCACCAAAGATTTACCAAGAAAATTCCTGAAAGTGCTTTCTTATCTATAAAAGGCAAGGAGCATTAGTTACCTTTGTATTCTTTTTCTCCAGCATGGATTCATATGTAATATATGCCATTAAAGAAATATAAAAGATGCGCACGTAAAGCTTTATGTTAAACTCAGTTGATGATCTAATGTTAGGTGGAGTCAGATGTTGGAGATCGGAAGCTGTTACCAGGATACAATGCTGAGAGTGATCTTGGGACAATTGCGTGGAGGATGCTGTCCTCCAAGTCTGCAGAGTGGCCACATTCAGAGTAGCTGATTCCGGAGAGTTCTGTGTTTCCCGTACGACACAAACGTATAGCACCAGAGTGACATTCAGCTATCAAGCCAGAGTCTCTTCCGTATCTGCCTAAAGGGAGAACCTTGGAGCTCCAATAGTGAGACGCTGCTTAAAGACAACTTTACAAATGTTTTTCATCAACCACATGGAATTAATTTGCACCTGAACTATGTGAATTCATTTGCTGTCTTGACCTTGACAAACATCAGGGTGGTCCCTGGTAGAGATTTTGTTTCAATAGGACAATATTGATGTATGGTTGCCCATATTTGTCAAGTAAACCCAATCTGAAAATAGAGGAATAAAAGGAATATTTAGAATGGATTGCCTAGTATTCATCTACATGTTCCAGGTGTTATTCATAGCTTTAATCTTTTGACCACCCTCTCTGTGCAAGATATTATAAGATACAGAGATGAAAGCAATAGGGCTTTTTACTGCAAGTATCTTTTCCTAATGAAATAAAAATGCTTGCATACAAAAAACTGCTTTTTATGCATGTAGTCCTGTGCATTTTCTAGGAAGAATGTTTATAACGCTTCCATTTGTTTTTCAGATAAGCCAGTGACTTCAAAAGGACAAGCACAACGGTAGCTTTAGTCTGCTTAATGTGAGCCTGTGCTTTTCCGTGATGATGACTCAGAAAGTTCTGTGACTTAGCTAGTCAACCTGCTTGTGACTAGCAATGATAAATTATATCAGTAAGAAGGTGAATCAATTATCCAGCATATTTGTAGAGTAACCACAGTATATTAAGTATGTGTTAGAAGTCAGAGAAACAAAGGTAAGGAAGATGCAGCACTCGCCGTTATGGAGACCAGTGGCCAGTGAGAACAAACCAAAATGGTACAAATCATAGCCAAGGTCTGAGCTAAGAGTATGGGGTGAGGCTTCTCAAAGGACTGTCATTTAAACTGAGCTGAAGAACAGATAGAGACAGGCTTGTTTTCCTTTTTGCTTCCACCAAGGAGATGTGCAGACGTACCTTGCTTTATTGTGCTGTGCGGGAATTGTATTTTTCACAAATTGAAGGCTTGAGCCAACTCTCCATCAGCACCATGTTCCTAACAGTATTTACCCAGGTCATGTCTCTCTGCCGTGTTTTGGGTATTCTTGTGATATTTTCAGATTTGTCCATTATTATTGTATTTGTTATCGTGATCTATCATCAGTGATCTTTGAAGTTTCCATCGTAATTGTTTGGGGTATCACAAGCCACGCTCCTACAAGACAATGAACTTAATGGACAAATGGTGTATGTGTTCAGATTCTTCCGTGGACCAGCTGTTCCCACATCTCTCTCGCTCTTCCTTCGGCCTCCCTATTCCCTGAGACACAGCAGTATTGAAATTAGGCCAGTTAATAACCTTACAGTGGCCTCTAAGGGTTCAAGTGAAAGGATGAGCTACATGCCTCTACCTGTAATCCCAATTATATCGGTAAGCTGGAGATGATTAAGCTCAGTGAGGAAGGCATGCTGAAAGCCGAGACAGGCTAAAAGCTAGGCCTCCTGCACCACAGCGTTAGCCATGCTATGAATACAAAGAATTATTTGATTTACTCAACCATTTTTTTCAATTAAATATTGAAGTATAACTGATTTACAGTGTTGTGTTAATTTCTGCCGTGTAGCAAAGTGACTCAGTTATACACATATATACTATCTTTCATGTTCTTTTCCATTATGGTTTATCACAGGATTGGATATAGATACCTGGTTATACAGTAGGACCTTGCTGTTCATCCACTCTGTAAATGCTAGCTTGTATCTGTGAACCCCAAATGCCCAGCTCATCCCTCTCCCTCCCCCTCGGCCACCGCAAGTTCATCCTCTGTGTCTGTGAGTGTCTCTTGTGTGGTTATGCTCACTTGTGTTGTATTTCAGATTCCACAGGTAAGTAATGTCATATATTTGTGCTTCTTTGTCTGACCTACTTCACTTTGTATGATAACCTTCAGATCCATCCATGTTACTACAAATGATATTATTTCATTCTTTTTTGTGACTGAATAATATTCTAGTGTGTGTGTGTGTGTGTGTGTGTGCTAGATTGCTGCAAAAGTAATTGAGGTTTTGCATTGTTGAACTTTGCCATTTGATATTAGAATACATTCTTAAATGTAGTTATGTTATATGTATATGTTATGTTATACATATAACATGTACATATAACATATACATATAACATGTACATATAACATGTTATACATATATATGTACATCATTTTAATGCACATTTCTTACATTATGTTTTTTTGCTAATGACTAATTGCTTGCTATTTATTTTTTATGTATTTTGGACTATGAAAATAATGTTAGATAAAAAGCAAATTAAAGCAATTTTCTTATTTGAGTTCAAAATGGGTCATAAAGTAGTGGAGACAACTCACAACAACAATGCATTTGGCCCAGGAATTGCTGTTGTGGTTCAAGAAGTTTTGCACAGCAGACGGGAGCCTTGAAGATGAGGAGTGTAGTGGCTGCCCCTTGGAAGGTGACAACGGCCAATAGAGAGCAATCATCGAAGCTGATTCTCTTACAACTACATGAGAAATTGCTGAAGAATTCAGTGTCAACCATTCTACGGCCATTCGGCACTTGAAGCAAATTTGAGAGGTGAAAAAGCTTGATAAGTGGGTGCCTCGTGAGCTGGCCAAACATCAAAATAGTGTTGTTTTGAAGTGTCATCTTCTCTTATTCTGTGCGACATCAATGAACCATTTCTTGATCAGATTGTGACATACGATAAAAAGTGGATTGTATATGACAACCAGCAATGACCGAGTAGCTTGAAAGCACTTCCCAAAGCCTAACTTGCACCCGGAAAAGGTTAAGGTCACCTGTGGTCTGCTGCCCTTCTGATCCACTACAGCTTTCTGAATCCCAGCAAAACCATTCCATCTGAGAAGTATGCTCAGGAAATCGAT
Source organism: Moschus berezovskii (assembly GCF_049115385.1). Classification (NCBI taxonomy): domain Eukaryota; kingdom Metazoa; phylum Chordata; class Mammalia; order Artiodactyla; family Moschidae; genus Moschus; species Moschus berezovskii. The sequence continues at coordinate 4,522,973 of NC_142485.1, forward strand.
GAGATGCACCGAAATCTGCAACACCTGCAGCCAGCATTGGTCAACAGAAAGGGCCCGATTCTCCTCCAGGACAACACCTATACATCACACAACCATTGCTTTAAAGGTTGAACGAATTGGGCTACAAAGTGTGCCTCATCTGCTATATTCACCTGACCTCTCACCAACCAATGACTACTCCTTCATGTATCTGGACAATTTTTTGCAGGGAAAACGCTTCCACAACCAGCAGAAGGCAGAAGATGCTTTCCAAGAGTTGTTCGAATCCTGAAACATGGATTTTTATGCTGTAGGAATACATCAACTTATTTCTCATTGGCAAAATGTGTTGATGGTTATGGTTCCTATTTTGATTAAAAATGATGTGTTTGAGCCTACTTATAAAGATTTAAAATTCATGATCTGAAACTGCGATTACATTTGCACCAACCAACCTACTAGCATATCTTCTTTATCCATTTATCTGTTGACTGAAATTTGAGTTGTTTCCATGGCTATTGTAAACAGTGCTGCAGTGAATATAGGGGTGCGTGTATCTTTTTGAATTACAGTTTTGACCATTAGTGAAATTACTGGATCATATACTCAGCCATTTATGACAAAGGGACTGAAGCGCAGAATCTTGTGGACTAATACTACACAACTAATTCATGAAATAGGTGGCATAAAAATTGTTACGATCAGTCTATCTAGATTATAGGCTGCTCCCAATTAGATTTGGGATTGCATCTTTCACAGGCTGTTTCTCAACAATCTTGATCTCTGGATTAGTGGTTCTCAAACTTCTGTGTACATCAGAGTCACCTGGATGGCCCATGCAGACTGCTGGGTTCTGCCCCCAGAGACGCTGATTCAGTAGGTCTGGGGTAGAGCCCTAGAACATGGATCCACAGACCACACTTTGAGAACCAGTACTCTAGATTATAAAAGGCTTATTTATCTAAGGGTTAATGTTTAAAATTCTCTCATAGACTAACACACATATCTGTCATTTTCATATACCAAGGATCTCTCTCCCACTTGCTTCCTACCATTGGATCATGGACAGAGGAGCCTGGTAGGCTTCAGTCCATGGGGTCGGTACAAGTCAGACATGACTGAGCAACTTCACTTTCACTTTTCACTTTCACACAGTGGAGAAGAAAATGGCAACCCACTCCAGTGTTCTTGCCTGGAGAATCCCAGGGACGGGGGAGCCTGGTGGGCTGCTGTCTACGGGGTCACACAGAGTCGGACACGACTGAAGTGACTTAGCAGCAGCAGTAGCAGCAGTGACCTTTAGGATGACAATTGTAAAATGTATGGAAAGTTACAAGTCTTGGTGAACTTGGTGAGAATGTCGCGAAATTGGGATCCTTATGTGCTGTTGATGGGAATATAAATCTGCATCTGCAGAGAAGACAGTCTCGTAGTTCTGCAAAAAAAAAAAAAAAAAAAGGCATAGAATTAACATGTGATCCTGCATTTCACCTCCTTGTTATATGGCCTAAATAATTGAAGTCAAGGACTCGAACAGATACTTGTTCATAACAGCAATATTCACAGTGGCCAAAAGGTGGAAATAATGAAAATATCCGTGGATGGATGAATGGCTAAACAAATTGTGTCATACACACACACACACACACACACAATGGAATATCTTTCCATTCTGTGTAAGGGACATGAAATTCTGTAACATGTGACAACATGGATTCACCTTGAGGTCATTATGCTAAGTGAAATAAGCCAGAATCGAGAGGACTGATTTTACACGATTCCACTTAAATGAAGTTCCTAGGATGGTCAATTCAAGAAGACAGAGAGTAGAATAGTGGTTACCAGGGCTGAGGGGGGACAAAGGGAGAGTAATAATTGAATGGGTAGAGTTTCAGTTTAGTATGATAAAGTTCTGCAGATAGTAGTGGTGATTGTCCAACGTTGTGAATATACTTAACGTCACTGGGCTGTATGCTAAAAATCAATAACGTCATGAATTTGGTATGCGTATTTCACTACAGTAAGAAGGACTGCAGAGAGTATAGCCCATAGCCTCCCTCCTGCTTGTCTCCAGAGCTTGCCAGAATAATCTAGACTTGTTTGAATAATCTAGACTGATGCATTTAGAATAGGCTAGGATTTACTCCTATAGTGGAAAAATAAACCTCTGCTTTAGATATTTCTCATACCAAAATGTGAGCTCTTATGGAAACTGATCTAGAAAAATAATGTACGCTTTGAACTTGCCCAGAAGTTAACCCTTCACATCCAACCACTGGCCAGACTTCCAGGAAAGGAACATATCTCCGTTTGTCTGAATGGAAAGCCATTGTCTGTAAGTTGAGCTCGTAGAAAACGGCTGGGAGTCAGAGGCTGTCTGGTTTGGCCTCCCTGACGTCTGTCTCTGACACTTATGTCTAAATTAGATGGCTGATAATTAAATAAACGTGTAAAGCCAGCATCATGCCCTGTCTCTCCTCCTTCATAAAGCAGAGCATTTGCCATTTGGGGTAGTTGTTCATATCCATCATTTCATAATTTCTAACCTTAGGCATAGCTGTTTAACTCAATTAAATGTTACCAAAGTGAACTTTGTTGAAAAACCTAATAGTAAAATAAATATATGGAGTAATACGCTCAGGGTGATTTCTGCAACTCAAGTTGGCTATTAATTTGGGGTAACGTGTAGTTCTTGATACTGACATTTTTCAAAAGAAATTTCTTTTGTCTGAATTATGCTTTTGTAAATGGGAAGAGTGCTTCTGGTTTTAACACCCCATTTTTATTTTCATAAAAATTTCATGACACATGAATTTAGTTTCATTTCATGAAGTGACCAGCTATCTTAATCCTCGCCAGTGCCATAGCTATATACTATAAAAGTATATTAAAAGTATAAAAACTATATTTAAAAGCTATGCATTATATTTATTTTTATCAAATGCTTTTGGGTACAAATCTCATACATGATAACTAGATGTGATTGTCATTTCTTTTCTGGATCTTCCATTTCTTTTGCTCAATAAAATCTTAAAACCAGAAGGGACCTCAATCCAGAGACTATCACGGTGTGTTCTGTAGAACATGATATTCTGAGAAATTTTGATGAAATTTTCCTTAAAGACAGTCTTCTATGGTCAAACAACTTTGACAAATTTTGGTTTAAACAAAACTTGAAAATAACTGCAGGTCTTTTAAGAACCTTTGCTTTATGAATTGCCAAGAAGAAACTTGTAGAATTCAGGCTTCCAGAACATACCCCTTTTGGAACTTCTTTTCCCAGAGGTATCTCTTAGAAGTAGGAGAAAATGGAAAGTTAGCATGACTTCCTTCACTGGATAAATTGAGCAAGTGAAGACTTTAGGCCTCTTGGTTTATTTGGCAATGTATGTCCTTGCAAAAGATGATTTTCCCCTTGGAGTGGACAGGCATGGGGTTAGGAGGCAGGTCAGGAGTTTGGTCCCTGCTCTGTTCGCTGGGCACCCTCAGCCACGTCTGTGGCTCTGATACTTCATTGCTGCCCTGGGGCCTTGCTCCCTTTCATACCCAGCTTGTAGGATTGTTGCCAGCAAGGGAGACAGTGCTTGTGAAGGAGCCTTGCAAACTGTGAAGCCCAAACATTGTCAGAGCATTGTTATCATGAGGATGATAAGTACACTTAGACAACAGCCTTGCTAATTACTATTTCTATGATTGCACTGAGATACAAAATCTAATATGCAGTATGATTACATAGTATTATCACAGCAATGTCCAAAAATAACTCTTTGTATAGAACAGAAGTATCAGAAAGCAAAATGCACAAGTGCTAACAGTCTTTTGTTTTGGTTAGGTTTTGGGATGAGTACTTTTTTAAATAGTTTCCAATTTTATATAATAATTGTGGTACACATATTTCTTTCTCTTGTCAGCTCTATTTCCTAGGAACTCCTCCTCCTTCTAGGGCAGAATTCTGCTGCAACATGTTCTGCCTTTAACTCTTGTTGCAAGGTGGCTGCTGTGTTGCCAGGCTCTGCACTGCATTCCAGGCAAGAAGAGCAGGGGGAACAGTGGAGAATCTTTTTCTGGGGGGGATAGGAAGAGTTATGTGGGCTCAGCAAGGGAGGCTCTCCTTAGTAGAATTCTATTCATAATTGGCCAAAATTAGGTTTTGTGACCACCTCTTTAATGAGGTGGCCTGGAAAATCAGCTGTTTAGCAATCTGACTTAGCAGTGGTTCTCTGAGTGTAGTCTCTGGATGCGACTCACCTGGGACCTTGACCCTGTTTGCAGGGCAGGGGTGGAGATGCAGATGTCGAGCACAGATGTGTGCGCATGGGTTGGGGGATGAGTTGGGAGATTGGGGTGACGTAAACACACTCCCAGGTGTAGAACGCACAGCTCGTGGAAGCTGCTGTGTAGCTCAGGGCGTTCAGCTCGGTGCTCTGTGATGGCCTAGTGGGGTGGGGTGGGGAGTGGTGGGAGTGAGGTCCATGAGGGAGAGGAGTACATGTATGCTTACTGCTGATTCACTTCACTGCAACGAGAAACAAAGACAATATTGTAAAGCAACTAAACCCCAAATTAAAAAATATATGAACTGTCAGTTCACCTGCTGCATCCCTGAGCTTCTGTCAGGACCAGTTACTGATGTGGTAATTTTGTAGGATTCTTTGAAAAATGAAAATATAGAACCCCTAGTTCAAAAGCTGTTTAAACTTTCAAGACAAAAACAGCAGAGCCTTATACCAAACAAGAGCCCTGTGCCAAGCCATAGCGCCAAGGTCCGTGAAGTTTGCCTTACCTCTGGAACAGCAAGAGTAACAAGCTTTCCAGGAGCTTAGAGTTGAGAACCACTGAAGGAGGAGATTTTGCAGCACAGAATAGGTACTTTATTTCCCAGATCTTCTAGCCTGTTGAGAAATCTGCTGGGCTGTTTGTAGAAGATCCAGTCCCTGGCAGTCATGTGAGAGGCAGAACGTTGAATGGTTTTCTTTGCCATTGGTGAGAAGCATCACTTGACATCTGCCTCTCTCCCCCTCACTGGGACAGGAGCCTAGTAGGACCCAAGTAGGACCCAGAGGAGCTTCCCCCGGCCAACAGCTGTGGCCAAGGATAAATTCCAGACTAATAGGCTGGGTAGTGTTGCTCCCTGATAAATGGTCGTTTCAAGGGGTAAAAAAAATTGCAGATGAGCCTTAAATGAAAGTGAAATTAAAGTCATTTATCGCAGATCATTTGGAAGTATCAAATCCCTTCTTAAAGAAGGAAAATATAATAAAGCTCCCTCATAAAGACATAAAATATTTAACATGTGACTTCTGCTTTGTACCAACATCACCTCTTAATGGTTCCGTTATTTTGTTATGTTTAACTTCAATGAAAAATTTAGGAGGAAGGATGTGCAAATGTTTAACCCAAATCAGGATTTTTTTTTTTTTTTTTGGTCTGACACCTGTGATTACATCATTAGCACATTTATATTGTAAGACATTTTTACGATATAAGCATTTTTTCATTTGGACAGCAACCATAATAAATTGAAATAAAATTCAGTCTTGATTGATGTTGTAAGTGTCATGTACAGGGCAAGTACCATCTATTAAGTGTGGTTTGCCAGGGCAGCAATAATAGTAGGATTTGAATGTTTTTCTTATTAAGGAGAAAAATGGTCAGGCACATTGGTTTGGTGGACTCCAAAGACCATGGGAAATGGGAAATGGAAAAATGCCTACAGCGTGAGTGACTCCCTGCCTTTAGGATGAAGGTGGTCCAAAGGCTGCAGGAATTGTTTTTCCTTTTTTAAAAATTAGGATAAACTATGACAGTTTGTGGCATGAAAGAGAGGGGCTGATTACAACATAATGGAGTGGACCATATTCATCTCTTTGAAATATGACCTCACCCGGCCTTTTCCATTTTACAATCGATTCTCTCATTCCCTTAATGAACCTTTGCATTCATGAGTCTTCCTTGGAAGTATGCACATGAAGTATTGCTGGAGCAAAGAATAATTGTCTGCCAAGTAAGTAAGAACAAAGTGCCTCTCTTGTCGTTCTGTTCAATAACATTAGAAGCTGTTAATGCGTCATGTTGAGCCCTGTATTGTTTTGCTTAATAATTATCTAATTTGCCAAAGCTTGCTTTAAAAAATGTTTTTTGAAAATTGGCACAATACAGTTGTTTGCCCGTTTTTCTAAAGACGGGATGAGAAGGCTGATGTAAATGCATTTCAGCACAATTTTAGTTCTTAAAAATGTTGCTAAGTGGGTCTAATTTGAGTAAAGTAGCACATGCAATTTGAACAGTCATACTGTGACAGTGATGGTGTAATAAAATTATAGGGGAAAGTTGGATGCTTATAACAGAAAGGAATGCAAGGCAATAAATAATATAGCTTGAGTCTTTAAATAATAACCTATTTACATAATTTGGAATACATATGTACAAGGTTCAATTATCCAATATTGGAAGACAATATGACAGATTTCACATAATCCAAGACCTAAAATACTCATTTTATCTTTTGCTTTTCTTCCCTCTACCAGTAGGAATTTAAGTTCTATTAAATATCTTAGTTGGGCTTCCCTGGTGGCTCAACAGTAAAGAATCTGCCTTCAAAGTAGGAGACTGCAGTTCGATCCCTGGGTGGGGAAGATTCCACTGGAGAAGGAACTGGCAGCCCACTGCAGTCTTCTTGCCTGGAGAATCCTATGGACAGAGGAGTCTGGTGGACTACAATCCATGGAGTTGCAAAAGAGTCAGCCACGACTCAGTGAGCAAACAACAAAAATCTTCAGTTCAGTCGCTCAGTCGTGTCCGACTCTCCACGACCCCATGAATCACAGCACGCCAGGCCTCCCTGTCCATCACCAACTCCTGGAGTACACTCAAACCCATGTCCACAGAGTCAGTGATGCCATCCAGCCATCTCATTCTCGGTCGTCCTCTTCTCCTCCCGCCCCCAACCTTTCCCAGCATCAGAGTCTTTTCCAGTGAGTCAACTCGTCACATGAGGTGGCCAAAGTATTGCAGTTTCAGCTTCAGCATCCCTCCAATGAACATCCAGGATTGATCTCCTCTTAGTTAGGGATAAAATTCAGTGTAAATTGATAAAAATCTTGGTGTGGATTGATGGCAGATGGCATGAAAAAGGAAAAAAGAGGATCTCCCCATGGCTGCAGTGTCAGCCGCAGAGCAATCTCAAGGGCCGTGCCCTCTCCTGGGAAGCTGGAAGCGAGAGTTGCCTGTGTATGATGGAACATTACATGAGCCCAGGAACATGATGGGTGGACACAAACCAATTAAACTGAGAATATCTTCAAAGGGAATAAAAAGAATAGGGAAATAGTGCATTATCATGGAGTCTATATTGGGCCTGCCAGATAGTGCGGCTGGTAAAGAATCTGTAATGCAGGAGGCCCCAGTTTGATCCCTGGGTGGGGAAGATTCCCTGGAGAAGGGAAAGGCTACCCACTCCAGGATTCTGGCCTGTAGAGTCCATGGACTGCATAGTCCATGGGGTTGCAAAGAGGTGGACACGAGCGAGTGACTTTCACTCACTCTCTTGCCTATCTGAAAGAAAAATAACAGAATGAGAACAAAATCCACAGTTATGGAGGTTAAAAAAAAAAAAGCGTCGTGTCACCAAAGCCGGTGGTAACCAGTTCTTAAGACCTTACACAGAAGACATCAAACACTGGCCCAGCATCGCTGTCCCCTCCTCTGGCTGTATCTGCGTCTTCTGATGATGCCTGAACCACTTTCCTTTGGGGTCCCTCTTCTGACTGTCAGTGGGAGGAAGCAATTCCTCTCCTGGTTTCCACTTCTTTAGAAGCACTTTTAACCATACACTCACTAAAAATTTATATGTACGGAAATGATAATTTGTTGAGCATTTACTATACCATCCAACCTGCTGTATTTGTGAGATTTTTATATTGATTTTTTACAGTTGGAGTATAATTGCTTTGCAATGTTGTGTTAGTTTCTGTTCAACAAAGCAGATCAGCTAAAGTATACATATATCCCCTCCCTTGTAAGCCTGCGTCCACATCCCCCGCTCTGAAGTCCTCACACAGCAGTGAGCTGAGCTCCCTGTGCTCTGCAGCCAGTTTCCGCCCGCACTGTGTTGTACACGTGGCCGTGTATGTGTGTCAGTCCTGATCTTCCGGTTTGTCCCACTACTCCCTTCCCCACTGTGGCCACAAGTCTGATATCTGGGTCTGTGCCTCTGTCCCTGCCCTGCAAATATGTTCATCAGTGCCGTTTTTCTAGACTCCATTTATATGTGTTAATACATAGCATTTGTTTTTCTGACTGACTTCATTCTGTATGACAGACTCTGGGTTCATTCACATCACTGCCAATGACCCAGTTTTGCTCCTTTCATTGTGTATATGGACCGCATTTTCTTTACCAGTCCATCTGTCAGTATTTTGTGGAACATTTACTGTTCCAGGTGCTGAGTGTTTATGCACATGTTTTCATCTGGCCTGCTAACTCTTTTTATAAGTTTGATGCTGTTCCTCAGATTCAAGAAGGTTGCGTACCTTGTCCAAGGTCCTGCTTGGGAGCTTGCAAGGGAACTTCCAGATCTAGGATTTGGCCAGTTTCCTGGTGGCTCAGAGGTTAAAGTGTCTGCCTGTAATGCGGGAGACCCTGGTTCGATCCCTGGAGAAGGAAATGGCAACCCACTCCAGTATTCTTGCCTGGAGAATCCCATGGAGGGAGGAGCCTGGAGAGCTACAGTCCATGGGATCGCAAAGAGTTGGACACGACTGAGTGACTTCACACACACACACGCACGCATGCGCGCACACACACACACACACACACACCCCTGCTACACACACACCCCTGCTACACACACACACACACCCCTGCTACACACACACACACACACACACACACACACCCCTGCTACACACACACACACCTCTGCTACCCACACACACACCCCCTGCTACACACACACACACCTCTGCTACCCACACACACACCCCCTGCTACACACACACACCCCTGCTACACACACACACACACCTGTGACACACACACACACCCCCTGCTACACACACACCCATACCCACACACACCCATACCCACACACACCCCTACCCTTGCTACACACACACACACACACCCACACACCCCTGCTACACACACACACCCCTGCTACACACACACACACCCCTGCTACACACACACACCCCTGCTACACACACACCCACACACACCCACACACCCACACCCACACAAACCCCTACCCCTGCTACACACACACACATACCCCTGCTACACACACACACCCCTGCTACACACACACACACACACCCACCCACACCTGCTTCCACAACACATCTCTGTCTTTTTGTTAGGTTTTATGTGTGGGCTGTGTCTCTCTACCTAACCTGTCAACCCTCTTGAGAAACTGAATGAATGGAGCAGAAAGAGGGTAACTTTCCAGGGAATTGCTTTCTAACCTCACATCTACCTTTAGTTGAAACCAGTTCTTTCCTACCTTTTCCTGCTTTACAAAAGGAAGGAACGCATCCTACTGTCCTGAGTCTTCCAGGACTCGTTGGTAGAGCTTTGAGATTTTGACATAATCTGTTGACAATCTCAGATGATAGAAATGAGTAAATGGGTTTGTGTTGAGAATGTCTGAATTTAAATAGGACTTAGAGTCAAACGAGAATGATGAGACAGTTCTACAGTGTTCCATTTTCATCTCCCAGCATGTCCAAGAAGACTTAACTCACCCGCCTGCTTGGCCGCCTCTCTCTCAGAAATAGAAGGGTTATCGTCTTGTGAGAGATGTTTCTTGACACGTTGTTTGAAATGAAAAGTGAAGAAATCAGTCTCATTTGGCTGATTGGTTTGACAATGACTTTTCCAGCCTTGTTATATAGTAGATAATTTACATAAATTATATGCACTAAATCTGTAGTTTCAAGGTTTTAGCACAAATACAAAGCACATGATAAGATCGAAGTATTTTATAATCTCTATATTGGGAAAGGTGTTTTTCAGTTAATACTTACATTTAACAAAACTTTCAAAGTATATGGAGAAAAATGAGGTACCCCTAAACAAAGGAGTAAGATACATAATTCAAAGTCATTTGATAAGTCTCAGAAAAACCATTTGAGATAGTTCCAAGTTTGACTAAAAATCTCCATCTCATTAAAATAAGGTTTTAATACAATTTCTCCATATGTATAATAGCTAGAAGAGTTTTAATACTTAATTACAAGTAGGATATAGCCGTAATGATAATTCAGTCCCAAATAATTTTTATTCCTCATACTAGGACAGCTTTTGGACCATAGGAAATAAAAATGAAAATGATGCACTCTGATGGAGAAGTAGCATGAAGCCACAAACATTAAAATATGTTAAGACAAAATTCTGTGTGGAGCAGGTTGCAGGAGTGACTCTTGGTCCAGTGACCAGAGCTGGTCTCAGAAACTCAGTGATCTGTGTAGATGAGTGATTTGACATGCCGTGTACACTGGGGTTCTTGACTGAGTCTGGGTGGGGACTCTTTCATTCCTGATTTGTTCCAGGGTCAGTTGTGTATATGGGCTTCCCAGGTGGCTCAGTGGTAAAGAATCTGCTGGCCAATGCCAGAGACACAAGAGATGCAGGTTTGATCCCTGGGTCAGGAAGATCCCCTGGAGGAGGAAATGGCAGCCCTCTCCAGTATTCTTGCCTGCAGAATCCCAAGGACAGAGGAGCCTGGTGGGCTTCAGTCCATGGGGTTGCAAAGTATCAGACATAACTGAGCAGCTCATGCATGCACGCGCACACACACACAACTGTATATATGCTTTGTCTTTGTTTAAAATCCTTCGGACATTCTGGACAGGTGATGTAATCAGACATTTCGGAAGGGTTCACTGAGGCCCAGAAATGCCCGGGTTGACCAGAGGGATTTGCCCTGTGACTGAGCCCTGGACTGGAGGCAAAGAGTCAGATTCTCCTAATCCTTCTCCAAGCTGAGTTTGCTTGTAAAAAACAGAAAAGTAAAGAGGAAAAATGGCATTAGATTTAGTAACCATAAACATTACCAGTAATGACAAACACTTGGGGGGAAAAAGTCAATACACTAATAAAAGGTTAACAATGCAACTCTACAGATGAGAGAATGCTCCAGTAAATCTCTGTTCAGAACCTTGATCCTCAAGTTGAAGACATCATGTTTCTGGTGGATTTTCAGCTCAGTTCCAGTCAAGGGAGCCTATTTTGAGAAACATCTATGTTTTGTGTCTGGTAAAATGGAGGAACCATCCATTTTACAAGGAGCTTTCCAGATTAATTGGAAAGAGCAAACATTTAACTGCTACTCTGTAAGTTGGTTTTTGGGAGGTGTCATGTTTTACAGGCTCTCTGGTACCAAAGTCACAAGTCCCGAAGAAGAATGTTGCTGAAATGATGCTACTACCCTGTCATTTCTTCCCCAGGGCGCAGTTGCAGTCTGATTGTGAAGTTGGCCTCGGTTTCCAAGTGTGTCTTGGGGGACTCTGTCTTTTTTCCTTAAGGTGGAGAAAAATCAATGTTAGTTTAAAAAAAATAATGAAAGTTGGGTGTTTTTCCCCGGCCCTTACTAAACAAACGCCAGCCTGTGGGTGAGCAAGTTCTTTAACTCTCCTCCTCTCTGAAGTGCAGAAGATGGCACTGACCTCCCAGGACTGTCTGCGGACTAGATGATGGCACGTGTGTGTTCTTCTGAGCCTTCTGAGAAGCAGACATCAGGATGAGACTACACGTGCAAAGGTGTTGTTGGAAAAAATGCCTGTGAGAGACAGTGGGGCAGGAGCCTGGGAAAACCAAGAGGGCAGAGACTGCGAGGAGGCAAGGCTGACCCTTGGGGAAGGCGGAGGAAGGGAGGCTGGGGAAGTGGTCAGACACCTGTGCCGTCTAAGGAAAGCTCCACACAGCACGGGGGCCCCGGCCCAGCAACGGTCCTTGTTGTCAGAGGTCTGCGAGGTGACTCTGTGGCCCCCAAGCTGGGTGAAAGCGTCTGGCACACAGCAGGCGCCCTTACCGTGAAAGCGTCTGGCACACAGCAGGCGCCCTTACCCGGTTTGCGGTGCTTTTGGCACTGTTGGAGTCAAGTCTCATTCTTCCGTGGCTTCAGTTACTCAGTTTTCTTAAGCCGTGTTTCCCTTTACGTCTTCCTTTGTTTTTGAATTTTAACTGAAGCCTCCATCACAGTACTAACTTCAGGAACGGTGATTCTGTGATTTATTCATTTCACCACTGGGAGTGTGAAAAACTATCTCCTCCTAACCTTGGGCCCTTGGCAGTTGTCAGTTTGGTAGTTTCTGATGTGATTAGAATGGTCATACAGTTGAGTTTTCTAAGACACAAATCCAATTGTACCTCTTCTTGTCTTTCTCGTTGTCTGGGGCTGGGTTTAGCAAAATGTGAAAGTCTCCCTGCTTGCTTTATGCCTCTGACCATCATTGGAGGGACTGATGCTAAAGCTGAAACTCCAGTACTTTGGCCACCTCATGCAAAAAGTTGACTCACTGGAAAAGAGTCTGATGCTGGGAGGGATTGGGGGCAGGAGGAGATGAGATGGCTGGATGGCATCGCCGACTCAATGGACATGAGTTTGAGTGACTTCCGGGAGTTGGTGGTGGACAGGGAGGCCTGGCGTGCTGTGATTCATGGGGTCACAGAGAGTTGGACACGACTGAGCGACTGAACTGAACTGAGACCTGTTCTCACTCGGTTCATCTTTCTGCCCCAGTGATAATGGGGACGGAACACAGCCATGATAGGCGGACCCACCTCTGCCCGCAGCCCCCTGCTCTCTGGGGATACCCAGGTGGCAGACTTATGACCAGTGGAACGCTGAGGGAGATGACTGGGGTGGGGCTTTTGGACAAGCTTCTTTTTTCCAATTAAAAAGAAAAAAAAGTTTGAGCTGGCAAACGTCTTATCCTTTGCCCTTCTTTCCTTCCGCCTGCTTGAAAGCTGGAGAAGCAGCAGTCCTCTTTTTATGAGACTATAAGAATGGGGAACAGCCCCACATCGTAAGATTGGTAAATCACAGACCTTGCCAGAGCCTGGATCCTTGAAAGCATCTCTGAGCCGTTGCACCAGCCAAAGCTGCCTCTTGCCAGACTTTGAATGTGAATTTGATTAACATCCGTTCTTACCACTGAGTTAGGTTTTCTGTTGGAGATGCTCTCGGGACTGTTTTACCACACTTGTATCTCACCTATCAAAGCACTTAAGGCTTGGCGTTTTAACTGCTTGGCATCCTTGTCTGCATTGGACAAGACAACGTTCTGGTGACTTTTTTTTTTCACCTTACTATGCTTAAGGCATTGGACTGAGTCCTGGGATATAGAAGGAAGCCCCCAGTCCCTCTCAAAGAATACATACATCTCAACAAAAAGTTATACTGAAGGATGTAGAGACAGCCTATTGAATGAGGATCTAATCTAGGCAGGGAGGTCATGGACACCTGAGTGTGAGAATCTCCGCGCAGAGGGAGGGAGTGATGGTCGTTAAGAATAAGTGCAAAACCCTCGAAAGCGCTGTGTTTAAAGACTTGAAAGGAGCTTCCCTGGGGGCTGCCAGTAGAGAGTCCACCTGCAATATTGGAGACCTGGGTTCAATCCCTGGGTCAGGAAGATCCACTGGAGAGGGAAATGGCAACCCACTCCAGTATTCTTGCCTGGAGAATCCCATGGACAGAAGAGCCTGGTGAGTTACAGTCCATGGGGGTGACAAAGAGTCAGACACAACTGAGTGACTTTCACTTTTTCAAAGAACTGAAAGGAGCCTGGTGCAGCTGGTAGGTAGAGTTGGAAGAGAAGAGTGGTAAATGATGAAGAGGGACAGAAAGCTCACGAGAAGTCTTTAGGACCTGATTTTATGGGCTGTGATAAGGTTGATAGTGTTCTCAGGGATGAGATGAAGGAGGGTATTGTGGCCCTATTTGTGTGTGAGGAAACTTGCTATGTGATTGAACACATCACTAGGCAAGTCAGAGGTAGGGTATCTGACAGGGAGGATTTTTGTCAGATTCCAGGGAGAGATACTGGAGTTCTGGGGTGCAGTTATGAAAGTGGGTTAGAGAAGAATGAGCGAGCACTAGTGTTTGGATTGACTGGAGGTGAAAACGCAGGCAGAAGGGACATCTAGAATGTGTTGTAGATTTGGGGCAAAGATGGTATAACAGATGACCGGGTTGCTGTGCCATGGACGGCAGTACAGTTCACATTGATGGATCAAAGATCCTTGAGCGTGTTTGGGAGTTCACCCTTCCTAAGCTTGTGATCTTGGCGAGGTTGACTCTGATCCTCAAGAGACCATGTCTATGCTGCTGCAGTGATCACAGACACACCACAGGTGGTGTGAACAGGACTGAGAGAACGCACATGGGGCTCGGAGCATGGAGATCGTTACCTCACGCTAATTATTATTGTTGAGTCAGGGAAGGAGGAGGAGGGCGGTTTTGTAAATGGTCAGTCTGAGAGACCAAAAGACTGTTGAACGTAGATACGCAGTCAGAATATTTGGAGGTGGCTGGAGATACCGACTAGGAATCATGTGTTTGTTTAGTCACCCAATATTTACGGAGCACCCACCATACAATAAGTGTTACCCTGGGCACTAAATTTGATAGTGTTTGAATCCAGGGGAAAAGGGCCATTGGTCAGCCCCTGAAGAACCAGGATAGTTAAGGGGTAGAGGAGTAGTTCTCAAAACTAGTATCAGGATCCCCTGGAGGGCTTGTCACCAAGTCTCCAGGCTCTGCCCTAGACAGCTGACCCAGTAGGTCTGACGTGAGGGCTGAGCGTCTGCATTTCTGCCAGCCCCCTCTGTTGGGATGCTGCTTCTGGTCTGGGTCCCACTCCTGGAGGTTCCAGGCTAGAACAGAGACTTGGCCATAAGAAGACTGCCGGGGAGACATAAAGGGATACGAGGAGAAGCCAAGATAATGAAAGTTTTGAAAAGGAAGAAGCAGGGATATCTGCTACATGTTGCTGAGAGTGCTAAAAAGTCAAACTGGATCAAAAGCATGCCTTGGATTTAGTACACTGGGCAAGACAAGCCGAGCAGAAGCATGATTTTGAGCATGTCTAGAGGAGCAGTAAGGATACAAGGTGGTGCATAGCGTCAACTTCAGAAATTTGT
This sequence comes from Moschus berezovskii, assembly GCF_049115385.1. NCBI lineage: Eukaryota > Metazoa > Chordata > Mammalia > Artiodactyla > Moschidae > Moschus > Moschus berezovskii. Next base: position 4,538,096 of record NC_142485.1, read on the forward strand.
TTCCTAAATAAGCAGAGGCTTTGAACACTTTTTCCTTGTGGCACATTTGCCTAGTGGCTCAGACGGTAAAGAATCTGTCTGCAGTGTGGGAGACCCAGGTTGCATCCCTGGGTCAGAAGATCCCCTGGAAAAGGAAATGTCCACCTACTCCAGTACTCTTGCCTGGAGAATTCCATGGACAGAGAAGCCTGGTGGCCTGTAATCCATGGGATCACAAAGAGTCAGACACGACTGAATGACTAACTCTTAGCTTTGCTGGGATAGAGAGACTGTGTTTGAAAAGAAAGTCTCTTTGGGGAAATACCTGGTTAAACACTGTCTGAAACAAAGCTAAGCAGAGTTGTTTTCAGCAATACTTCTTCACGCCTTTTATATGCAAATAAACTTTGCACATTGCCAATAGAGGAATTCAGAAAGCATGTTTTCCAAAATTATTTAATAATGAAATATATATTTTCTGTATCACTGTCTTGGGGACAAGTAGTCCAAGAACCCCCTTGGAAATCATCCCTCTATATTTCTAAGCCTTAAGGATGCGTGATCCAAGGAACACCATTTGGAACTGGTCTCCGTGCTGTTCTAATCCTGACTGTGGTTTAGAACTGGGGAAGGAGGTCTCATATCTTTATCAACCTCCTAGAAAACTTGGGGTTTGAATGGAATTACTTTTGTGGAACTTGGACAGTGTGTAAGTCCTGTACGGTTTAGCAGCATATTCCAAGTCTTTGGATGATGGTTAACTTGGAGATAAGATGCTGATTCTTGCTCAGGTATTTGGTAGGTTATACTTGGATTTTTATCACCAGAGTAACTGCTACTTAATGCATTTGCTCCCTTACATTATTTCCTTAAAGTTCTGTCTAAAGTTAAAGATAACCTCTTTGTAACATACATAGCTATATATATATTAGTGTTACTTTTTTTTTTGAAAGCACCTCTTTTCTTTAAAATACGTAGCAGCAAAATCTATACTAGAAGGGATTGCAGTCACCATATGCTCTGCACATTGAAAGCCAATACATGCATGGCTTCAGTCAAGGAAAATCAATGAAGCAAGAACCTTAACAATTTGGATCTTCTCTTTGATAAGGCCAATATGTGGATGCAGCTTAGTGCAACAAAATGAACAAAATTTAGCTGCTTTTGTTTTGAAATGCTTTCTTGAAGAATAGAAATAACGTCAAATCAAGGGACCTTAGTGGGAGGAGGATAACTTGACTAGATAAACATAAAGTCTTTTCTAGCTCTAAAATTCCATGGTTCTTGAGAAATAATCACTTATGTGATTTTGGGCTAACATGAAGGTTAGCTCACGATGTAGAGGAGATACAGGGAAAAAATGAAAAAGGAGCATGCATTGACGTGTTCTGGCTCTTCCTGGACTAACATCATCTTACCTTTCTAGTCCTGTGAACTATCAATAGTAACCCATCTAGTTGACTCATTAATGTTTGAGTAAAACGTAAGTTTTTTTTTTTCCGTCTGTTGTACCTCGACCAACACTCTGCTCTCAGCATTCCTCATCTGTCCACATGCGATTCTCCATCACGAGCTAGCTGAATCCTAATTTATCCAGGAAGTGCTTGTATACTGAGGACTTCAACAGAAAACATGCTACTGACAATGTTTATTACAATCATTTGTTACAGCCCATTTAAAATTTCAGAGCATTTTTACAAAAAATATCCTTCCTACTCTTCATGATAACCCTGGGAAACAAGTTATCATAATGATGGAGTATTAAAGGAGGAAAAAAGTCTCCAAGATCTTAAATGCGAAAAAGTTGTAGACTTGGTCCTAAGAAAGTATGTTACAAGTTTTACACTCTGATCTCCATTCTTTGCCTGTCTTTCCCCCGCAGAACTGTTTGTTACTTACTTACCCATTTATTCATTCACCAATATTTGTCAAGCCCTACTCTATTCTGTTACACTGCATGTTTCTGTAACATGTATTAGCACATACACGACTGTTAAGTAAAATGATGTCAAAACATGCAGTCATGGGTGGGGGGAGTGGTAAGTTAGGAGTCTGTCATTAATGTATACACATCACTATATATTGGGCTTCCCTGGTGGCTCAGATGTTAAAGAATACGTCTGCAATGCAGGAGACTTGGGTTCACTTCCTGGGTCAGGAAGATCCCCTGGAGGAGGGCATGGCAACCCACTCCAGTATTCTTGCCTGGAGAATTCCATGGATAGAGGAGCCTGGAGGCCTATAGTCTTTGGGGTCTCCAAGAGTACGCATCACTATATATAAAATAGGTAAACAGCAGCGAGAACCTGCTGCCCTGCACAGGGCACTCTGCTCAATGTCCTGTAATAACCTGTAACAGAAAAGAATCTGAAAAGGAGTATATATGTGTGTGATATGCACACGATTATGTATTTATGTAGTGATCATTTTGCTACATACTTGCAGCGAACACAGCTGAATGCAGTAAGCTGTGTGGACTTGGGATTGTGTGTCTGGGCCCGTTTCTGCACTTGTCCTCTTGACTCTGTGTGTCTGTGTGTCTGTCTGGGAAGCATTTATTATGCTAGTCTTCATCTTTTTGCATTTTTACCTTCTCCCTAAGATCCAATTTTTAAAAATTTGTTGAAGTATAGTTGATTTGCAATGGTGTGCTAATTTCTTCTGTACAGCAAAGTGACTCAGTTATACATTTATGAGTATATTCTTTTTCATACAAGATAGTCGATGTAGTTCCCTGTGGTTATACAATAGGACCTTGTTGTTTATCCACCATAGTATAGTAGTTTGCTTCTGCTAATACCAAACTCCTCTTCCTTCCCTCCCCCCTGCCTTGGCAAAACTCTGATTTCTATGTTTCTGAGTCTGTTTCTGTTTCCTTGATAGGTGCCTTTGTGTCCTATTTTAGATTCCACGTGTAAGAGGTATCACGTGATATTTGTCTTACTTAGCTTAGTGTGATAATCTCAGGTCCATCCACGTTGCTGCAAAGTGCAGTAGTAACACAACTAAGTTTTAACCTCCTCTTTGAATTGCTTCCCTCAAGCTATTCCTACCTTTTGTTTGTAAGTTAAAGTCTTTCTGTATGCTGTAGTTTTATTTACTAAGTATTAATCATGTCTTTTAATTTTGCCAGAGTATTTGTTAGGCTTGATATTTTTGTTTCTACTCTGATCACAAGGTGCATACATTTGGAATGGTCTGCCTGACCATTTTTGTTCTGTTGCCTCTGATTTTAATGTGTAATTTTGCAGAGCATAAGGACTTCAGTAATGTATATATTGCGTGTTTGCTTAGATGCCTGTATTTGCTGAGTCACTAATGAATATGCATGTATGTTTGTGTCTGTGTGTATATTCTCTACCAAGTGTCTAAATTCAGCATATCTTTCCCTGAACTATTTATGTCTCAAAATAAAAAGGAGTATCACTTTCAATTGTTCCAGTCTAGGGATCATGGGAGCACTACTTTGCCCTGGGTTCCTGAACGTTTAATTTTCATACAAAAAGTGTAAATATGGGTCTTCCTCTCTCCACTTTTGGCCACCCAGGATCTGAACCAGAGCTGTAGCTCTGTAACACCTCCTCGTCTACTTTCTCATGCTATTTTTGTTTTTTTAAAAAACTAAGTGTTGAATGTCTTATCTTAAATATTGTTCTACCTCAGCCTAAAGTGCTGGCAAAAAAAAGTTAAATTGGTGGTCTTTTTACATTACCTTCAAAGCCTTTCGAGTAAGTTTTATAGTTTCCCCCTTAGGTCTAGTCTTCTAACATGAACTTCTTACCGTTTTACTCCAAACCCTCTAATAAGGAAACTCCTTAGCAACATCTCATTGAAAGATAAGCACAAGAATAACCAAATGATATGTAAACAGTAAATGTAAAATATAGAGTAAATATAAATAAGCTTTGTGATTTTTCAGAGCCCATAATATATGTACTTATAAAGGGGAGCTGCTGCTGCTGCTGCTAAGTTGCTTCAGTCATGTTCGACTCTGTGCAACCCCATAGACGGCAGCCTACCAGGCTCCCCTGTCCACGGGATTCCCCAGGCAAGAACCCTGGGTGGGTTGCCACTTCCTTCTCCATAAAAGGGAGCTATGTTCATTCAAATGATGCTAGCCACTATAACAGATAAAGCTCAGACCCCTCAGATCTCATGTAAGCAAGTTTTCTTTGTCACTCAACAGTCAGCCTTAAGGGCTCCTGATCTGGCAACTTCTCCAAGCTTGAATTTAAAGCTTTCATTTCTTTCCATTTTGTAACCTTAAATTTTCGATGAATGGGTCTCACACTGCCCTGGGGGTCATCTCCATCTCAGTCAACGGGAAGCAGAACCACTGGAGAGTTTCACGAGGAGGATTTTATGTGCAGAGCCCTAAATGGCTGCTCCTTTCCACGGGCCAGAACTCACTCATCTGACCACTCTTAAGCACGAGGAATATAGTCTAACTGTGTCTGAAAGGAAAAGGAACTACATTCTGTGAAAAGCTGGCCAGTTTCTGTCTACCACAGGGTGGACATAAGTTCTTTAACAGCTCAAGTTTTACGTCTAAAACTATTGCTTCCAGCAGAATAAATTTCTCTCTGGCAAGCTGTGATGAATGTTATGACTTTCTATTTTGTTTTATCGCACCTCTGCTCCATTCCTTCTAAATTGCATTATTGCCTTTCATTATGGGTGCTAATGACGAATTAAGTAGGACTGCTTAATAATTAAAAGTATCTCTAGGATAAAACCATATTTTCTCTCAGAGGAAATTTATTTGGCTTTGTTCACAGCTATACTGTGTAAGAGAATTAGAATTCTTAAGAAATAAATGAACAGACCTCTCAGTAAGTGACATGGGTGGGATTGTTTGACTTGACTGTAAAGAAAAGAACTTGTACAAGATCTAGACAGGGACTTCTTACAGAAATAACGTAAAAAAGAGTGGTGCAAACTTCTGAGAATTACTTTGGGAATGCTAACCCTTGAGAGCTGGTGTGTCTGAAAGACAACTCTAAAAACAACCAATTTCTGATGCATATTTGGAGAAAGAGGATAGGAAGAATAGTCCTGTGGATTGGGATTAAGCATTAGTGTTACCTAAAGACTCTGATGCTGTGAGGGTTTGGGGGCAGGAGGAGAAGGGGACGACAGAGAATGAGGTGGCTGGATGGCATCACTGACTCGATGGACATGAGTTTGAGTGGACTCCGGGAATTGGTGATGGACAGGGAGGCCTGGCGTGCTTTGATTCATGGGGTTGCGGAGAGTCGGACACGACTGAGCGACTGAACTGAATGTCAAACAGTTATTCAGCTTTTACCTTTGAATATCAATAACCTCAGATATGCAGATGACACCACCCTTATGGCAGAAAGTGAAGAGGAACTCAAAGCCTCTTGAGGAAAGTGAAAGAGGAGAGTGAAAAGGTTGGCTTGAAGCTCAACATTCAGAAAACGAAGATCATGGCATCTGGTCCCATCACTTCATGGGAAATAGATGGAAAAACAGTGGAAACAGTGTCAGACTTTATTTTTTTGGGCTCCAAAATCACTGCAGATGCTGATTGCAGCCATGAAATTAAAAGACGCTTACTCCTTGGAAGGAAAGTTATGACCAACCGTGATAGTATATTAAAAAGCAGAGACATTACTTTGCCAACAAAGGTCCATCTAGTCAAGGCTATGGTTTTTCCTGTGGTCATGTATGGATGTGAGAGTTGGACTGTGAAGAAAGCTGATCGCCAAAGAATCGATGCTTTTGAACTGTGGTGTTGAAGACTCTTGAGAGTCCCTTGGACTGCAAGGAGATCCAACCAGTCCATCCTAAAGGAGATCAGTCCTGTGTGTTCATTGGAAGGACTGATGCTAAAGCTGAAACTGCAATACTTTGGCCACCTCATGCGACGAGCTTACTCACTGGAAAAGACTCTTATGCTGGGAAAGGTTGGGGGCGGGAGGAGAAGGGGACGACAGAGAATGAGATGGCTGGATGGCATCACCGACTCTGTGGAGATGAGTTTGAGTGAACCCCGGGAGTTGGTGATGGACAGGGAGGCCTGGCATGCTGTGATTCATGGGGTCGCAAAGAGTCGGACACGACTGAGCTACTGAACTGAACTGAACCTTTTGTTTATTTTAGTAGTGTCATTTTAGCACTGCAAAAAACTGGGTAAACCTGGATACTATGTTTCCTCCACGAATGGCAGTAGAGGATCTATGCATGTACCAACTGAAGGTTAAAATGTTTGTCTTTGAAGTGTATTTTCCACCAAACTATGGTGGTGACTTCCCTGGTGGCTCAGATGCTGAAGCATCTGCCTATAATGTGGGAGACTTGGGTTCGATCCCTGGGTTGGGAAGATCCCCTGGAGAAGGAAATGGCAACCCACTCTAGCATTCTTGCCTGGAAAATCCCGCGGACGGAGGAACCTAGTAGGCTACAGCACATGGGGTTGCAAAGGTCGGACACGACTGAGAGACTTCACTTTCACTCACTTTCCTGGGAAGAGAGTTCATATCTCTCATTCCACTGTCAAAGCCTCCTGTGATAACCCCCTAAAAGGCTTAGAACCTGCTGATATAAGAAGACTTCAGTCTTCGGATGGATGGAATATAAAGCGTGTGGTTGCTTTAAAGAATTTCAGGTCTGCAGACCTAGACAAAGTTTCGGAATGCTGAAAAGCGTGGACATGGAATCTTAGCACCATGTTTAGTAACATTTACTCATGCACTTATTCAGCAAACAAGTTTTACTTATGTGCCCTTTCCCTGTCTTATGTTGTGCTTCTGTATCCTAGTGGAAGAAAGAGAGTTGCTAGAAATTTCAGAGTGAGCGGGGCGGTCTGACAGGGAGGACACCGCAGGGCCCCACATCACAGGCACTGGCATCGGGCACCAGGGTTCCGATCCCACTCTGTCTCGGTTTTGCCAGCAGGACGGGGACGCGCTCCCTTCTTCCATTTGTCCCCTCTGAAAGGAGGGTTTATGCACCTGTTTCTTCGCACTGATATGAAGAGTAAGTAAATAATGCATGTAACATACTTAATATGGTGCCCCGTACACAGTAAAATCTCAACAAGTGGTACTTAATGTTTGCTGCCTTTAAACATTATGTTTGTCAGGTAATAAGATGAATGAGGTTTACTATGGGTGGCCTGTAGGGAGGATACAAATGGAGTTATAGGAAGACACAGTTCAGCTTCACAGGGAGACTTTTATAATGGTTATAGGAACAGATAAAAATAGAACCAGGGCACAGGGCAATGAGTGCTGTCATCAGCAGTATTTAAATAGAAGATGCCACCACTTCTTGCAAGAAGAGAAAATCTTTCTATGTGATTAAACTAAGTTGCATCTGACTTCCTTTCTAAAGTTAATATTCCACGAGTATTTTCTACAACTACCCCCTAGATTCGGTTGTTATAAAGAACTTGAATCTGATCATAATTTGTGTGATGCTTTTCTACCTGCTGCCCTCAAGGAAAATAGGTTTTCAAAGAGTAGTTCACTAAATTTCTCAACTCCAGGAAGAGATTGGAAGATAGCAAAATGATCCCATATAGGAAGGTCTTTTCTTATTTCAAGAAATGATGACCCATGAGTATCTGAAATGACAGTTCACATTTAATGTAGCTGTTCTTTGCTTAACAGAGAGTTTTTCTCTGGTATTTACTTCAATTTACAAACAACTCAGTAGGGATGTAGCAAATATTTAAAGTCTTTTTTTCTTAAATCAGAGATCACCTATAATAGTGAATACAGAAATTCAGTTAATACATGTCTCTTTAACTCATGAGAAGCCTGAAAAATATACTGTCAGAACAGATTTATGCTGTAATTTCTTTCTAGAATGGCAAGATTGAAATTAAATGAAATACCATATTAGGAAATAGTATTTATAGAAAGTAACTTTCTACCATTGTCTATCACAATTAGTGGACAACAATATGCCAGGAATTCCTCCTATCAAAATATAATCATGTTTTAAATTAAAATGATGCACCATCTGGGTTTGTTCATGAGCCCCTCAGAGACGTTGGTCTTTATGGTCCCATATTTTCAACTTTTTTGGAGAAGCATCAAGATTAATTTGAATAATTGGGTCAGTAGTTGTAAATATATATAAACAAGCCCAGAAGTTAACATGAGGACACTGGGTGTCCAGTCTAACACTCTGACATTCTGGCTTTACTCACTATGTCTTAGCAGTAGAATAGTTTATTTTGGAAAATGAACCAGCTCTGTAAAGCTCTTTGTAAAGCCAGCTTGTCTATTTCTGTGTAGTGGGAATATGTACAAGTCAGTCACAGGGAGAAGACAGGCATGGCCAGGGAAGTGCCAGCCATACAGAGGCCTGTGTGATGCAGGGCAGCAGGCACTCTGTGAGAGAGGGGCCAGAGGTGCCATCCTTCAGGTCCTGTCCCCGCCGCCTCTGTAGCCCCTGGCGTGTTATCACTCAGGGTCAGCGGCAGGGAAGGGGCTGCAAGCTATGCTTACTAAGCTGCTAAGTAGTTGACATCCCTGTGCTAAGCTAGTTAACGTCCATGTACTAAGCTACTAGCATCCCTTAACAGCACAAGAAGGATCTGAACCTGTTGAGCAATCACACTTTCCAGGGCTTTCCTGTGGCATCTCAGTGATGGGGGGGTGGTGCTCTTGGATTCCTGGTGTATCACCGCTCACTGAAGCTTCAAAGCTTTTCAAGATGGGAAGTGATGCCCCAGGATTAGTGCAGAAAGGGCAGGGCAGGTACTACGCCTTTTCAGATGGGCCTCACCGTGTTAGAAGTAGAGGCAAGTGAGCTGCTCGATTTGGCCTACAGCGTCTTACACACTATGTGTATCCAGGCGTTGGTCATGATGATGTGGTCATCTCTGTACTAACAGAGATGCTGCTGCCAGTCCTGACCACCACGTTACAAGTGTGCTTCCCTGTGCTCTGTCTCTGTGGCGCTTTAGACTTTTTCTCTCTGTGAGAGTGCTTATGGTACCTTGGCTGTGCACGGGAGACCCATATACCATGTGTAGCACATGGAGACCCACACTGTTTGGCTTTAAAAATTGGAATCGAAAGATGCAAGTGACCATTTAAAACTGTGTACTTAGTGCAGGAGGGAAAACACCTTCTGTAAGAAACATTTTTTTTATATATGTATCTTTTTTAATTGGAGGATAGTTCCTTTAAAATATTGTGCTGATTTCTGCCGTGCACGCATGCTCAGTGACTTCAGCCGTTTCCAACTCTGTGCAACGCTATGGACTAGAGCCCACCAGGCTCCTCTGACCATGGATTCTGCACCCAAGAATACTGGAGTGGGTTGCTGTGCCCTCTTCCGGGGGATCTTCCCAGGTCAGGGATCGAGCCTGCGGCCTCTCCTGCGTCTTGTGCATTGCAGGCAGATTCTTTACCGCTGAGCCTCCCTGGAAGCCTGGCTTCTGCTGTGTAACAAAGGAAATCAGCCATACCTGATTTATCCTCTTCCTCTTGAGCCTCCCGCCACTCTGCATCCTCCCCTCTAAGAGCGCAGGGCATGGAGCTGAGCTCCCGCGCGCCCTCTGTTCCCCACGCGATAGCGTGTGTGTGTCAGTGCCACTCCCTCAGGCTGCCCCACTGTCCTTCCCCTGCTGTGGCCACAAGCCCATTCTCTGCACTGGTGTCCCCTCCTGTCTTGCAAATTGATTCATCAGTACCATTTCTCCAGATTCCGTGTGTGTGTGTGTGTGTGTGAATATATGGTATATGCTTTTTCTTTCTTACTTCACTCTGTAGGACAGGCTCTAGGCTCATGCACATCACTCCAAATGACCCAGTTTCGTTCCTTTTAGTGCCTGAGTAATGTTCCATTATCCATATGCACCACAGCGTCTTTGAATACCTTCTTGACTCAGGTGAGAACTGGTCAAGGTGAAGTAAGCAAGAACAAACCCTTTTGAAAGGCAGGCCTTCCTTTACAATGCCCTAGATCCATGCTGTCTGATGGAAATGGGATGCCTATCAAATATATGATTTTTAGGTTTTCTGATAGTCACGTTGAGAGAAATAAGGACATAGGTGAAATTTTATTAATTTTATTTAACTTTAGTAAATCCAAAGATACTCCAGTGTGCAAAACCTGGTTTAAACCAACGGCCCTGTTTTGCTCTTGCTGTGCAGCAATCAGTGTGCACGTTGCACTCAGAGTGTGTCTCCATAGCTTGTGTGACTGGTGACTGTCACGTTGGGCAGGCCAGCTCTCGACCGAAGGCCACAGTCCTCAGACTCATACCTGAGCCATCGGAGAGGTGTCTGACTGGAGAATAAAAGGCCCAAAATCATTTTTCATGAAAGAGCTTTTCTCCCCCAATATTTTTGTTTATTGAATTACGGTTGATTTACAGTGCTGTGTTAATTTATGCTATGCAGCACAGTGGTTTAGTTATATACATACATGCCTTCTTTTCAAATATTCTTTTTCATTATGGTTTATCACAAGAAATTGAGTACAGTTCCCTGTGCTATACAGTAGGACCTTGTTGTTTATCCATTCTGTATCCCAGCCTCCCACCCCATCTGTCCCGCTCGCCTCTGGCAGCCGTGAGTCTATCCTCCGTGTCCATGGTTCTGTTTCTGTCACAGATAGGCTCCTTTGTGTTGCGCTTTCGATTACACATGGAGATCACATAGCATCGGTCTTTCCCTCTCTAACTTACTTCACGTAGTTATTTGCACCTGTGTTGCTGTAAATGGCACTCTTTCATTCTTTTTTCTGGTGGAGCAATACTCCATTTTATACGTGTACCGCATCTTCATTATCCATTCATCAGTCAGCGGACATTTAGGCTATTTCCACGTCTTCGCTGTGGTAGATAAAGCTGCTCTGAACATTGGGATGAATGTATCTTTTGAATTAATGTTTTATTTCCTTGGATATGTACACAGAAGTAGATCATATGGCAACTCTATTTTTAGTTTTTTGAGGAATATCCATACTTTCCTCCACAGTGGCTGCACTAACTTACATAACAACTGTGCTGGGGAAGGGGTTTGCCTTGATGTTGGTCCCTACTAACTGATCAGGGTGGTGGTCGCTGAAAGCTGAAGTAGCTGTGGCAATTTTTAAAAATAAGACAGCAGTGAATTTTGCCTCATTGATTGATTCTTCCTTTCAAGATTGATCTCTCTGTACCATGCAATGCTGTTCGATAGCATTTTACCCTGAGTAGAATTTCTTTTAAAGTTGAAATCATTTCTCTCATATCCTGCTGCTGCTTTATCAACTAAGTTTATGTGATATTCTAAGTCCTTTGTTAGTATTTCAGCAGTCTTCACAGCATCTTCACCAGGAGTAGATTCCATATCAAGAAACCACTTTCTTTCTTCTCTGTAAGAAAACTCTGTAACAGTTTTCTCATGAGATTGCAGCAGTTCAGTTCCATCTTTAGACTCCACTTCTGCCGTTAGGTTTTTGGAGTTTTTTTGTTTTGCAGTTTTCAGTACATCAACAATTACTTCCTCCACTGTAGTCTTGACCCCTCAAAGTTATCCGTAAGGGTTGGAATCAGCTTCCAAACCCCTGTTCTCATTGATGTTTTGACCTCTTCCCATGAACCACCAATGTTCTTAATAGCCTCTAGAATGGTGAATCCTTTCCAGAAGTTTTTCAGTTTTCTAGATCCATCAGAGGAATCACTATCCATGGTACCTACAGCCTTATGAAATGTATTTCTTAAACATCATGGCTTGAAAGTCAAAATTACTGCTTGATGCACGGGCTACAGAACGGACATTGTGTCAACAGACATGAGCACAACGTGCATTTCCTTGTACATCTTCCTCAGAGCTCTTGGGTGACTCAATCAGCAGTCATTTTGAAAGGAATCTTTATTTTTCCGAGCAGTGGGTCTCAGCAGTGGGCTGGAAACTATAAACTGTGAAAATAAATTATATTGTAAACAATGTGCTGTCATCTAGCTTTGTTGTTCCTAAGGGGCCCAGGACTTCAGATGGTAGATGAGCACCGGCTTCAACTTAGTCATCAGCTGCATTCGCCCTGAACAGGCAAGTCAGCCTGTCCTTTGAAACTTTGAAGCTTTGGCTTCTCCTCTCTAGCTATGGAAGTCCGAGATGGCATCTTCTTCCAATATAAGGCTGTTTCATCTATGTTGGAAATCTGTTCTTTAGTTTAGCTGCCTGCATGGATTGTCTTTGCTGGGTCTTTTGGATCATTTGCTGTTCTACATCAGAGCTTGTTGCTTCATGTTGTACTTTTATGTATGGAGATGGCTTCTTTCCTTCGGCCTCACGATCCACCCTCTCCTAGCTTTAACTTTTCTTCTGCAGCTTGCTCAGCTTGCTCAGCTTTCATAGAATTCGAGAGAGTTAGGGCCTTGCTCTGTATTAGGCTGTGGTTTAAAGGAATGATGCAGCTGGTTTTAATCTTCTCTCCAGACCAATAAAACTTACTCCATTTCAGTCATAAGGCTATTTCACTTTTTTATCATTTATGTTTGCTGGAGTAGCACTTTCAATTTCCTTGAAGAACTTTTCCTTTGCATTCACAACTTGGCTGTTTGTTGCAGGAGGCCTAGGTTTCAGCCTATCTCAGCTTTTGACATGTGTTCCTCACTAAGCTTAATCTTTTCTGTCTTTTGATTGAAAGTGAGAGATGTGTGACTTTTCTTTCACTTGCAACACTTGGAGGCCATTGTAGGATTAGGCCTAATTTTAATATTATTGCGTCTCAGGGAATAGGAATGCCCAAGGAGAGGGAGAGAGGTGGGGAACAGCTTGTCAGTGGAGCAATCAGAACACACAGATTTATCAACTAGTTTGCCATTTTACATGGGTGCAGATCATGGCACCCTGACACAAATATTGAACTTACCCAGAAGATCAATTCTTTTTGGCCAACCTAGTACAATAGTAACTTCAGAGATCACAGATCACCATAACAAATATAATAATAATAGAAATGCTTGTAATATTTCAAGACTTACAAAATATGACACAGAGACACAAAATGAACAGATGTGATTAAAAAAAAATGGTGCCAATAGACTTTCTGGTTACAAGGTTTCCACAAACCATCAATTTATAAAGTGCACATTAGCTGTAATGTGCAATAAAATGAAGCACAATAAAACAAGGTATGATTGTAAAGATTTAAAAAGGAATGCTCAGAGTTCCATTATTCATGGTCACAAAACCCAGAAAGAAACCAAATGTCCAATTGGTGAAGGGCTAAACAAAACGTGGTATATTCATACAATGGAATGTAATTCAGCAGTAAAAAGGAACAAACTACTAATATGTGCTGTGAACTGGTTGAACCTCCTAAACATTTTACTAAGTGCATGAAGCTAGTTACAAAAAGACCTCGTCCTCTACATTTTCATTTGTTTTAATTGTCCAGAAAAGGCAAGTTAATATAGAGAGAAATTAGGTAAATACTGCCTCAGTTCAGTTTAGTCACTCAGTCGTGTCCAACTCGCCGCGACCCCATGAATCACAGCACGCCAGGCCTCCCTGTCCATCACCAACTCCCGGAGTTCACTCAAACTCATGTCCATCGAGTCGGTGATGCCATCCAGCCATCTCATTCTCCGTCGTCCCCTTCTCCTCCCGCCCCCAACCTTTCCCAGCATAAGAGTCTTTTCCAGTGAGTCAACTCGTTGCATGAGGTGGCCAAAGTATTGCAGTTTCAGCTTTAGCATCAGTCCCTCCAGTGAACATCCAGGATTGATCTCCTTTAGAATGGACTGGTTGGATCTCCTTGCAGTATAAGGGACTCTCAAGAGTCTTCTCCAACACCACAGTTCAAAAGCATCAATTCTTTGGCAATCAGCTTTCTTCACAGTCCAACTCTCACATCCATACATGACCACGGGAAAAACCATAGCCTTGACTAGACGGACCTTGGTTGGCAAAGTAATGTCTCTGCTTTTTAATATGCTATCTAGGTTGGTCATAACTTTCCTTCCAAGGAGCAAGTGTCTTTTAATTTCATGGCTGCAATCAGCATCTGCAGTGATTTTGTAGCCCCAAAAAATAAAGTCTGACACTGTTTCCACTGTTTTTCCATCTATTTCCCGTGAAGTGATGGGACTAGATGCCATGATCTTTGTTTTCTGAATGTTGTGCTTCAAGCCAACCTTTTCACTCTCCTCTTTCACTTTCATCAAGAGGCTTTTGAGTTCCTCTTCACTTTCTGCCATAAGGGTGGTGTCATCTGCATATCTGAGGTTATTGATATTTCTCCCGGCAATCTTGATTCCAGCTTGTGCTTCTTCCAAGACAGAAGTGGTATGGACCTAACAGAAGCAGAAGATATTAAGAAGAGGTGGCAGGAATACACAGAAGAACTGTACAAAAAATATCTTCACGACCAAGATAGTCACGATAACGTGATCACAGACCTAGAGCCAGACATCTTGGAATGTGAAGTCAAGTGGGCCTTAGAAAGCATCACTATAAACAAAGCTAGTGGACGTGATGGAATTCCAGTTGAGCTATTTCAAGTCTTGAAAGATGATGCTGTGAAAGTGCTGCACTCAATATGCCAGCAGATTTGGAAAACTCAGCAGTGACCACAGGACTGGAAAAAGTCAGTCTTCATTCCAATACCAAAGAAAGGCAATGCCAAAGAATGTTCAAACTACCGCACAATTGCACTCATCTCACACGCTAGTAAAGTCATGCTCATAATTCTCCAAGCCAGGCTTCAGCAGTATGTAAACTGTGAACTCCCAGATGTTCAAGCAGGTTTTAGAAAAGGCAGAGGCACCAGAGATCAAATTGCCAACATCCGCTGGATCATGGAGAAAGCAAGAGAGTTTCAGAAAAACATCTATTTCTGCTTCATTGACTATGCCAAAGCCTTTGACTGTGTGGATCACAGTAAACTGTGGAACATTCTGAAAGAGATGGGAATCCCAGACCACCTGACCTGCCTCTTGAGAAACCTGTATGCAGGTCAGGAAGCAACAGTTAGAACTGGACATGTAACAACAGACTGGTTCCAAATAGGAAAAGGTGTACGACAAGGCTGTATATTGTCACCTTGCTTATTTAACTTATATGCAGAGTACATCATGAGGAACGCTGGGCTGGAAGAAGCACAAGCTGGAATCAAATACTGCCTAGGAAGAAACAATTAAGGGCTTTCATTGAACAGGAGGGCTCTTTTAGGGGTGAGAGAGATTTTCAAGCTGGATTGTGAACAGGACTGCACACTTCTATAAATTCACTGAAAAATCACTAAATTTTAGACTCAAAATGGAGGAATGTGTGTTAGTATCTCAGATCTATTAAGCAGTTTTGAAACATACAGACTAGTGGAGCTCAGAAGGTGGGATTCTCTCTGCAGTGATAAGATAGCAGGGGTTGGTGGCTCTGAGAGTGGAGGCTGGTATGATTTCCTTCACCTTTGCTGTGTGCGTCCAGAGGTTAACTTGTCTATGATTTATGTTATTCCTCTATGATACAGGAGGAGCAGTAGTGTCTTTCTCTTACCTCGGTTAAAAAAATTTTAATGAGATAAACTGCTTTGTTGTTGTGTTGTTATTTTAAATGCTAAGTTGTGTCCGACTCTTTGTGACCCTGTGGACTGTAGCCCACCAGGCTCCTCTGTCCATGGGATTTCCCAGGCAAGAATACGGAAGTGGGTTGCTATTTCCTTCTCCAGAGGATCATCCCAACCCAGGGACTGAAGACAGGTCTCTTGTGTTGGCAGGTGGGTTGACCAGGGAAGCCCAAACAGTACGTTAGCACAGCATTTAGCACACTGAGAGCTTAACAAATGTTAACTCTTATTACCATGATGATGATGATGATGTAGGGGAATTGAATATATTTTCACTTTCTTTTGGCTCAAAGATCTTAATCTTGAATGAAACCAAAGTAATTTGCTCCCAAGATTTGGTATTGGGCTTTGTCAATAAGCTTCCTGAAAGAGTCTGGGTTGTATATGCTTTTCTAGGTCCTCATCTGACTTCTGATTTTGCCCTGTTTCCCTGCTGGCCGTGTGCCTTTCATTTCTTCTCTCAGACTGCTCAGGATGCTGTCCCTAGCAGCTTCCTGGTTCTTCTCAGCTGTAGCTGTCTGTAGTGCTGATGAGCTATGGTCTGCCTTGACATGAGAAGTCTACCGTAGCTCAAAGAGGGCCTGAGGTCTTTGCCTGCAAAGTAAAATGTGGCAGTTTTCACATGTGCGTTTCGTGATGACTTTGTTAGACACCTACAGGCCTGTTTTTCGTAATGTAATTTCTGGTTGACATCATTTGAGAGCTAATCCTCAGAAAAGGAATATAGGGTATTGTTCAAGTCTGCTGGAAGGTCAGCAGGTGTTAAAGAGAAGATAAGAATTAAATTTCTGTTCATGGAAGTTGGGCGAATGCCAGTCATCCAAACTGAAGAGACTGAATTTAAGATTATTTGAAAATAAAAAGCAATTTTATTACTTTTCAAGAACACTAACTATGTGAAGTAGCTGTTAACCAAGTGTTTCCATGAAGGGGTCCTGCTGGGGCTTCTTTCAACTTGGCAATTAGCAGCATCATTTACATACAAATCAAGAATGTGCTGAGGTCCTTAAACAGTCCCCCCACCCCAAGTGAAGATCACAGTCCAAAAGAAATCTATTAATCTGTTAATGTGTGGAGCAGAAATTTCCTCCATGTATGATAGAAAGCCTTACAACCAGCTTAGGAAAAATAGAGATTTAAAATTGGAGAATTTGAAATCAACAAGCCTAAATATTGTATTGAATGAAAATGGCCATCTTCCTCACCCCCGTTTGTCACTCTGATCTTCCAGGTCTCACACACTTCAGCTTCAGCTGTTAGTTTCCATGACCTTAGGAAACTAATTCAAGGACTAGGAAAGGGTGAAATGACCGTGGGCCTGTCACAGCACTTGCTGGCAGCTGCACTGGACAGGAGCTTTCATTTCCTGACCCCCAGTTCCACTTTCTGTCCAGCCCATTGTGTTGAACCTTACTTCTGATTCAGTCACAAGCTGTTTGTGTCTGTCTTCACCTCCATGGGCCATGAGCTCTGCTCCACAGCCTGCTGTCGGCCTGCGGCTACATTGATAATTTCTCATCAGTCTTGCTCACATTTGCTAGTCCTCCTTGAACAGGGCTGCATTGATAGCCTCTCCCCAGAGGAGACAGAGACAGTTGGTTCTGCTTAGGTGATAGGATTTGAGTGGCAAAGTCCCTTTCCCTCTCAAGTAGCAGTCTTAAGCCTTCTACGACACTGCCTTCCCTCTTGAGTCTCTAATTCTGTTAGAGACTGCAGCTACACCTCTAGGTCAAGGTTTACCAGTACAGATGCCTCCGAACCCAGGCAGGTGGAAACAGTCAAAAGGGCTCCTGCGTGTTCTGTGGGGAGCATTTACTATTTACCGTCAGCTAAGTGCTACCAGAAAAACATCTATTTCTGCTTCATTGACTATGCCAAAGCCTTTGACTGTGTGGATCACAATAAACTGTGGAAAATTCTGAAAGAGACGGGAATAGCAGACCACGTGACCTGCCTCTTAGGAAACCTGTATGCAGGGCAGGAAGCAACAGCTGGAACTGGACATGGAACAACAGACTGGTTCCAAATAGAAAAAGGAGTACGTCAAAGTTGTATATTGTCACCCTGCTTATTTAACTTATATGCAGAGTACATCATGAGGAACGCTGGGCTGGAAGAAGCACAAGCTGGAATCAAGATTGCTGGGAGAAATATCAATAACCTCAGATATGCAGATGACACCACCCTTATGGCAGAAAGTGAAGAGGAACTCAAAAGCCTCTTGATGAAAGTGAAAGAGGAGAGTGAAAAGGTTGGCTTGAAGCTCAACATTCAGAAAACAAAGATCATGGCAACTGGTCCCATCACTTCATGGGAAATAGATGGGGAAACAGTGTCAGACTTTATTTTTTGGGGCTCTAAAATCACTGCAGATGCTGATTGCAGCCATGAAATTAAAAGACGCTTATTACTTGGAAGGAAAGTTATGACCAACCTCAGTTCAGTTCAGTTCAGTCGCTCAGTCGTGTCCGACTCTCCGCGACCCCATGAATCACAGCACGCCAGGCCTCCCTGTCTATCACCAACTCCCGGAGTACACTCAAACTCATGTCCACAGAGTCGGTGATGCCATCCAGCCATCTCATTCTCCGTCGTCCCCTTCTCCTCCCGCCCCCAACCTTTCCCAGCATCAGAGTCTTTTCCAGTGAGTCAACTCGTCACATGAGGTGGCCAAAGTATTGCAATTTCAGCTTTAGCATCAGTCCCTCCAATGAACACCCAGGATTGATCTCCTTTAGAATGGACTGGTTGGATCTCCTTGCAGTATAAGGGACTCTCAAGAGTCTTCTCCAACACCACATTTCAAAAGCATCGATTCTTCGGCACTCAGCTTTCTTCACAGTCCAACTCTCACATCCATACATGACCACGGGAAAAACCATAGCCTTGACTAGACGGACCTTGGTTGGCAAAGTAATGTCTCTGCTTTTTAATATACTATCAAGGTTGGTCATAACTTTCCTTCCAAGGAGCAAGCGTCTTTTAATTTCATGGCTGCGATCAGCATCTGCAGTGATTTTGGAGCCCCAAAAAACAAAGTCTGACACTGTTTCCACTGTTTTTCCATCTATTTCCCATGAAGTGATGGGACTAGATGCCATGATCTTTGTTTTCTGAATGTTGTGCTTCAAGCCAACCTTTTCACTCTCCTCTTTCACTTTCCTCAAGAGGCTTTTGAGTTCCTCTTCACTTTCTGCCATAAGGGTGGTGTCATCTGCATATCTGAGGTTATTGATATTTCTCCCAGCAATCTTGATTCCAGCTTGTGCTTCTTCCAGCCCAGCATTCCTCATGATGTACTCTGCATATAAGTTAAATAAGCAAGGTGACACTATACAACCTTGACGGACACCTTTTCCTATTTGGAACCAGTCTGTTGTTCCATGTCCAGTTCTAACTGTTGCTTCCTGACCTGCATACAGGTTTCTCAAGAGGCAGGTCAGGTGGTCTGGGATTCCCATCTCTTTCAGAATGTTCCACAGTTTATTGTGATCCACACAGTCAAAGGCTTTGGCATAATCAATGAAGCAGAGATAGATGTTTTTCTGAAACTCTCTTGCTTTCTAGATAGCATATTAAAAAGCAGAGACATTACTTTGCCAGCCAAGGTCCATCTAGTCAAGGCTATGGTTTTTCCCGTGGTCATGTATGGATGTGAGAGTTGGACTGTGAAGAAAGCTGATCGCCGAAGAATTGATGCTTTTGAACTGTGGTGCTGGAGAAGACTCTTGAGAGTCCCTTGGACTGCAGGGAGATCCATCCAGTCCATTCTGGGGGAAATCAATCCTGGGTGTTCATTGGAAGGACTGATGCTAAAGCTGAAACTCCAGTACTTTGGCCACCTCATGCGATGAGTTGACTCACTGGAAAAGACTCTGATGCTGGGAGGGATTGGGGGCGGGAGGAGACGGGGACGACAGAGAATGAGATGGCTGGATGGCATCACCGACTCGATGGACATGAGTTTGGGTGAACTCCAGGAGTTGGTGATGGACAGGGAGGCCTGGCGTGCTGTGGTTCATGGGTTCGTGGAGAGTCGGACACGACTGAGCGACTGAACTGAAGTGCTACCAGTGTTGCCAGATGGTGAATCCAGGTTTCTAGGTAAAATCTCCCGGTGAGTAAATGCTGGATGACTGTTTTCACTTTTTAAAACACTGAACAGTCCTGGCAATTTGTGAATGTAGCCCATTAGCCTGTCCGTTCTTTAAGTTCATTGTTTAATTCCAAATACAGGCACTGAGATTCTGTTGGGCGTCCAGCACTGAATATGTACATACTTGTATTCTATAGTCAGTGCCAAGCCAATAGAGAAAATGCTGGCTTCCCCAGTATAATGAATTTTTCTGCATCCTTGTGTTCCCTGAAGGCTGAACCACCCTTTCCTCTATCTTTCCAACCTGACTTCAGTTCAACCCAGTTCCAGACTCTGGAGCCTATTCTGTCTTTGGTTAGATGAGCGTGACACCAGCATTCATGTGACCAGCATCAACATGGCAGCTCTGGGCCTGCTGACCACATGCCTGTCTTTACCAGTGAGTTCCCAGCTTGTCTTCACCTCAGCCTTGTCTCCTCTCAGCACCCAGTCACACGGAGGTCCCTGCAGCTGTTGTCAAATCTAGGACCCTCCTCGTCGCCGGTTCACTCCCCTTCTATACAGTCTAAGGCAGACTGTATCATCTTTCCCCGAGTAACTGCAGCAGTCCTCATTTCCTCAGTGACGCCCTCCTGCCCCTGTCCCCAGTTCATCCTCACTCTCTGCCGCCCTCACCGCACGAAGAACGCCACCACAGATACTTTTGTAGGCGTTTAAGCGTGGGCTAGTACGGTTTATGAATTTGGTGTTAACTAACCGTGACTTTTTCTGATGCTGAGACTTACTGAAATGTTTCTGAACCTAGACCAAGAAGTAAAAATAGCAGGAACAGAATTAATTTGTGAAGAGCAACTCTGCAATTAGTGACCCAGTGCAGCAATTCTTAGACTATGCAACAATTCTAAGAAATTATACATTTCTGATGCCCTCAATCTGGTAGCGATTGATGCATTTGCTGATGTGGAGATTTCAGATTGGATGCAGTTCTCTGTTACCTGCCGGCATTGTTTCTTTCCTCATGGATCTATTATCAGACAGTGATGCAGCTGAATTCCTTGTTCTGCATACTGGGATCCTTCTTTATTACAGGAAAATAGTTTTAAAAGAACTTCTCTGTCAGATTAAGAACATAGGCTCTAGAGCTCAACAACCTTGGTTCAAATCCTTATTCTGCCATTGCTGTAGGTGTAAGTCTAGGAAATGAAGATCCATATGTTTATATGAATGGTTGCAAGTGCTTAACACAGTACTTCATCTTAGGGGAAGTCAATGCTGATCATGTTGGAAAATACTGGGTTTTTGTTGCTAACTGTATGCTTCATCTGCAGGGAACAGATAATAATAAAGCCAACTTGTATCAAGCACTTATACTTTTCTAAGTACTGTGTCAAGCATTATTAAACCCTTCCATTGTCACAACAATCCTGTTGTGTACATATTTAAAGGAGATATTTATCATTCCCATTTCATAGATGAGGATACTGTGTTTGATAGAAACATTTTGTCCAAAGTCACACTCAGCTTGGGAGACCTGAGACATACAGGCAAGCTGCCAACCTCTAAAAAGTGAAAGTGTTAGTTGCTCAGTTGTGTCCGACTCTTTGTGACCCTATGGGCTGTAGCCCACCAGGCTCATCTGTCCATAGAATTCTCCAGTCAGGAATACTGGAGTGGGTTGCCATTCCCTTCTCCAGGGCATCTTCCAGACTCAGGGATCGAACCTGGGTCTCCTGCATTGCAGGCAGATTCTTTACCATCTGAGCCACCAGGGAAGCACATGCCTACTCCAATTTACTCTCTTAACCTCTGCATTATGCTGCCCCATGGATGCTGGGAAAGGATATAGAGTAGGTGGATCACATTTGAAATACAGAGCCTCTCCTTCGGAATAGAAAGACTAAATGCTCAGTGATGCAGCCGGCTGCTTCCAGCTTCTCTGACAATCTCCTCCTGTAAGGGGTTGGGGGTATCCAAGGGTATAAAACCTCAGGGTCTCTGTGGGTCAGCTTGGCTAGAGATACCCAAATCTTGGGACAACTGGACAAGGCTAAACATGTCAGAAAAATAACTGAGTAATCATACGTTAAGAATTCAACTGCAGAGAGACCATACTTTCTCTTTGTTCTGGGGTTCTTTCTTTACATCCCGCTGACTTCCCGACGTTGACTTGTGGCAGGTTGCAACAAAAGACACACAAACAACAGAAATGTTCAGACAAGGGTAAAAGGTCAAGACACTGAGTATTGGAGCTGTTCATTTAGCACATTATTTTCCCAGCTGGGAAATCTGCTGAAAAACTGAACTAAGATCAGGAGGGTGCTTCATAAATATATAGGTTCATCTAGCGATGTATTTGAAGTGCTTAGAAAGCAGACCTCTCTCTATTTCACTATAATGGCCCAGTTTAATTTGTCATCTTTTTTTTCCCTCCTTTTAAAGCATTGCTGAGACTTTAAGATACTCATTGTGAATTAATTTGGGATTTGGCATAATAACATTAATCATGCTAAAAGAATTCATTTGACAGTAATGCAGTATAATTAGTGATGTTCTAAATCCATTGAGATCTACCAATAATTATAGAATCGTTATTTTAAAACCTTATATAGGCATTCATTTTTTCTTTTTCTATTTTGAATCTGCAGCATGTAGAGTCTAAGACTCTAAGTTCTGACAATAGGCTTTTTGAAATATTGGGCAAAATTAAATGCTAGTAGACTTAGAAGTAACCTTAGAGACCCTTTGCTTAGGGTAAGGTGTAGGAGTTACCTTAAAGGAGACTATAATCCTGAAAATGTCTGGCCAAATCACATGGAGTTATTGAGAAGTCTTGAGAAAACAAAAGGGACTGAACAGACCTAAAGTTTACTAGCTCTTGTGGTATGGTTTAGTTGCTAGTCGTATCTGACTCTTTGCGACCCCATGGACTGTAGCCCGCCAGGCTCCTCTGTCCATGGGATTCTCCAGGAAAGAATACTGGAGTGGGTTGCCATGCCCTCCTCCAGGGGATCTTCCTGACCCAGGGATCAAACACAAGTCTCCTGCATCTCCTGCTTGGCAGGTGGATTCTTTACAAGCTAACAAAGCTTAAAAACTGGCAGTGTGAGGAAATATATAGGTAATCCTATTCATGTGTTGTGGTGATGTTTAGCCTTTCTTAAAAGCACTTACAGTCTATTTGTCATGGAAAGAGGTGAGAAGCATGGTTTCTGTGTTTGTAGATTTTTTAAATTTCAACAGAATGAGATCTTTGAAATCAGCATGCCAAATTGTATCATTTTATGTAATAGCGATTGAAGCTATATGACTTGTTCAAGTGCAACGTCTGACCCAGCCATGGCTAGACCCCACCTGTCAGCCTCCGGTAATCATAGTCTTCTAGTCACAAGCTCTCATTTTTGTAGGCGTTCAGAATCTCTGAATCAGTCCTTTTCAGTAGGAGACCCTGGAAAGAAAGAAATTCCAATGTCCTAAGAATCTAGACATTCTCAGGGCATTGTGTCTAGAATGCAATGCATCCAAAATGGTAATAACTTCATACCATCTTTGAGAAAATTGTGAAAATAATTTTTCAGGTGGATTTCTGCATCCTTTGGCTCAGCTGAGGGAGCCATGGTTGAGGAAGCCTTAGACTCCAGAACAGGAGAGTTCAGTGGAACTTTCCATGATAACAAAAATGACCAACATCTGTACTGTCCAGGACATTGGCCATGTATGGCAAATGAACACAGGAAATGTGACCAGTATGATTGAGGATTTCAAGGTCATTTTAAAATGGCAATTTAATTATCATCTGAGATACATGTGTCTGGCGGTTATTGTACTGGGCAGCATGCTTCTGAATATTTTTGCTGCATCAACATAGAAAACTAGATAACAGCTCAGTTTGACAGCCCAGTGTTGTCACAGGTGTTTACCATTTGAATATGCCTGTGTTTTAGCCCCAGTCCTAGATTTCTGGGGGATCATATCATCGTGATTTATAAGACGTATTTGCAGGACCTGGGATCCGAACCTCTCACTAGTAACTAGGTGTGATTCAGGTCAGCATCTTAACTTGTCGCAGAGAAGGTTCCTTTCCCCAAGGGAGTGTGTGCACACTGAGTCGCTTCACTCGTGCCCGGCTCTTTGCTTCCCTTTGGACTGTGGCCTGCCAGGCTCCTGTCTGCGGGATTCTCCAGGCAAGGGTACTGGAGTGGGCAGCCATCCCTTTCTCGAGAGGATCTTCCTGACGCACGGGTGGAACCCGTGACTGACTACGTCTCCTGCATTGGCAGGTGGGTTCTTCACCATTAGTGCCTCCTGGGAAGTCCAGGGATGAGGGAAGAGTAAAGGAGTGACGTGTATGTACTGACCTGTGCAAAGTGCTGGTGGAGGTGCATACTCTGTGTGTGGGACCCATGGCAGTGGATACTGCTTCTGGATGGGGCACCTTGGATACGGCTTTCTGAGTATTTAGAAAAGAATTGCACAGAGCTGTGATGTGCTGGGGAGAGCAGACAGTGGCAAGGAGTGTTTTCCCAGAGACTGTTCAGAATTGCTGAGGCTTGGAGTATGATAGAATGCAGGCAAGATTTTGGGGTTTTTTTTTTTTTTTTTTAGTTAACATTCTCTATACAGACTGCCATCACTTCTCACCTCTCCTTGGGCTGAACACCAGCACCCTCCCCCACACGCTTGCCCCTCAGAGTTTTCCCACAAAGCAGCACCTGGTAGCAAGAGTTTAATTTTGTTATTCCTGCTGGCCTTTCCCCAGCCCTCTGAGGAGCACTGTATTAGTGAAACGAACATTACATCCCTATAACCTTGTGCTCTGCCTGCAGTACCCAAGGCATTCAAATACTTGCTAAATGCAAGAATGTATTATTCTCACTTATTCATTTTTAATTTATTTCAATTGTAAAAATGCTGGTAATCCTACAAAAGCACAGAAACCGTGACAGACTCCACTTGCCCATAACTAAGTTTACAGATTGCTAATACTCTGCCATGTTTGTCATTGATACCTCCTTTTGGAGGTAATCTCAGGATGGCCTATAGTCTTCAAAGCCCCCTCCACTCTTCTGGCAATGCAGCAAGTTATCCCCAGGAAGCCATGTCGTGGCACTTCATGTACTATAGTTTTCCAAAAATGTTGAGTGTTTGAACACAGAGAATGAAGCAGAAGCAGTAGGAATTACGGGAAGGGGAGGATGATTGGATTGCAGAATGCAGTGTGTGTGTCCTAAGTCACTTCAATCGTGTCCAACTCTCTGTGACCCCATGGACCACAAGCTACCAGGCTCCTCTGTCCATGGGATTCTCCAGACACGAATACTGGAGTGGGTTGCCATGCTCTCCCCCAGGGGATCTTCCTGACCTGGATTGAATCCGCGTCTCTTACTTCTCCTGAATTGGCAGGCGGGTTTGTCACCACTAGGGCCTGAAGCCCATTCTGGGGTACAGTTTACCCTGAAGTGATAAGAACCAAAGCATTGTCTTCTAGCAGCTCATTGCTCAATTCATTGTTGCTTCAAATATTAATGCCACAGCCTCTGCCCTCAAATACAGGTTCAGCTGGAGAGATTGCTGTTGTTATTTAGTCACTAATCATGCCGGCCCACAGATATGTCTGAGTTGAGGAAAAGAACAGTTACCCATGCACGGCGCTAAAATAACACTGAAAATGCAGGCAGCTCCCCAGGACAAGAAGGATGAGTTAGTGATGATGGTCAAGTGTTTGAGGCTGATGGAGAAGATGGGTTTGCCATAAAAAGAGAGATTAAGAGCTATTTTTGTGGTAAGAAGACAGAGTTTGGTTTTGGATCCATCAGGATGGAGAAGACAACAGAGCAGGCATGAGAAAGAATGAAGTGTGCTTCTGACAGCCAGTGCCCCGGGGTGCTATATTCTAGGCTGCTGTAAGAACAGATTATACTGCTCAGATAGTTTATGGGTAGCTCAGGATAAGTTACCCCAATGAGGCTTAATATGTTACTCCCATCACCACCCTGTTCTCACGCCAAATGTGCTTGGCTTACGAAAGAAAGTGAAGGGGCCGGTCTTATATTTTCTTGCCATCTCTCAGCTGCACATCCAAACAAGAGTCACTGAGGGTTGGTTCCACTAATTTACAGAGTCACGCAAGAGACTTAAAGATGAGAAGAATGCTCCCCAGTCATCCTCCCGTTTGTATGCCATCAGGATAGATCGGTCCAGTAATGCTCTCAACCTGACTGCCCTCCTCCTCAAGTTAGTCTTCTTGCAGAGCCATTTTTGTCCTTATAGTACCAAATCAAACACTTCATTCAAAGACTCTGATATTTACCTAGACTCTCTGATCTGTGTAGGAAAAAATAAAACCTGGAAATTTCCACCAAGGACCTTAGTTAGCATGATGTTTATTTATCACTGTATAAGAATCACTTAACTTATTCCAAGTTCCCCAGTTTTGAGTTCCCAGGTAAACTATATACTCCACTGTCCCTAAGGATAATAGAAAATTGCATGTATTGAACATGTATTTACATACTGCAGGCCATGTGGCTTCTACACAGCAATGGAATTCAGTGCCCTGAAAGGGTTGAGAACTCTGTGTAATATCTGCTTATTTACCAGGTCTTAAACACTTGAGCGGAGAAGGCAATGGCAAGCCACTCCAGCACTCTTGCCTAGAAAATCCCATGGATGGAGCAGCCTGGTAGGCTGCAGTCCGTGGGGTCGCTAAGGGTCGGACACGACTGGGCAACTTCACTTTCACTTTTCACTTTCACACATTGGAGAAGGAAATGGCAACCCACTCCAGTGTTCTTGCCTGGAGAATCCCAGGGGAGGGGAGCCTGGTGGGCTTCCGTCTATGGGGTCACACAGAATCGGACACGACTGAAATGACTTAGCAGCAGCAGCAGCAAACACTTGAGTGTCCGTGGTAGTTCTTATAACAGCTGAAGGAGTATGGCCAGAACCTAGAAACATGCAAAGGAATCTGTGGCTTGGAAAGCATTGCTTATGCCGTGTTATAAACGAAGGGGTTAATTAACCCCTTACAGAAGTATTCATGGTCTTAGTGGACAGGGCTCAAAAGATCAAATGCTTTTGTCCGTCTGTTACGCACTGAGAGTATAATCCATGTTTGTACTAAAGTTTAACCCATGTGTTAAGTGACTGCTCTTTAACACCTCTGGCAATGTGCCACCTGACAGAAAGGTAGAAAGCCCTGAGGATGACAGCTGATTCTTAACTCTTGACATTTTTTGTGCTTAAAAGAATTTTTTCAATTTTAAAGGATTTTTTCTTCAGCTAAGTGATCCTTTTCTTCCCAAAGTCTTCATCATTTTTAATTTATACTCAGTCACTGAAAGAAAGTTCTTGCTTTGTGGTTCTGGTTTTTCAGTGTTGTTTCTTTCTCAGAAAAATGTTGGGGATGTTAGGGGTTTTGCATATGGTCATGAGAGCCAAGTTCTACCTGTTCCTCCACAGATAGAGAGCTGGGGTTAATTCAAATTCTCAGTCTCCAAGTGCTCTCTCAGACTCCCTTCAATTATAGGAGTGTTTCTCTTCCATTTAGAGGTCCTCTCTTCTTATTTCTTAGACCATATGCACTGTTTCTGAATAATCTGGTTTAATAAATCCTCCTTATTTTGCATTAGTAATTCCTAGAAAGTTTGTTTTTAGAAAGCTGTGTCCTGCTTCTCAGGTGACGCAGTGGTAAAGAATTCGCCTGCCAATGCAGGAGATCCCAGAGACACAGGGTTCCATCCCTGGGTCAGGAAGATCTCCTGGAGGAGAAGTGGCAACCCACACCAATATTCTTACCTGGAAAATTCCATGGACAGAAAGGCCTGGCAGGCTAAAGTCCATGGGGTCATAAAAAATCAGACAGGACTGAGCACTGCTTTGTGCAGTTCAGTATCCAGATACAGCCAACCCTGAAACAAACAAAAAAAGAATCTTACAGCCCAGAAGTGATCACACTATTAGTATATTGATCGTGTGTTCTCCTAGTCTTTATTGTAAACAGCGCCTGTTTTGTTTAGAAAAAAGAGCTTTAGAAAAGACATGGTATAAAAGAAGTGATATGAATATTTAACCAACCACTGTTAACTCAAATTTACAGTATTCTTTTAAAATAAAACATTGAATTTAATTAACAAACACATTTGTAAATAGATTCTTTTTTTCAAATATTCCAAGAGGAAAGAATGAGGACAACAGGTTACTAATGGAATCTCTTAACAGATGGACCTGGGCACTGGCCTTACTTAGTAGTTTAATAAATGATTTGGAAGTTAGAGTGCATAGTGAATCTCTGCATTTGCACATTGCACTCGCTATTCTTATGGATAAATTATAGAAAGATCTTACCATGCTCTGAGAGTAAGCAGAAAAGTGACTGGTGATATTCAATAAAAATGCATTTTAAGGGGAAAAATGTCCTGAGCTGTAGTTTATAATAGAATGCTTTAGAACTATTACTTATGAAAGAGCAAAGAATAGCAGTTTTATTCTACGATTTGAAAAACATGATTTTAGACAAAAAAGCCAGCAATAATTTTCGAATTCCCCTTACATGATTATAAACACCATGCTAGATTTTGACAATGTAGGGTTAAAAAAAAGCACGGTAATTTGTGACTCATTTCTAGCAGCTGGATTGTTCAGCTGTCCCCCTTTTTCTCATTTTTTTCCTCCTCTTTGCTCTGCTGCTTAGCACTTCTAGAGGAACCCGAGCTTCCAGACTCTACCCGATACTAATGTTCACATAATCAGTATGGCCTGCCTATAATGCCTGGACAGTGCTGCTACAGGGGGAATGCTTCTTCCTTTGATGGATTCCTTTAGGAATACTTTCTTAAAAATTCTGAAAACCAGTAATTATGAATTAACTATAAACAATGTTTCTTAATCATTATGAAGAATAATGTATAGCTCATTCTACCTATTTTAATAGGCTGTTTTCACTTTTTTCATTTCTCATGAATAATAATCTAGCACAGTATGATAGCTCAATAAGTTACAAGTCTAGATGTATTTAAAAAGAGATATTGACATATTCTAGAATCTATTCCGATAGAGAA
This sequence comes from Moschus berezovskii, assembly GCF_049115385.1. Classification (NCBI taxonomy): domain Eukaryota; kingdom Metazoa; phylum Chordata; class Mammalia; order Artiodactyla; family Moschidae; genus Moschus; species Moschus berezovskii. The sequence goes on from NC_142485.1 coordinate 4,566,773, forward strand.
TATTTTAATTTGAATGAAAAAAGCGACAGTTTTTTTTTCCTCTTTTATAGGTCATACTGTCAAAGAATATTCTAACACATTGAAAACAGAAACAGGTCTATTAAAACACAATTAATGACAGGAGCAAGTGTAAAGTAAAATTATAACACAGCAGCCGTCTGCATTTAGGCAGAGTGCACAGAGTTCTCCTTCGAGGGCTGTGTGCCGGGGATCTTACCCGTGGATGGTTCTGAATGACAGTGGGGTGGGATGCATTGAGGGGCAGAAGCTTTTCCACCGTTAACTTAGTGTCTATGAGTCCTGCTGGAATTGCACATTACTGTTGTACTTAATGGTCTTAAAATTCTCAGCGAAATTCCCCAAACCAAAGTAATTTTAATTCACACACATCAAAGAAAACCAATGAGAGCCATTTAGTGGAACCTTGAATATTGCTTTGCTGTAAATTTCATCAGAGCAGGTGGTTCTTTGTCTTTTTCATCCATACATTCTGAATGTCTGGTACATAATAGTTCAGTTAGTACTTATTTCTCTATCAAATGCTTATCCACTGCCTACTCTCTGCTAGACATTGTTCTAAATGCTTTGCAAATATTAACTACCTAATCCTTAAATCAACTGTGTGAGATATGTATCCCCATAAAGGTGAAGAAATACCAACATGTTAAGTAGTTTACTCAAAGTCACACAACTTGTAAGTTAGAGGAGCTGGGATTCTGACCTAGACAGTCCAGGTTCACAGTTCATGCTTTTAATCTCTTGACTGTGCTTCACTGAGTTGAAGATAATTTGGGAAGAGCCACTGATTCTCATGATTAATAAGAATGCTCTCTGCATATATTTTGAGCCAATTATTTCTCTTCTTTCCTGCCTGAAAATTTCCCCACCTTGTAACCACATAAGGAAAAACCTTACCCTCCTTGGCATGTCATTTAAGACTTTTCTTAATTTATGGTAGTAAATTCCTGTAGTCCACGATGTCGGTGGTGACCTGGGACTTGGGCAGTGCACACTGGTGCAGCAGTACAGGGCAGCCTTCTGGTAACTGGTGGAGGCCCATTAAGGATTTGTTGACTAAGTCAGGCACTTATATTTGCTATCATGAGGCCAGAGAATATCCAGACTGGCTCTGGAGAGCTTTGACCATTCAGTTGGTTTCTGGACTTACATTTTAAAATTTATATCTCCTTCCACAAAACTATTTGGTAGAAAAATTGCAGTGATTTTAACTGAATGTTGAGCTATATCTTTGGATACTTTTGAGATCTACAATAAAAATTCCTAAGTTTTGGAGGCTGCTTGACAGAAAAAAAATATTATTTTTACCTATTTCATGAACCATATACTCTGATGAGAAAGAAATTTGGCTTTCTCTCCCAAGGGGATTAAAGGCACTTCCCGATCTATAATCAAGCAGAGAGAAAGGAAAGGAAGGCAGTGACTCCCAACAGGTCTCAAAGTCACAGTTCTCAAACTGGGTGAACCTCTCCTCCACCGTCAACGCTGTAGCAGCTGAACCAGCGTGGAAGACCCGGTCCCCACAGGGGCAGTCCTCTCATTGTGTAGTGACTTCTATGTGCTGGAATTGTTGAAGGCACTTCCACGTGTTCTCTCTCATCATTTCCCGGGCTTCCCTGGTGTCTCAGATGGTAAAGAACTTGCCTGCAATGCAGGAGACTCAAGTTCAATCCCTGGGTCAGGAAGATCCCCTGGAGGGGGAAATGGCAACCCACTCCAGTATTCTTGCCTGGGAAATCCCATGGACAGAGGAGCCTGGAGGGCTACAGTCCATGGGGTTGCAAAGAGTCGGACACAGCTGAGTGACCAACACTTTTACTTTATCATTTTAATTGCCATCAAGTTCATATTCAAGAGCAACTCTAAAGAGCTCATTAAACTTGCATTTTAATTTGTTCTAAGTGTATACATAGGCACACATTTTTTACACATATTCATAGATATATCTGGGCTTCCCAGGTGGTGCAGTGGTAAGGAATCCACATGCCAATGCAGGAGATGCAGGTTCAATCTCTGGGTTGGGAAGATCCCCTCGAGTAGGAAATGACAACCCACTCCAGTATTCTTGCCTGAAAAATCCAACAGACAGAGGAGCCTAGCGGGCTACAGTCCATGGGGCCCCAAAGAGTTGAACGTGAATGAATCTATATGTTGAATAGATCCGTCGCAACTTCCCAGAAACCTCAAAGCCTTCTCTGTGTTTATCATGGGCTGAATTTATCAAATTCATCTGCTTTGATATTTTTGATATTTAAAGAAAACAATATGGGGACAAATAATATTCAGTATGTATTCAGAGAGATTGTTTGTTGGAGGTTTTGATGTGTGCCCAGAAAAATAGTATTTATTAATTAAACCCAAGAAACATCCAGCAGGATCAAATCATATAATAATGTATTGCTACTTCAGTTGGGAAAGCTGCCGCTGATGGACAGAACTCATGGAATTCTTTTTTCCACTTCCATCTTTCTTTCACTTTTATTTCTCTCGCTGCTCAGAAAAAGTAATTAACCATTATGGAAGAGGGGAAGCCTATGTAATTCGTTACTAATAAAATATCCTTAAATAAGAGAACTAGAGAAATCATTTAAGTAGGTGAAGAAATCTATCTTCTTTCTTAAAAAATTGAAATAGAGTATGATTCAGATTTGTGACATTTCAATGTGAAGTCATAATAATTTCCCTTATCATAGATAATGGGAAAATAATTTTTAGGAAGAAAGAGGGTGCATACTTGAACGGATAAACAATTTAAGGTTGTTTCCTTGTATGTGAATCTCTTTTTCACAAAGCAAGGGTAAAATATGTACATCTTTTCAGTTTGTTGAAGTAGAGATATTTGATTGAGGAAAAAGACCAATGACGATAGTATTTCACTTCAGGTCTTCTTTACAGTCTTTACATCTTCATGAAAATAATAAATGTTTAAAATATGAATGTATTAGGAAAGACTAGTTTACATGTTTGTTTGTTTTTTTTTTTTTTTTCTAAGCCTTAAAAGAAATTCCTTAAGTGATGTTTCAGACTCTGGTAAGGAATTTTTCAGAAGCCAGTTTAAATAAAGTTGGGTATTCAAACTTGGTAGTTCTGGTAGGTTCTTAGTGGTGGTATCTTTACAGTCTTTTCCCTGAGTAGAGTTTTACCTCTTGCAACCAGCAGCAGCAGTGTGGACTCTTGGTTAGAGCAGATTGGGCCCACACCTGGCATATGCACCCACAGCTGAGCTTCTCAAGAGCAAGGTGGTTCCAGAACACTCAGAGACACAAATGCTCCAGAAGATGAGGAGCCTTACTGTTTGAACAATGGCCAATCTAACAAAGTTTAAAGCAGTTTACTTGAAAAATACCCATAGTTTTTTTTAATGATTGCTTTTCTCACAACCCCTTTATTTTTGTGTTGTGGTTTATAAAGATGTAATCTAGTAAGAGAGCATCAAATAAAACATTGGAAAACAAAATGCTGGCCTTCTAAACTCCAGTGCACATAAACATGTTTCTCTGTATTTTCTAATAAGGTAATAAGCTACATATATATCTTTTGAAAAAAAGAAAAGTTTTTCAAGATCCTTGGAACCTTCAGAGAAGACGTTTTTGTTTTGTTAAGAGATGTCTCAGCTTCTCAGTGAAGTTCCCTTTGAAGGACATAATGATAAATAATCGAGTGATTTCAATTGTTATTTTTCCAAAAGGTATTGTCTGCGTTTTTGTGTTCATCGTGACTTGTGAAATCCAGCTGTGCCGTTGGCCCTAGCTATCCAGGGCAGGGAAAAGGCGAAGCCATTTCATTGCGGCTCTGGCTCTCGGTGTGAAAAGTCAGGTGCCGCGCATTAATGGTGTTAGTCTGTTTGTTAACTGCTCGCCTACCGTTCTGGCTGAGGGTGGAAAAGTTATGGGCGCGTCTCAGCCTGAATCAGTATAACCCAGAGATAATCTGGAAGATCTTTCTGGTAAGAATGGCTCTTTTTAATATATTGTTTAGATGACTTTGAAGATTTAAACTGCTTTTGTCTTTCTTACTGGCATGTCTGTTGAGGGAAACCTACCATATGCTCTGAATTTCTTACTTTTATTAAGTTGGATTTGGTCTTGGTCTGTAACCGTAGATGAAGAAGCCTGAAGTCTCTTTTAATAGAAACTTCTGCCTTTTTGTAGTCTAATACATGAAACTAATGCTTTCACACCTCTTATGCGCTAGCTATACTGGCTTTTAATAAGTGTGTTGGTTGCTTCTGTAATCAAAATATAAATAATTTTAATACCATAAATAATTGTATCCATTTTAATGTCAAAGGGGAAAATGGCTGGCTGTACTCCTGTACTGTTAGAATCAAATATCATTTCATTTTCAGGCTTTTTTATTGAGGAATTTGCTGCACTGGAAAAAGTTTTTAAGTGAGCTATCATAAAGCATAAAATGAATTTAGAGCCTGTGAATGACAAATAAGATTTATCAAGCAGCAAAAAGCAAATTGGTACATTTAAAAGTTAATGGTATTTTGGAGTACCAAATTACAGTGGGGAGATGACAGAAATATTTTGCAATTCCGAAAAGCACCCTAAAGACTTGAAGTGTTTAACGAACCATATCATGTGGTATTATAATATTGGTTTACATTCCTTTTGGACTGTGATTGCATTAACTTATGTTTTCCAGAGGTGGGTATTTTTGAAAGGCGGCTGTTTATTAATGTTTTGTCATTTTCTTCATAAAGCGCAGTAATGGGCTGTAGCTGGCTAATTTAATCCAAAATGCACTTTCATACTCTTTTGCAGGTTTTAAGCAGAAGTCAAATTGCTTTGTTACATTTAGGTACAGAACAAAGGCATTGTGTCATTCTGTATATCCACGTCTCACTGAGCTCCAAGAGGTACCAAAAGAGAACCGCACTGCGTTCCTTCTCTCTCTGGACAGCCGTAGACGCCATATATACCTCCCAAGCAAACAAACAAAATTGCCATGCCTTAAGAAAACCCCAGACAATCTGTGGCAGTATGAAAGCCTGGAACTGACCCTCTCCTAGCTCTGCACCCACTCTCAGCCTTCCTTAGTTTTTAATCCCTACAATTACAGTCTCCTCTGATTTCACAGAAGTGAGTTTAAGGATCTGTTGTTAGTGTGCAGAAACATTGACACCTCTAACGCTGTGGGCAGATAGTGGAAAAGGACCAGGTCTGTGCTGAAATTTCACAATCCCCAGGATGTGGCCCATGCTGCCATCTCCTACGGTCAGACTCCTGTAGTCATCTCCTGTGGGAGATGGGTGGGATGTCCTCAAGCAGGCCTGGCAGGAGGAGGAGATCTTGTTTAGATTCAGAAATTAGCTTGTCTTTCATTTCTTATGTGATGACTGATATAGCACGATCCTAACTGAGCTGCCGAAGCCTGGCCGTCTGCGGGCTGGTTTTTACCGCAGGCCTGTTGGCCGAGAGCTCTGTCTTATGGTTCATTGTTTCTACTAAATGTTAGTCTTCTCTTGATTTCTCCACTGACAAATTGACACAGAGTAGGTGAATTTTGTTCATGGTATTTTAGGAGGATATACAAATTGAATACCTATTTGAGAGGATCTGAATGTCTTCTGAAGCTTAACTATTTGGAAACAGCATAGTTGCTAAAGGGCCAAAGGTGCCATTAAGAAAATCCTCCTAGAGTCTCAAAATTATATTCTAGAATCACACTTCTAAATGTGTTTTCATTTTGTAATTGTATCTCCCTGTCCATGTTTGTGTGGGGTAGGGATATGGCGCAGTCGTAAGTGCTTCTTATTTAGCATCGTAATTCTGAGATGTGTGATGGTGGTCGGGGTACAGAGCTATTCCTGAGATTATATTTGTCTTATGTATTGATATATTGAATGAAGACATTTGATGGATTTTATGTGTTGGTCACGCAGGTCACACGACAAAATAAAAGTATCTCCAGACTGTTACGTATAATATATTTTAGCGTCTCAGGAAGCTCAGCTTCAGACGATCTTAGTTAGAAGGTCAGGAAGCACTGCAGTATAAAGAGCAAGACCAGAAAGGCATTGTTTTTTTGCATCAGCTTAACCAAGACTCTTATCTGAGGCAGCTAACAATCAGCCCAAAGGACTAATTTGATTTTCGACTTCTCTTCCTTTCCTTAATCAGAATTCTGATAAAGGGATTAATTAGCAATAAAGCAACATGAGGAGGAGGGAAAGAAAATGAGGGCATAGATAATCCACAAACTATATATAATCATCCTTGCGTAATCAGAAGTTAACTATCATTAACATGACATTTGCTTTTAAAGCCAGGCAGAAAATTATGATTTTTGGCACTAACCTAATCTTTAATTATAGCACAGTACCATTCTTCCCTTGTGTTAGTTCAGATAGCTATAAATTATATTAGTCTAGGGCTTTTGTGTCATTTCCTTTCCTTTTCCATGATTTATATAGTCAGAATACTGACCTATAATTAAGTGTACTTGAGAACGGTCTGTGGTTAATTAAATACTGTGGAGTGTGTAGGGTGTTCTTTGCCAAAATTCCAAGGGAAAAGGCCATCCCTGGGTTAAACATCTACAAGGAGTCTGGGTAAATCTTCAGCGCTAGTCTTCTCTGACTGTTGAAGCTGTCATGAGAAGTAAAATTAAATCTTTCTTGACTATTGTCTGTAAAAGAATGTGGGATTCATCTTTTCGTATAATTTAAGGATGTGACTTCAAAAAGCAGTTGTCTCATTTGAGGCAAGCCTGATGTTTAATAGCGAGTGAAGCAGATACAGGAGAAAGAGAAATGAGCCCCTGACCGCCCTCCTCTCTTTATTCCTGTCCCTTCATCATGGCGATTCTTCATTCTCTGCCAGAAACAACTAGTTGTCACTCAGTTTGACTCAATACAGTAAATCCCTTTAAACGCAGATGAGTTATGTCTGAGAGCAGGTTCGGAAGTCCAGTTGGTTCTTAGGTCCAACAAAGGCAGCCTAGGTACCCAGCCTGTCCAGTCAGCTGTGTGTTGCTGCTTTCACACTGACTTCTGGGCACCCTGGCTCGGAGTGCAGACCCCGTGCTGCTGTACTCTGTACAGTGTGTGCGTGCTCAGTTGCTAAGTCTTGTCTGACATTTTGTGACTCCATGGACTCTAGCCTGCCAGCTGCAATAAAGTACACAAAGCACAACCACTTGCAGAGGACGCACGCACATGACAACGTGTGCCAGCCTCGTAAGTTAACTTGCACGATTGGACATGCGTGTGCAGGTCTGCATCTTCGAAAGTTCACAACGTGAAGGCTCGTATGTAGAGGACTTGCTGTACGTTGATGTGAGGTTGCCTCTGTGTACAGTGCTGAGGCGGGCCTGTTAACATAGGTAACTCTCACCCAAAGAGCCTACCCAGCTGCCAGAACTTGCCCTAAGTGCAAGGGTGAGTGGAGAAATCTCAGTTTCCATTCTTACTGCTGTTTCCCAGCAGCGCCTCCCCACCCAAACGCACATGTTGCCCCAAAGGATGTAGAGCGTGTTTCCATTCCAAGAGCCCAAGGAAAATGCTCAGACCCAGATCAAGGAAAGGGTGTGAAGAAGGGGAGGAGGGCAGGTAACGTGGGGAGTGGGAAAGACTCATTCCTCTGTGGTTTCTGCAGAAGGGAAGCTCTGCACTGCTCAGGGAGTGCATCAGCATATCTGTTCGGGCAGTTGCCCTCTGCAGTCGGGCAGCTGTACGCAGCACTGGCGGCTGGGTGGAGAGAGTTGGGTCTACAGAGGTTTTATTTGGCATGCATCATGTTTTAAAAAATTGGTCCAACGTTTTAAAAATGAACAGATTTTCATCCAATCCAGATGGCCAGCTTCTTTTGGAAAATCAGAAGACTGGCAACACCACATCTGTATTCTCCAGACTAAACCTGGGGGTGACTGGAGGTGACAGGGTGGCCAGACTTCCTGATGACCAATGGGATCTGTTGCATTACTGCCTGGCCCCCAGGTAGATGGAGTTTACCCTCTCTGCTCACCTCCTTCCTCACGCCCCCCCCACCCCCGCACAGTTAATGATGTGCTGGTAGAGGTGATTTTTTGGAGGGAGAGAGAGAGACGACTGGAGAGGTGATCAGATAAACTCAGCTGGGTCAGTGTGATGACGCGGGTAAGGAGAGAGGCAAGGTCGCCTTCCGGGTTTAATTTGGGCCGTATGAAATTGATGTTTCTACAGTTCAGCAGCATCATGTTGGCACTTTTATATCTATTGATACCATCCACTTTCCTCCTGCTTTTCAAAATTTCTACTGTAGCCCTGGGGTCTTGATTGTTCCATGGGATTTGTTAGAGAATGGTGTGTTTTCCTTTTAGGTCCCGAGATCTTCTGTGTTCTAGGCTCACATTTTAGGGAACAACACACTTTTTGACTTCTCCCATAGATTTTTTTTTTTTAAATTTTCAGCCTAGCAGTTACTCTATTTCTCTCCAGTTAAAAATAAATAATAATTTATACACTGAATCACTGCCTTGTGATGCTAAGCCTTAATAACTCTGAACCCAGAAAGATTATATATATATATTTGTTGTGATAAAATGAACATAAAATTTACCATTTAAACCATGTAAGATGTACAGCTGATGACATTAAGTGTATCACAATATTGTGCAACCACTACCCCTGTCCATTTCCTGAACATTTTTATAATCCCAAACAAATTCTGTGCCAGATCTATCATAATTGCTTTCTCCACTCCCAGGTAACCTGCGTTTGCCTTTGTTTCTCTGTGGAGTTGCCTGTTCTCAGTACTGCATACAAGTTGAATTACACAACATTTTCTTTTCTTCTGTCTGTTTATTCCACTCAGCTTGTTATTTCCAGGGCTCACTCATGCTGTCCCGTCTATCAGAATTACACTCCTTTTCTCAGGATGCATAATATTTCATTGTGTTCTGTTGACGGACATTTAATTTGTTTCCACTTCTTGGCTATTGTACATATTCCTCAGTGACCGCTGATATGCAAGTGTCTGTTTGAGTCCCTGCCTTCAATTCTTTGGGCATATACCTAGAAATGGAATTGCTGGATCATATGTTCATTCTATATTTCAGAAAAACTGTTCTTTAGTTTTACAGAGGTGACAAATACAAACTGCCTTAAATGGTTAAGTTCAGGTCCTCACTCCCTTTTGTGTTATAATAAAGCCAGGTTCTTTTTACCTTTTGCCATAAAAAATATTTGTCAGGTCAGAGAGAAGCAGATTTCTTCCTAAATATTCTCATTAAGAGTTTCATCAGTATCCAGTTTTGATCAGTTCAGTTCAGTCGCTCAGTCATTTCCGACTCTCTGCGACCCCATGAATCACAGCACGCCAGGCCTCCCTGTCTATCACCAACTCCCGGAGTCCACTCAAACTCATGTCCATCGAGTCGGTGATGCCATCCAGCCATCTCATTCTGTGTTGTCCCCTTCTCCTCCCGCCCCCAATCCTTCCCAGCATCAGAGTCTTTTCCAGTGAGTCAATTCGTCGCATGAGGTGGCCAAAGTATTGTAGTTTCAGCTTTAGCATCAGTCCTTCCAATGAACACCCAGGATTGATCTCCTTTAGAATGGACTGGTTGGATCTCCTTGCAGTCCAAGGGACTCTCAAGAGTCTTCTCCAACACCACAGTTCAGAAGCATCAATTCTCCGGCAATCAGCTTTCTTCACAGTCCAACTCTCACATCCATACATGACCACTGGAAAAACCATAGCCTTGACTAGACGGACCTTTGTTGGCAAAGTAATGTCTCTGCTTTTTAATATACTATCCAGGTTGGTCATAACTCTCCTTCCAAGGAGAAAGCATCTTTTAATTTCATGGCTGCAATCAGCATCTGCAGTGATTTTAGAGCCCCCAAAAATAAAATCTGACACTGTTTCCACTGTTTTTCCATCTATTTCCCATGAAGTGATGGGACCAGATGCCATGATCTTTGTTTTCTGAATGTTGAGCTTCAAGCCAACCTTTTCACTCTCCTCTTTCACTTTCCTCAAGAGGCTTTTGAGTTCCTCTTCAATTTCTGCCATAAGGGTGGTGTCATCTGCATATCTGAGGTGATTGATATTTCTCCCGGCAATCTTGATTCCAGCTTGTGCTTCTTCCAGCCCAGCGTTCCTCATGATGTACTCTGCATATAAGTTAAATAAGCAAGGTGACAATATACAGCCTTGACGTACTCCTTTTCCTATTTGGAACTGGTCTGTTGTTCCATGTCCAGTTCTGACTGTTGCTTCCTGACCTGCATACAGGTTTCTCAAGAGGCAGGTCAGGTGCTAGGGACTAGATCTGATAGATAGAGTGCCTGATGAACTCTGGACTGAGGTTCGTGACGTTGTTCAGGAGACAGGGACCAAGACCATCCCCATGGAAAAGAAATGCAAATAAGCAAAATGGCTGTCTGAGGAGGCCTTACAAATAGCTGTGAAAAGAAGAGAAGCGAAAAGCAAAGGAGAAAAGGAAAGATACAAGCATCTGAATGCAGAGTTCCAAAGAATAGCAAGGAGAGATAAGAGAGCCTTCCTCAGCGATCAATGCAAAGAAATAGAGGAAAACAACAGAATAGGAAGAACAAGAGATCTCTTCAAGAAAATTAGAGATTCCAAGGGAACAATTCATGCAAAGATGGGCTCGATAAAGGACAGAAATGGTATAGACCTAACAGAAACAGAAGATATTAAGAAGAGGTGGCAAGAATACACAGAAGAACTGTACAAAAAAGATCTTCACGATGAAGATAATCACGATGCCCTGATCACTCACCTGGAGCCAGACATCTTGGAATGTGAAGTCAAGTGGGCCTTAGCATCACTATGAACAAAGCTAGTGGAGGTGATGGAATTCCAGTTGAGCTATTTCAAATCTTGAAAGATGATGCTGTGAAAGTGCTGCACTCAGTATGCCAGCAAATTTGGAAAACTCAGCAGTGGCCACAGGACTGGAAAAGGTCAGTCTTCATTCCAATCCCAAAGAAAGGGAATGCCAAAGAATGCTCAAACTACCGCACAGTTGCACTCATCTCACACGCGAGTAAAGTCATGCTCAAAATTCTCCAAGCCAGGCTTCAGCAATATGTGAACCGTCAACTCCCAGATGTTCAAGCAGGTTTTAGAAAAGGCAAAGGCACCAGAGATTAAATTGCCAACATCCGCTGGATCATGGAGAAAGCAAGAGAGTCCAGTTTTGATAGACCCTACCAATTCAGTTTTTCAAGACCATATGTAGCACCTTTTAGTTTCAGATTAACTGTTCTGATAATGATTTTTAGAACTTAAATTCTTCTGTGAAACCATCACAGCTGATGGGCCTATTCTTTGCACAGCTAATAAAGTTAACTCTGGATTCCTAGTCTTCTAATCCAAGAAGTTAATTTGTTAGCACATTTTAACGTGTACCACACAAATGCCTGTATGTAATCATATATGAAAACGTGTGGTTTCAGTTTGATACTCGCGTATGTGAACACGTGACTGAGGAGTAAGCTACATACAGTGCGGCCTGTGCCCACCAGTAACAGTTTTATGCCGTGCTTTTCCTTGTAAGCAAATGTCGCTCACTTTAGATAGATTTTATGATTCTCATCGAACCAATTTTCTTACTCATTTAAGCACACTTTAATTTTGTTATGTAAATGAGCTTTGTGGCTGGTAGCATAGAGTTAAAGTGAGCTCTGAAAGTCTTTTCAGCTGACTTTAGTTGAAAAGTCATGATTGGCAGGAATGTAAACATGTCTTCTTTAAATGGTGGTGAGGTCTGTGTCTATAGTCAAAGGTGTGGCTCGTGGGTTCAAGTTTTCATAGTAAAAAGGGGTTTCATTTGACAGTTTACTATCAAACAGTCCCTTCTATTCAGCCGTGGAAATAACAGGAGCGTATCCATGGGTGGGAGTTGCTTCACTGACTCAAAAAACTCTCAGGACTGAGACCCAGGTCTGTGATGAACAGTGTGGAGAGGAGACTCAGTGTGGGAAAGGAGGAGCTATGTCTTGTGTTTAAAGATCTCAATTAATCCCATTTCCTGTTACATTTTGCAGTCAGGGGATCGGAAGGATTTTATATCAGTTTAGTTTTCAAAGTAATCACTCAAGTGAACTGCCTTTTAAGTAGCAACTCAGATTTCTTTTCCATCTAATTTCTTTGCTATGGCTTTTCCCCTTATCTTGCATCTCTGTGGCAATATCCCGCAGGCACCCTCCATTAGCTGGCCCAATTTGAGTTTCTGCGTACGTGAGTTCCCAGTGTAGCCAGCCAGTGTAGCTTACCACATGCTGGGGGAAAGGTGTGGACTCCAGGATTTCAGTCTACCCCTCGACAGTGATGGGGTCTGCAGACTGCGTAGACTGTGCAGTGATGAGTCTCTGGCTTTGGGGTCTGAGTCTGTCCCTTAATGACTCTGTCAACTCTAGCAAGTTAGTTAACCTCTTGGAGCATTAAATTTCCTCATCTGTTATGTTCATGAGAACTGTAGGGATTTAGGGAGAAAATGAGGATTGGAACCCAGGGGGAGAAGATGGACAGTGAGGGATTGTCTGAGCTAGAGCTGCCCAAAGGACTTGTATAAACAAAAGCAAGCAACATTGATTTTTAAGTTGCTTATCATCCCATGCTATAATGAACCCAAGACGTTGTGTGGTTAAGTGGTAGAATTCTCACCTTCCATGTTGTGATGGAATCTCCTTCTTTCAGTAACACCTTGTTAAAAAATACATGTCCATGTGTGTGTGTTGTTTTCATTGCTGATACCTTAGAATGGGGATGCATTTAAAGGGTGTTAACTTCTGAGCTAATAGAGCCTGGAGAAAGACAAGAATAGTGATGGGTGAAACATACAGTATCCTATATGGTACCCTATATGGGGAAGTCGCCATAAACAGAAAACTAGACTAAGTGATTGTTAGGTGAAATAGAACATTCCAGAGCATTCCTGGAGATACTGAACTAACTTAGGATTGCCAATTTTTTATTATGTCAAATGATATTTTTTAAAAAACTTATTGCTTCTTCATCGATTTTAATGCAAAAAACTAAGACACAATCATAGAACAAAAGAAATCCCTTTGCACTGAATAAATACAGCCTTATGTACTGTTCTTATCTTTGCTTCATTTTCCCATGGATTATCCAGCGTGTCATTCTTAGACCATGTGAGAATCTTGAATCAAACTCCCTTTAAAGCTAAGGAGACTGACATTTGTATGAGGTGGATACCCAGTTTGAGGACTTCCAGGTGATTTGGTGGTAAAGAATCCTCCTGCCAATACAGGAGACACAGGTTCGATCCCTGGGTTGGCAGGATCCGCTGGAGGAGGAAATGGCAACCCACTCCAGTATTTGTGCCTGAAGAATTCTATGGACAGAGGCGCATGCCAGTTTACAGTCCATGAGGTCCCAAAGAGTCAGATGAAACTGAGTGTGCACAGCTGCCCAGTTTACGTGGTTGGGAGGCCCAACATCTAGGAGTAATTGCAAGTTTCAAATTTGTGGTTCTTTGTGTCTCAGACATTCCCATGAGAAGGAAGTGCAACTAATCAGGATCCCAGACTGAAGGTTATAAATTTTCTCCTAAAGGGAAGACAAAGATTCTGCAGGATGGGAATGGTTTGGTCATACTGATATGGAAGCCTTCTTAGATGTTTTTGGTCCTATATCCTCATTTTATAGACGTTTTCATGTAAGTCTGGACATGTTAAGTGATTTATTCCAGCTCACACAGCTGTTTCATGGTAAAAATGAGACTGAACTAAGGTTTCATGACCTCTGGCTCATCTAGATATTCACCTGCTTTAACATTTCCCCAGGGCCACTATTGCATGAGGCATTGAGAAGCAATAATAAGCCACATGGTTTTGTAGCTATGTTCATAATTGTTGGGAGGAAACCACTTAGAAAGCAACAAACAGATGCATCAAACTTTAAATTTGAAGTGGACTTTGGGTTTATTTACTCTAATTTGTATTTAAGGTAATGAGGCCCTCATCTAATGAAGTAACTTGGAATGAACAGATTTGAGTAATTCTGATGTTCAGAGTCAACAGGACTTGATGTCTAGTTTTCCATGGAGAATGACAGAGAGGTCAAAGGTGTACAAGGAATTAAGAACTTGGGAGCAGAATAGCACAGTCATTAAGAATATGTGCTGCACACTATTTACAATAGCTAAGATATGGAAGCAACCTAGCTGTCCATCGACAGATGAATGGATAAATAAGTTGTGGTACATATATACAACAGAATGTTACTCAACCATAAAAAGGAACACATTTGAGTCAGTTCTAATGAGGTGGACAAACCTAGAGCCTATTATACAGAGTGAGGTGAGTCAGAAAGAGAAAAACAAATATCATATATTAATATGTCTGTGTGTGTATATATATATATATATTTAGAAGGATGATGCTGATGAGCCTATTTGCAAGGCAGCAATGGAGATGCAAACATAGAGAACAGATTTGTGGATACAGTTGGGGAATTAGAGGGTGGGGCAAGCTAGGAGAATAGCATTGAAACATATACTTTACCATATGTGAAATGGATAACTAGTGGGAATTTGCCTTATGATGCAGGGAGCTCAAACCTAATGCTCTAGAGGAGGGGAATGGGGTGGGAGGTGGGAAAGAGATTCAGGAGGGAGGGGATGTGTGTATATTGAAGGCCGATTCATGTTGTTTGGCAGAAACCAACACAATATTGTAAAGTGATTATTCTCCAATTTAAGAAAAAAAAAAACACAGGCTGCAGAGTTCTCTGCCATTACTTTTTGACGGACCTTGTATCGAGTGACCTTCGTTTACTCACCTGTGAAATCAAGGTAATCTCAACTTTAGGAGTTTTGTAAAAGTGGTGTTACCTTCTTTACACTATATTGCCTGACCCAAAGTAGGTAAGTATTATTACCAAGAGCATAGTGGTATTGATTTATAATAAAAAGTAAGATGTGTTGGTTTAGGGAAATTCTCCCATTAACTTATAGATTCGATTTTTAATTTATGAAGCTGCTAGAACCTGGCTACGTCAGTTATCCATACTTTTTCTTGTATCCCCATCATCTCAGAGCTTTTTAACTATTAAAAAATTTAAGGGAATAAGAGTCAGTTTCTGCTGCCAAGTTTTGGAATAAGAATGAATGACACCTGAATAGGAAGACCATTGAGTTCAATACAGGAAAAGAGTGATCTCTGTAGATCATGCAGGGTTGGCTGTGAACTCTAACTGAATGACGCAGAGAGGGTGTCTTGATTCAGATACCGAAAGCAGACTGTGCAAGGGTGAATTCTGCTGAGGTGATCTTAGTTGGTAGCATTGGTTTGTGAAATACTTCCGAGTTTAGGAGGAGCAATAGTAACCAAAAGCATGCCATAAAACAAACTTCTATTTCCTTTTATTGCACTTGGTGAAGGTTATTAAGAATGTAATTCTTTCTGCTTGCTATGTGATTAGCAGCCGAACCTTTTGGGGGTAAATTTCCATTGCTACGCTCTTGTTATCGCAAATGGAATTTGCATGCCTAATTCTCTTCCCTCCATATTGAATCCATACCCCTTCAGGTCTAACGGCATGCTAAAAATGATTCCAAATCTCCAGTGTTGATTGTGGGCCATATGTTAGCACTAATTATATAAATGAGACTTGGTGGAAATGTGACATGCTAAGCGTTCCGAGCTTAAGGAATTACCTAAATGAATTCTAACTTGAGTTAGTGCAAGCAGAGGCAAGGAAACGCGGGTGCAGGTTTTGAGCAGATGTTAACAGGTCTGCGCAGTTCCTCATTGTCTTTATTTGTCTAACTATAAGGACTGCTGATGGAACATTATGTCAGAATATTTTAAGGTGCCATTTCCCTGAAATTTGCATTTTGCACCTACAGATGGATCCATTTTCTGAGTAAGCAGAGTGGAATGACAGAATATCAAAGATTAGAATCTGCAGTCTTGCTGTGAGTTTGAGAATTTAGCATTCATTGGGGCCAGTTGCTGATGGCATTATGGCACTGAGGCTGGGGACTTTCTAGAAGGACATTTCACGTCAATATCCAACACTCCTGAATTTTAATTTTCAAAATTCAAGTGAGAGACAAAAAGAATGGCTCCGATTCAAAGCAAAAATTGAATTGCAAAATTGTGATGTATGTTTTTTCCTTGTGTATGACAATTAAATAAGCTAGTGCCATGGCATGCATTGATTATAGAGGTCTGGGTAACTTTAGGGGGCTCCCTAAGTGACGCTAGTGGTAAAGAACCCACCTGCCAATGCAGGAGACTTAAGAGATGTGGGTTTGATCCTTGGGTGGGGAAGATCCCGTGGAGAAGGGCATGGCAACTCTAGTATTCTTGCCTAGAGAATCCCTTGGACAGAGGAGCCTGGCAGGCTACAGTCCATAGGGTTGAAGAGTCGGACATAACTGAAGTGACTTAGCATGTATGCGTGGGGAGCGTTCGGTTCCTAAATCATGTCGGGAGGGGACTTCAGCTCACCCCCTTTACCTGGAAATCATGAAGTTTCAAATGTGTCAACAATGGCTGTGGTAAACCTCACTTATATCCTTGTCTCTCTTCCTCACAGACTTCTTGAGATTATGATTTAAAATTGGCAAGAAAGCAGCTGATTGGCAACCAGTCCCCAATCAATAAGCACACTTATAGCATCTCTTTAGCATGACGTTTATGTCCCACGGTCCTATTTCTCACGTGTTTTCTACAGACTTTGATCCCCTTGAGGATGTCAGCTCTGCCTTTTCTTTCTTAGCCCCCAACATAAAGTCCAGTGCTTGAGACACAACAAATATTTGTTGAATAAGTATTGCTAAAACCATAGAAATAACTAACATGCATTGAGGACTTACTGTATTAAATATTTGGCCAGCATCATCTCATATCATCTTATTTTTAATCCATACTGCTGTGTTCTTAGAAGGGTGCTACTCTCATGGCTTTGCAGATGAGGAAACTGAGGCTAAAAAAGATTAAAACTGTTAGTTGCTCAGTCGTGTCCAACTCTTTGTGACCGCAGACTGTAGCCTGCCAGGCTCCTTCTGACCATGGGATTCTCCAGGCGACAATACTGGACTGGGTAGCCATTTCCTTCTCCTGACCCAGGGATCCAACCCTGCATTGTGGGGGACTCATTTCTGTCAGAGCCACCAGGGAAGCTCAATAAAGTTTAAATGGCTTGCTTGGAAGGAAAGTTATGACCAATCTAGATAGCATATTAAAAAGCAGAGATATTACTTTGCCAACCAAGGTCCGACTAGTCAAGGCTATGGTTTTTCCCATGGTCATATATGGATGTGAGAGTTGGACTGTGAAGAAAGCTGATCGCAGAAGAATTGATGCTTTTGAACTGTGGTGCTGGAGAGGACTCTTGAGAGTCCCTTGGACTGCAAGGAGATCCAACCAGTCCATTCTAAAGGAGGTCAATCCTGGGTGTTCATTGGAAGGACTGATGCTGAAGCTGAAACTCCAATACTTTGGCCACCTCATGCGACGAGTTGACTCACTGGAAAAGAGTCTGATGCTAGGAGGGATTGGGGGTGGGAGGAGACGGGGACGACAGAGAATGAGATGGCTGGATGGCATCACCGACTCTATGGACATGAGTTTGAGTGAACTCCGGGAGTTGGTGATGGACAGGGAGGCCTGGCGTACTGTGATTCATGGGGTCGCAAAGAGTCAGACATGACTGAGCAACTGAACTGAAATGAACTGAACTGAAGTCAGAAAAATAAAAGCAGTAGAGGTAGAATTTGAATGTAAAAACATTTGAGTGACCCGTGTGCATCTGTGGGGTATGGATTCTGTCTTTTAGATGCCTCTTTGCTGAGTTCTTGTTCTCACATCTACATCTCAGTATATTCTCGACGGTTGGTGTTTCCTTGGGTGAGATGTTCTGTGTTCTGTGTGTTTTTTATCGCAGTGGTAATCTAGGTAGAATGGATCTGATTGTATTCTTGATCATCTGGATGACCATATTGTGATGGTGTTTTACTATCATGTTCGTGCCAACTCGTATTACTTTAATTGTAGGACATTATTCAGGAAGCAACAGAGGCAGACGAAATATGGAGATGATAATGTGTTTCTGCCAATGAGGTTTCCACAACATAAAGGGCTGTGGAGTGGTTTACATTCAGAACTGCTGCTGCTGCTGCTGCTGTGTCACTTCAGTCGTGTCCAACTCTGTGTGACCCCATAGACGGAAGCCCACCAGGCTCCTCCGTCCCTGGGATTCTCCAGGCAAGAACACTGGAGTGGGTTGCCATTTCCTTCTCCAGTGTGTGAAAGTGAAAAGTGAAAGTGAAGTAGCTCAGTCGTGTCCGACTCTTAGCGACCCCATGGACTGCAGCCCACCAGGCTGCTCCATCCATGGGATTTTCTAGGCAAGAGTACTGGAGTGGCTTGCCAATAGCATTCAGAACTAGAGAGGAAGAAAGCAGTTTCTACTGAGTGGAAAGCAGTGGTGAGGTGACAGTGCCATAGAAGCTGTGCCTGACCAGGCAGGCAGGCCGCGTTCACACAGGGAACGGGGTACAGTTTCAATAAGCTAGTATTAACCATTATATCGAAGAGTGGTGATTTTCAATTTCTTTTATAATCTTACATAGTTTTTTTTCTTTATAACCTTATTTTGTTTATGGCTACAGAGCACTTTAGACATAAGGAGTTTGCAGGTTCATGTTTGTGCATATATATGTAATAAACTGAATCTGTGAAGATGGGGGACATAATATTTTTTGGTTCTTTTCGGATTTTTTCCTTCTCGAAGGAATCTGTATACTCTTTGAGGTGTGAGTATCTTTGTCAACTTGTGGGCATCATATGAGCCCCAGGGATAAAACTGAAACTAGATCAGCATAATGCGTGTGTGTGTGTGTGTGTGCGTGCACACACTAATATCCATAAAACGTAACTGGTGGCGATAGAAGTTTGGAGCAATGTTGGCTAGCATCTTCTGAGGTCCAGCTGTTAATCTTGACACAAGCAACAGTTCCTAATGTAGCTTTGCTAAACCACGTGGTTTTTCAGTGCTTGTCTTGTGTTCTCAATTACTATTGCCCCGAATAAATATGGCTTCTTTGAAACAGTATATTTCCAGAATCTTATTCTTCATGACTCTCTTTTGCCAGAAAGTGAAAGGACATTCCCTTGGCATATTTGGCCACTGTAATATCTTTATATGTGGGCCTCCAGCCACTGAACTGCAAACCTGAACAAGATGTATTTCTTGTCCTCCTTGATACCATAATTGCATGTGGCATTACTTCTCTCTGAAGTCAGTAAGGTATCCACAGGGCTTAGGGATAATCAGCAATGGGACCAGTTCATAGTAGTTAATATTCTGCTTTTAAGTGGACACGGATTCATACCTGGTAGTTTATCTGCCACTGTTCTCCATATAAACTTAGACTCTAATGTCTTCAGGTCAGAAAACTGGAGTGGGTCACCTTTTCCCTTCTCCAGGGGATCTTCCCAATCCAGGGATTGAAACCAGGTCTCCTGTATTGGAGGCGGATTCTTTACCAGCTGAGCCACAAGGGAAGCCCAATAATGCCTCAAGTTATGCCAAAAATCTAAAAATGTTTATTTAAGCATACTTATAATTCAATAGAATTACAAGAGAAAAACAATAGAATGGGAAAGACTAGATAACTCTTCGAGCAAACTGGAGATATCAAGGGAACATTTCATGCAAGGATGCAAGAACATTTTATGCAAGGACAGAAATGGTATGGCCCTAACAGAAGCAGAAGAGATTAAGAAGAGGTGGCAAGAATGCACAGAAGTATACAAAAAAAGTCTTAATGACCCAGATAATCATGGTGGCATGATCATTCACCTAGAGTCAGACATCCTGAAGTGTAAAGTCAAGTGGGCCTTAGGAAGCATTACTATGATCAAAGTTAGTGGAGGTGATGGAATTCCAGTTGAGTTATTTCAGATCCTAAAAGATGATCCTATTAAAATGCTGAACTCAATATGCCAACAAATTCAGAAAACTCAGCAGTGGCCACAGGACTAGAAAAGGTCAGGTTTCATTCCAATCCCAAAGAAAGGCAACGCCAAAGAATGTCCAAACTACTGCACAATTGCGCTCATCTCACACACTAGCAAAGTAATGCTCAAAACCCTTCAAAGGCTTCAGCAGTACGTGAACTAAGAACAGAGAACCAGAGGTCAAATTGCCAACATTCTTCGGGCTATAGAGAAAGCAAAGGAATTCCAGAAAAATATCTACTTCTTCTTTATTGACTATGCCAAAGCCTTTGACCGTGTGGATCACAACAAACTATGGGAAATTCTTAAAAAGATGGGAATACCAGACCCTTACCTGTCTCCTGAGAAACCTGTATGAAAGTCAAGAAGCAACAGTTAGAACAAGACATGGAACAACAGACTGGTTCCTAATTGGGAAGAGAGTAATTCAATGTCACCCTGCTTATTTAACTTATATGCAGAATACATCATGTGAAATACTGGGCTGGATGAATCACAAGCTGGAATCAAGATTGCCAGGAGAAATATCAACAGCCTCAAATATGCAGGTGATACCACTCTAATGGCAGAAAGTAAAGACGAGCTAAAAAGCTTCTTGATGAGGGTGAAAGAGGAGAGTGAAAAAGTTGGCTTAAAATTTAACATTCAAAAAACTAAGATCATGTCATCTGTTCCAATCACTTCATGGCAAACAGAAGGGGAAAAAGTAGAAACAGTGGCAGATTTTATTTTCATGGGCTACAAAATCACTGCAGATGGTGACTGGAGAAGTGAAATTAGGAGAAGCTTGCTCCTCGGAAGGAAACTATGACAAACCTAGACAGTGTATTATTAAAAAGCAGAGACGTCACTTTGCTGACAAAGGTACATATAGACAAAGCTATGGTTTTTCCAATAATCATGTGTGGTTGTGTGAGTTGGACCATAAAGAAGGCTGAGCACCGAAGAATTGGTGCTTTCAAATTGTGGTGTTAGAGAAGACTCCTGAGCGTCCCTTGTACTGTAATGAGATCAAACCAGTCAATCTTAAAGGAGATCAACCCTGAACATTCATTAGAAGGACTGGTGCTAAAGCTTCAACGCTTTGGCCACCTGATGCTGGGAAAGACTGAGGGCAGAAGGAGAAGTGGGTGGCAGAGGATGAGATGATTCGATAGCATCCCTGACTCAATGGACGTGAATCTGAGCAAACTCTGGGAGATGAGTGAAAGGCAATCCTGCTGTGCTGCAGGCCACGGGGTCGCATAGAGTGGGTCCTGACTTAGCAACTGAACAACAGCAGTAATTCAAGTGGTTGTGTAGGTAGTGGACAATATTTTTATCAGTTCAACCTTATTTTTACAAAACTCAGCCTGTTCAGAGTGATAATTAACAACCAAATCTATGGAAACCGAGAGGGTGTGGGAAACTGGGGGAGACACAGTGGGTAGTCAGGAGTCCCAGTCAGCTTGGGAACCTCATTCTCAACAAAGTTCTGCGTTCTCCTTTCTTTGTTTCAGACGACGTTACCAAGCTAACTAGATTTCAGATGTTTCTGCTGTAGTACAGTATATGCAGTCTTGGAAAAACCTGGGGTTCTGAAAAATGCCATGGGTATTGGCAAGGCTCATGGGAAAACAGTGTTAGAACAGACAGCTCAGAAGATGTGCAACTTTGTAATCTCAGCATGGAAACATCTAATTAAAATGACTAGTGCCATTGAAAAGACATGCTTGATTCCTCATAAAGGAGTGCTTTCCACACAAGATGTTGCTATGAAGAGTTACCTGATGGTAGGGCTCAGGCTGTTGAGTTACAGAGCTCAGGTTAAGTGGGGAGACCCATATGGTTAGTCTTTCTAAGACAAAGCACATGGCCAGTCTGAGCTGAGGGACCTGGGTGAGTTGTGTCTAGTACGGTATTCTCCTACAGCTCCCTGTACTGTAATATCTTGAGGTCAACTGCTAGAACTGATTGAAAAGTATTAATGTACCGAGGAAAGCCATATACAAACCTGTGTAACTTCCTCCTCAAGATGACATCATGCCTCTGTCGACCAGTCCCATAGTGCTAATTTGTGTTACAGATGCATATTTTGTAGCAAAAAAATAAAGTAAAAAGACTGAGTGGATCAGGATATTGGGAGGATAATTCATTTGATTGAATCTTGGACATTTTATGTTTGAAGAAAATTGGGGCTTCATGCTGAGAAATAGAACACACGTAAATTATGAAGTCAGGCTAAGGGAGCCCCAGGCTATAAACGGCCCCCTCCTCCTGCATGGAAACATGTGCATCTTTATTTATGGTCTCCTCCATGGCTGCAAGGAAGGCTCACATATACAGATAACCTGCAGTCCATTGAGTCGGGTGGGGTTCGAGTAGCTTGGCTGGTTTCACTACCTAATAAAGCCTAGTCCTTAACCACAGCAGTAAGGGAAATTTTTTTCGAAAGTTGGCTATGTGAGTCACACACATGGACGTCTCCTCAGCTTCCTCTTTGCTCCATAACTCAGTGCTCGTGTCTCATGCCAGCCGATCAGCGGAGTGGTGCCCAGATCATTAGAGATGGTTGCAGAGGCCTGTGAGGAGGAAGCGGTGGCACCCTCAGGACTTAAATCTCCACGTGCTCGTTGGAGTCGCATCAGTTATAGAAGCGGACGCGTCAGTCCACGGTGCTGGAGAGGCTGGGCCGTGTGGAGCCCAACACCAAGGTCACAGGTGCAAGGCCTTGTCCCAAGGCCACAGACATGCAACCCTGTACCAAGGTCATCTCCGGAACTGACTAAGCCCCATAGCAACCATTGCCATGAGCTCCCACTGGCCTAAACCAGCCAGCTCCCTGACCCCATATTAGGTAAAAAATACCCACCCTATGACCCACCCTGTAACACCCTAACCCACCACCTAATACCATCCTTCCAGCAGGAATTTTCTTTGTTCTGAAGCTCTAAAAATTGACTACTAGCCCACCACGAAAGCATCAGCTCTCCCTTGAACCTGCCCGCTGTTCTAACAGCATCTCCTGCTCTGATAAACTGTCTTCTCTTCTCATTCTGCCTTGTGACCAGAAATTATTTTCCAGCCTGCGCACAGACTGTGACAGGCAGAAGGGGAGTCAGAGGTAGATGGAGGAAGAAATGCAGACAACAGCAGAATTCTGGGTTCCAGTCCTAGCTCATTTCCAGATGAGCAGCATCTCCCTCTGCAGGATGCGGATAGTCAGCCACAGGGACCGCGGATGAGAAGAAGCTGACAAGATGTGAGTTTGTTCCCAACCTTGCCATTGGCTTCCTTGATCTTATGCTGGGAAACCTCTGGAGCGTCTCTTCTGTTTGTGTAATCAAGGCTGAAAGACACTTAAGAGGCAGAAGTGCTCACATGCTGCGTCTCAGTGTTATGTACCGTTCCGTCCATGTTACCCCTCTGGTCGTCTCCTTTGCCTGTTCCCAGGTGGAAAACACTCAGTTGTCCCCAGTTTATAGAGCAAAGTCAAGGGGTGTGCCCTGTTGCTGCCAAAGGACTGTGATCTTCCCAGCCCACCTTACTGCTTGGCTCATGGCACAGCCACCTACAAACTCGGGAGGCCTCCATCGGCCTTGGATCTGCCGCTCCTCAGTGTCAAAGCAACACAGCTGCTCCCGCTGGAGCTGATGTTGACCCCCGGCTGCTTGGTCCGTGAGCGGGGACAGTCATCATTCTCCCACAGCCAGGCTGCAGAGGGCACCACTGAAGGGAGCTGTCACAGAACACACCCGAAGAACTTCCGCTAGGATTTGGGGAAGTATAATTCTTTCTCCCCTAGAACAGGTTGTGCGCATAGGTGGACCTCCCGCTCACCTGCTAAGAAGGTGCATAGTACAAATGAGGCTCTAATTGGGTGAAAGGCAAATTGTCAGAATAACTGATAGCAATTTATAAAATTGTTTGTGTAGAACAGTTTCACACATTTTATGCTTATATAAGGACAGTGCTGTCTGGCTTAGCAGTAAAGAATCTGCCTGCAGTGCAGGAGACCTGGGTTTTATCCCTGGGTCGGGAAGATCTCCTGGAGAAGAAAATGACAACCCACTCCAGTGTTCTTGCCTGGAGAATCCCATGGACAGAGGAGCCTGGTGGGCTATGATTCATGGGTTCGCAGAGAGTCAGACATGATTGAGTGACTAACACTTTTTCACTTTTCACAAGGACATGTTACATGAAAATAAAAGCAAAATATTACTATCAAATTTGAAAATGATAATATATGTTTCTTGAATATTTCCATTTGATCTAAAAATTGTTTAGACCTGTGTAAGCGTTGTTGGGAATAGCCTCTGTGTGGGACATTACACTAGAGTCTTCTGGGATGGAATCAAGTAGTCTGTATTTCCAAAAGCTGCTCTATAAATCAGATGCTTCGTGAATGGAATGGATACGAGATGAATTTGATTTGAGCCTTTAATTTTTCCACCGATATCCAGCAGCTGGTTAGAAAACACCAGACTTGGTTGGCACAGGTGTAGATAGGAGACTCACCAGCCAGTCACATCCTCCCCGCTTTGGGAGCCTCTCAAGGTTGGAGGGCAGAGGGAAGGGGCTGATCACGGCAGTCCAACAGTGTGTAACAAAAGTGTTGTGCCATTGAAATGCTAATGCGGGTGAGCATTGCATTGTAAGATTCACATTGTTAGGAGGCAGACGAACCACTTGAATCACATAGCCTGATTTTTATGGGAGACCTCTTATTTTATTCTTTGCGTATTTCATTTTCATCCTCTGTTTTCTTTGGAATTAATAGAGCCTCTTAAAAACTGCTGTCTATAAATTTTCTCTCCTACATATGTCTCGAAACAGTTTCATTTCTTCATTTAAAACATTACAGCCATTTCAAAATGCCCTATTTTGTATTTAATTTCACCATCTCATATAAAATACATGTTCTTCACATAATTATGTAAAAATGGGTTTGCAAATGCCCTAGAGATCCATATGATGGGCACATTATAGGATTCTAAGTAATAATAATCTCCTGTTTACATGAGACCTGATTTTCATGCCAGTTTTTATACTCTAATATAGCTGGAACACGGCTTTGCTCAAATATGCCAGTTTATTCTGGTCCATGAAATACATTTGAAATATCACAGATTAGTTTGCTTGGCAGAATGCACAACTACATCTGATATTTTAGAGGCGAACATAGTGGAACCAGAGATGGGAACCACTGTTGTCCTGTTTGCTGTGAGCAGAGCTAAAAAGGCCCAGTAGGGTTACTGGAAGACCCAAGGTGCAGACAGGAGCGGAGGAAGCCTAAAAGGGAAAATATAAATTGAAAGGAGTAGGCAATTAGGCAGGAGGAAAAA
The DNA here is from genome assembly GCF_049115385.1 of Moschus berezovskii. NCBI lineage: Eukaryota > Metazoa > Chordata > Mammalia > Artiodactyla > Moschidae > Moschus > Moschus berezovskii. The sequence continues at coordinate 4,592,078 of NC_142485.1, forward strand.
AAGAAAAAGAATCGTATTATATAAAAGAGAGCTTGTGCACACAAGCTCCATTGATGCAAAGAAATCAAAAGTGTTTTTCAAATGTGGTCCCTGGATCCTCAGCATCAGCATCACTCAGAAACTTGTTAGAAGTGCAGCTGTTCCTGGTGCCATACCCTGTCCCCATCCTGAATCAGTCCATGTGTAAGGGGCCCGGGGAGGTGGCCAAGCCTTCCAGGTAATTCTGATGCACTTTAGTTTGCGAACGACCAGTCTCCTGGAAGGTTCCAGCAGCTCCTGCATGGTGTGCTGAGTGTCTGAGAGGCTGTGTAGCCACATAGAAGCACACAAAGCCCAGCAGGAGGACGGGGAGAGTCGGGGACCTGAGGATGGAGAGCGGACCCAGCTGGCAGAGGTCCAGGGGAGAGTTGCTCTCTGCAGAGCTAATGTCTCGAAAGCAGCACCTTTTTGGTGACCTCTAAGGTGACAGTGTCATGACAGAGTTAAGACAGTTGGAGGAGCCATGTGAGACATGGAGTCCAAGGAGCAGGAGAGGGGAGGAGAATGGGTGTTCACTGTACCACCCAGTGAGGGCCGGTCCTGTCTCATGATGCATCACCACCCAGCCTCAAGTTCTTGGTGTCAGCCACTTCTTTAGGAGGAGCCGCAGAAAGGAGGATCCAGCCAGGGTAGAGGGACATAGTGTTCTGGGGGACTGGGAGGGAGTCAGGGGAGCCTGCGCACAAGTGGTGAGGGGGGAATGTCAGAGACGTGGCCACGTGTACAAGGCTTAGGAGTCACTGGACACCCGAGAGAGACAATGATGTTATTTGGGGCTTGTGAGAAATAAAATGCCTGTGGAAGTTTTGTGAGATCAGTGTTGCCAGCAACAAAGTTTTGGGCCCCACAGTAAATGGGGTCAGTACCTTCTTATTATCCCCTATGAGAGGACCATCTCTGGTACATTCACTCTGGAAAACCTGCCTTCAGTCTGGCCCAAGGGACTTGTTTGGATGTTTGAGAGAATGAAAATCATCTAGTCAATGAGAAACGGAGGCCAGCAATCCTCACAAAGAGCAGAAGATGCGAGAGGAGTGATTCTCTTCCTTAGGGTATGCGCTCCTCTGTTTCATGTTCATGAAAATATTCAGGACAGATGATTTATCATTTAACCTTAGCCAAGAGGAATTTGACTCATGTTTGGTTTCCTAGAGAGAATTAATTTTGAAAATTCGAAATATGGGAAACATGGTAATACTCTTGCTGTAGGCAGTGCATTGAAGTTGGCCTTGTATTTTGGGGTGATTTTCAAATATTTTCTCTTTAGTTTAGCTAAATAGAAACAACTCATTCAGCCTTTTCTATAAGCTTCCTTTATTAAAAAACTAGCATGTGCTTCTTTCAGTGCTTTAAACAATGATTCAGGGGACTTCCCTGATGATCTAGGTTAGGACTTGGTTCGATCCCTGGACAAGAGAACTAAGATCCCACACACCTCTGGGCCAAGAAACCAAAGCATAAAATAGAAGCAATGTTACAGCAAAATTCAATAAAGACTTTAAAAACGATGGTCCTTATAAAGAGTCTTCTAAAAATGATTAGGGAAATGTATTATAAATAATATTTTCATTATGTATTATTTGGATGAGTTTTCCCCCAACTTTTTGGGATTCCCTGGTGGCTCAGACGGTAAAGAGTATGCCTGTGTAATGAGGGAAATCCGGCTTTGATCCCTGGGTCAGAAGATTCCCTGGAGAGGGAAATGGCAACCCACTCCAGTATTCTTGCCTGGAAAATCCCATGAATGGAGGAGCCTGACCGACTACAGTCCATGGGTCACACAGAGTCAGACACGACTGAGTGAGTTCACTTTCAGTTTTCCCCCAACTTTACAGAATGAAATGCACACATTTCCTAAGATTTTTAAGCTTGTCTTTGAACCTTTCTAAAATGCTTTTTTTAGGCTTTCCTTTTCCAAAATGCATCTCCCCTACCACCAATCCTAAGCACTTACCGCCGCCCCCCCACTAAGCTCTCTGAGTTCAAAGCCTCCCTACTAAGTCCCATAGGGCAAGACCAAGTGGTACTGAGCTCTCCATGCTTCCAGCCCAGGGCCTGGCACAGTAGGTACTCAATAAACATTAATTAAACCAATGAATGGCTGGGAAAGACTGCTCTGCATACCTGTTTCTGAAACTGTTCCCTCTCCCATTATCTCCTCTTGTTCTCTTTCTCCCCCCTCTCCCTGATGGGTTCATTACAAAGACATTAAACCCAGTCCTCAATTTCTCTAAACTGTCTCTGCAACTCATTAAATTATGTTGAAAGGTAACAAAGGCCCATAGTAAAACTAATTTTTTTTTTTTGCATCAGAAGCTGTGTAATTTAGAGACATAATGTAGCTCACAGTGAACATTAATTATGAAAGAATATATAATATTGAAGCTACAAATTGTGGGCAAAAAAATTATTTTCATTGTTTAGTGTCAAATGGACTCTAGGTGTAGCCCGTTCAGAGAGATGCTCATAGAAAGGGTGAGCGGGGGTCTGAGCACACATAGATGCAAGTAGATAGAAAGAGGTCATGGGCAGGGTTTCATGACATTTGAATGTAAAGTGGTATTATGTACCTCCTTCATTTAAATAACCTAAAATGAGTAATTCACTCCCCGGAACATTTGATAAAAGCCCTTGGAAGTTTGCCAGCAGGCACGGTGGGAGGAAGAAATGCATATTCAAAAGAAGAGAAAAAAGGGAGAGGGAAGAGGAAGCCAAACCTGTAGAAGCAACCTATACCTGGTTTATTTTCTAAAACAAGGGGAAACATCTCAGTAACAGTTGCTTTAAAGGGCCAGGGCCTCACTTAATGCTTGAGCAATGCATTCTTTGGGAAACACAACCTTGGAAATGCCAGTGCGTTTAAGAAAGGAACCCAGAACCCTTCCTCTGCAAGGTGTTCACCTCAAGTGACAGATCCTTGCTCTGGAAGCTACGTTCCGGGGTGTCAAAACACCTCCAAGCAGTGGCAGTCGTTGCCATAGAGATAACTGGATGATGGATAGCTAGATGATAGACACTGAAGAGATAGTAGATAAACGATCTCATGTGTCAGAAGAGCCCTTTGTGCCTAGGAAATTACAGATTTTTTTTTTTTGAAAAACAATTCTTCTGTCAAAATCAAAAATAGAACTCTCTTGCTTTACTCCCACTCTATATGCATTCCGCTACTTTTCCAAAGCTTTTTTCTTATTATCACATTCGTGATGGGCTCCGCCCATTTGATTCTTGCTTGACTTTTCAAGGAGATTAACTTTCCTCAGAGGTTAAATGCGCTACCAGTGCTGGGGGCACAGGCAGAGACAGCTGACCGTTCAGGTTCCTTTATTTCACAATAAATTAGGGCTTCGTTTGTTCTTGTTTTGTCCCTTTTCCCTTTTTTCTTCTTCTTTTCCCCCCCCACTTTTTACACACTTTACAGAATATCAGATCTTAGTTCCCTGACCAGGGATTGAATTTGTGACCCCTGGATTGGGAAGGCCGGGTCTAAACCACAGGACCACCAGGGAACTCCCTCTTTTTCCTTACTTTTGACTTGTTCATTCCTTCCTTTCCTTCTTTATCCCATCTCTGTGTCCCCAGGCTTTCCTGCCTCTCTCTTTTCTGTCTCCGTTCTTTCTATGGGCACCTGTGTATATTTTTCTAATTCCAGATATGCTAACACATTGAGTCCACTTGATTTTTAAAATGGCCGTGGGCAATTTCAGCAGACAGATCTACACATTTTATAAAGCAAGAATGAGATGAGATCTTGTGGCTCACCTTAAAACGTGGCCTGTCCCACTGGTGTGGATCACAGAGATGACACTGTAGAATAAGTAGGTTCACATGTGGGCTCAAAGCTGATATTTCCTCTGCATTGTTACCTCGGTCAGCCTGAAAAATCAGACCCTGTTTTATAGGCCGTTAAACAGCAGCCGGGTCCTAAACTGTGCTGGAAACCACAGGAAATCATGAAGAAATCAGAAGTCGAGATGTGCTTCTTGGGGCCACTTTAGAAGGTCATGGAACAAATTCAGTTCCTTCATTTTACAGATTAAAAATGGGGTGCAGAGAGGTTGTGATTCGCACAAAGTTTTATAACTGTGACAACTAAGACTCTAGATGGAGATGCCCGCATTTCATCAAGTGACTGTCCTGGTCCAGCCCACTACAGAAAGGCTGTGCGAGAGAGAATGGAGTCATTACTGCTAATGGAGGAGAACTCGGGGCCCTTCTCCAAGTTGGGGCAAAGTGGCAAAAGGAAATATTTTTAGGATAAAGGACAGAGACTCGTATTTCTTCTGAAGATGAAGGAAGAGGGGGGACCATGAAGATACTCATTAGAAACACCTCTGGATCTCAGCCTTCTCATCTGTCAAGTGAGGATAACAGTATTTTCATTGTAAGTCTGTTGTCCTGATTAAATGAGAAAAATGCAGAGGGCTTGATATACAGAAGGCACTCAGGCAGGAACTCTTGCTGTTTTCTATTTGTGACTGAGCCTTCTTTCTAACCACCCTCCTATGAAGAAGAGTTAGCATCACATCTTAATGGTCTGGAGTTCCTGAGGCTGGTTTTCAACAAGCTGAAGGTGGCTGAAGTATTAGTCGCTCAGTCATGTCCGACTCTTTGCGACCCCATGGACCGTAGCCCTCCAGGCTCCTCTCTCCATGGAATTATCCAGGCAAGAATCCTGGAGTGGGTTGCCATTTCCTACTTCAGGTATCTTCCCAACCTAAGAATCGAACCTACGTCTCCTTCATTGCAGGCACATTCTTTACCATCTCAGCCACCAAGGAAACCCAAAGGTTGCTGAAGTGCGGGCTAATTCCATCCAGCTCTGAAATCAGAATCTGAAAACCTGGCTTCAAGCTGTTTGTTGTAAAATCAGTCGCAGTTGTTGGGTTGCAAATGTACCCAGAAAAGGACAGATAGGATAAATGTTTGTCAGAAATGATTAACTTGTGCTACATGCGTGAAAATGTCTGTAACTTGGTCTCAATTCTGATGAGGGCTGATCGATTAATGTTAATGATCTTAACATTACAATGGCTGATCATGGTTACGAGTCATACAACGGTTCTAAAGTAGACTTCGTTTACTTCCCCAGGAAACGGGCTGTTAGCTGGATATTTGCACACAGCAAGCTTATTTCAAAGTGCCCTTCAGCTCCATACCTGTGAGAAAATGGGGAAAGCTGGATCAGACGGGAAAAGGAATTGCAACTGTATTCTTGCAATAGCTGATATGGTTCTCAGTCAAACCCTCGATGGGTCATGCCATTGGGATGGTTCTCTTGAATTGTTCAGAATTGAGGCAAAAGGGCTGGATCTTCCTGCCCCGTATCAGTAGGCTATTAGATGCTGGCTGCCCTGTGGAGGGGGAGTGATAGTCAACATGAGACTTGAGGCAGCAGGCATGGTGAGGGCCTCTCCTGAAAAGGAGTCTATGGACAGAGCACTCTAGAAGCCAGCACGGAAGTCCACACAATCTCATATGCAGAGCAGCTTGGGAGGTGTTGGGTTGTGTTCTAGGGACCCTGAATTAGTGTCACTGAATGCAAATTTGTGGCCCCAACACAGAGTGAAACCAAACAAACCGAACTGTCCGAGTTGGGAGCAGAGAATTATTGCAGGACCATGCAAGGAAACAGTTTGTGCCCCACGCCCCAACCCCGAATTCCTCGAAGGGTTTCAGCAAACCGTTTTTAAATGCAAAGTGAGGGAGGGGGGTTGCAAACTTCTTGGTATAGGAATCCTTTGTTCTTGCAGATGTCCACATAAGTCAGGTCACGACATTCCTGTAAACCTCCAACAAGACAGATATCATTCTCTGGTCTGCAACCTTTTATCTCTATATAAATGGAAAAGTGTGTTATCCCCCTTAAAGTTCAGGGCCTTGAGAATGGGCTCTCCTGTATACTTTAGGCTCTAGGCAACGTTCTTAAATTGAAGAAAAGCAATAGAATACAAAGGTTAGCATATTATAAAAGAAGCAGAACTAATACGGGGTCAGATTTGTTCTTCCGTATTAAAATAGGAAAGGGACTCAAAGCCCTGGGAACACAAAGCAACATGTTATTTGTCCTTTCTTAAGAAGTCTAAAGCCAGACCCTCCTTCCATTGTTTTATGAATAGTATTGAAGAAACTTTGGTTGAAAACAGGTCCATCAAAGTTGTAAGTCTGTGGAACCAGAGTTGTTGTTTAGTCACTAAGTCGTGTCTTACTCTGAGACCCCTGGACTGTAGCCCGCCAGGCTCCTCTGTCCATGGATTCTCCAGGCAAGAACACTGGAGTGGGTTGCTGTTTCCTCCTGCATGGTATCTTCCTGACCCAGGGAATCCAGCCCGCATCTCCTGCTTGGCAGGTGATTTCTTTACTACTGAGCCACGTGGGAAGCCCATGCACCTGGAGAGAACACCTCAAGTTTCCCCTCGTTTGCTCATCACTCTACTGCAGCGCGAGCAAACGCCAAGAGGCAGGTCCAGTGTCCTCGCCACAGCTGTGAAGAGGGAAACCGGCTGGTTCTGAGGAAAGCTGTGGCCGCGCACAGGATGAGAGGAGACAGAACTATTGTCCAGATGTTATGAAGCTAGAGGCTGACCTCACACCTTGGAGCTTTCAAGCAAAACTGTTTGCTACTTGCTAGAATTTTCCAGATAATTTGTTCCAAGTTGGCCTCTTTTGTACACAGAGATACAACCGTTGCTCTAGTTTTCTGATTCTAAACTAAGCTGTATTCTTTTCACTTATTCACCAAGAGTTTGTATCCCCCTAAGAGTTGTTTCTATTATGTCTTCATTTCTTCACATTAGCAATTTCCACATCAGTTTTATGGACGTAGCCCAACTGATTCACCCATTGCCTGAGCAAAGTGAAATCACAGTAAAGGCTATGGATAAGTTAAAGCATGTATAAATTAGGGTGCTTATATCCAAAGACAATTTAGATAATTCAGCATTAACCCTACTCTTGAGACCAAGTTTTTTTTAACCAGAAATGTTATTAATGATCAGCGTTTTCCCCCGTGGGTGGTTGGTTTGCAAAAGCCTCCCTTTTAGGAAACAAAACTGAACAGGGCTGAAGCAGCTCGGCTGCAGTTTTCCTTCGCTCCTCCCTGTCTGCTCACCTGTCCCTGCTGTGCCTGTGGCCGGCAGTAAACACTCCTTGAAACCGTTAATAAATCGCATTTCTCAGAAAGTAGCATCTTCTCTCACTCAGCTGCCAAAGACAGAAACGTAGAATCACACTTAACATAGCTTTCTTGTGAACCTTGTCTCTCTAGCGCGTCGCCAAGTGCCGCCTGCCCTTCCTTCCAAGTGCCTCACCGGTGTCTCCACGCTTCCGCTTCCACTGCCTTACTCTGGGTCCAGTTACCCCTTGCGGTCGTCTCTTGCCTGGTTACAGTTACCGGGAACTCTCGCAAGCTGGCCTGGCTCCTTCCAGGCACCTTCCAGAAGGGGAGAAGGATCTCAAACAGATCTGTCCTTCCTTCTCTTCTCACACCCTCAGGATGAATGTGAGATCCCTGTGACTGTTAGACAAGGTGCTTCCTCTTCATTAGATTTTCCTTGCTCTTGTGGAATCCTGTTCCGCTCAACCCAAACTATTTCCCTGTCACCCCATGACCCTTTCCATGGCTGGGCATCTCCTTCAGTTCAGTTCAGTTCAGTCGCTCAGTCGTCTCCGACTCTCTGCGACCCCATGAATCACAGCACACCAGGCCTCCCTGTCCATCACCAACTCCCGGAGTTCACTCAAACTCATGTCCATAGAGTTGGCAATGCCATCCAGCCATCTCATTCTCTGTCGTCCCCTTCTCCTCCTGCCCCCAACCTTTCCCAGCATCAGAGGGCATCTCCTTCACCCCCCACTAACTCTTTATTACCCAAGACTCAGCTTAAGCATCACCTCTGCCATGAAATGTTCCTCTGAGGACTCCCATCCCATGCTTCTTTCCTGCCAGGTTGCCTGCCTGCTCTGTGCTTCCATATATGTCAAGACATTCAGATTATTCCAGAAATGCGTTCGTCCACATACATATCTTTATCTCCAATTAGAAGGGAAATAATGGCAAGGGCAGAATTATCCTTTCCTCTGGATTTATGATGTCTTGAACAGGGCTTGGCACTTAATACAGGTCCAGAAAGTGCTCTTATGTTTTTTAGCCTTTTAATAGATGAGAATGCTATACATAATGCTTTTAGCTCTTAACAAAAGGGAAATTTCGCTTTTAATTATAAAGTAATAATTCTTGAGTCAAATAAAGCATAAGATACAAATTACTTTTTGATCAGGTTAATTAAGTGCTTGGAGTTCTCAGAACTGTAGTTAGTTTTTCCTTCTATGCCCTGCTGAAAGAACAATCTATCAAAATAATTCCATATTTGGTTCATTCTAGAATTTAATATAATTTAAATAATTTACTCTCTGGATGATTCTGTTAGGTCTATTTCCCCAAAAAATATTTTTTCAAATTTAATGTTAAAAATTTTATTACAGGTGATTTACAATGTTGTGTTAGTTTCAGGTGTATGGCAAAGTGATTCCATTATACATATACATATATTCATTCTTTTTTCAGACTCTTTTCCCATCTGGGTTACTATGGAATATTGAGTGTAGTTCCTGGGTTACAGTAAGCCCTGTTGTTTACCGATTTTTTATATATATAGTACGTATATGTTAATCCCAAACTCCTCTAATTTACCCCCCCACCCCCGAATGTTTCCACTTTGGTAACTGTAAGTTTGTTATAAATAAGCTCATTTGCATCATTTTTTAAAGATTAGATTACACATATGGGTGATATCATATGATATTTTTCTTTCATTCAGTATATCTCAGATAACGGTGTTTAGTCATAGGAGTATGTGTGGGGAAATTAGGAGGACAGACACCCCAGAATAAGAGTCACTGTGCATTGCAGACTCGGGGAGTATGAAGCTGAGGACAGTTTTTGACCCTAGGCAGCTCCAAGAGCCTCTCGTGCTGGGCCACTAGCATGACTCAGGGCCGTGGCCCTCAGGGGTTGGCACCCTTGTGTCAGGTGCCTATCTGAGGTTCAGTCAGTGATCTGCGGGAGAGTCCAGTTACCAGTAGGCCACCCCCAATGTGGGCAGAACAGACTGCCTTAGAAAGAGCATGCAGGTGGGCAAACAGTGACTCACATCTCCAGCATAATCATGGGAGTCTTGGAAAACTCAGCAGTGGCCACAGGACTGGAAAAAGTCAGTCTTCATTCCAATCCCAAAGAAAGGCAATGCCAAAGAATGCTCAAACTACCGCACAGTTGCACTCATCTCACACGCTAGTAAAGTCATGCTCAAAATTTTCCAAGCCAGGCTTCAGCAGTATGTGAACCGTGAACTCCCAGATGTTCAAGCAGGTTTTAGAAAAGGCAGAGGCACCAGAGATCAAATTGCCAACATCCGCTGGATCATGGAGAAAGCAAGAGAGTTCCAGAAAAACATCTATTTCTGCTTCATTGACTATGCCAAAGCCTTTGACTGTGTGGATCACAATAAACTGTGGAACATTCTGAAAGAGATGGGAATCCCAGACCACCTGACCTGCCTCTTGAGAAACCTGTATGCAGGTCAGGAAGCCACAGTCAGAACTGTACATGGAACAACAGACTGGTTCCAAATAGGAAAAGGAGTACGTCAAGGCTGTATATTGTCACCTTGCTTATTTAACTTATATGCAGAGTACATCATGAGGAACGCTGGGCTGGAAGAAGCACAAGCTGGAATCAAGATTGCCGGGAGAAATATCAATAACCTCAGATATGCAGATGACAGTACCTTTATGGCAGAAAGTGAAGAGGAACTCAAAAGCCTCTTGATGAAAGTGAAAGAGGAGAGTGAAAAGGTTGGCTTGAAGCTCAACATTCAGAAAACAAAGATCATGGCATCTGGTCCCATCACTTCATGGGAAATAGATGGAAAAACAGTGGAAACAGTGTCAGACTTTATTTTTTTGGGCTCCAAAATCACTGCAGATGCTGATTGCAGCCATGCAATTAAAAGACGCTTGATCCTTGGAAGGAAAGTTATGACCAACCTTGATAGTATATTAAAAAGCAGAGACATTACTTTGCCAACCAAGGTCCGTCTAGTCAAGGCAATGGTTTTTCCCGTGGTCATGTATGGATGTGAGAGTTGGACTGTGAAGAAAGCTGATCACCGAAGAATTGATGCTTTTGAACTGTGGTGTTGGAGAAGACTCTTGAGAGTCCCTTGTACTGCAAGGAGATCCAACCAGTCCATTCTAAAGGAGATCAATCCTGGGTGTTCATTGGAAGGACTGATGCCAAAGCTGAAACTGCAATACTTTGGCCACCTCACACGACGAGTTGACTCACTGGAAAAGACTCTGATGCTGGGAAAGGTTGGGGGCGGGAGGAGAAGGGGACGACAGAGAATGAGATGGCTGGATGGCATCACCGACTCTGTGGATATGAGTTTGAATGAACTTAGGGAGTTGGTGATGGACAGGGAGGCCTGGCGTGCTGTGATTCATGGGGTCGCGGAGAGTTGGACATAACTGAGCGACTGAACTGAACTGAAGTTCACACCATATGGTTAAAATAGACATAAATAAACACAAGATAATAGTAAAATGTAATCTAAAGATGAGCATATGGTGAGTTTTGAGAACTTATTACCTTAGTCTTAATACAATTTTATTGTAAGTTTACCAACTTTATCATGCCACCAGCTGGACTCTGGCACCTCTGATGCCTAAGTTTTTGACAGTCAAATTTTTGACCTCTGATGTTCACAGTAAACTGTATTGGGTGTTAGACTCTTTAAAAACACATGGAATAGGAAGAGGCCTTCCCCAGCCAGTAAGAAGGTTTCCTCAACCATCTGGAAGCACTTGGTCAACTTGAGAATTAATAACTTACTCACAGCTCATTCTTATATGTCCTCTAATAAAGGCACAGAAAAAAATTGCTCTTTCTGTTCTTAATTAGTTATTTGGTTTCCAGACATCTGAAGCAACCCTAAAGGTAATTTAATTAAGCAAAGAGTCATTAAAATTCTCTCACATTCTAATTTTTAGAAATGCATGCTGCTCCTTTTAGGTTTTCTTTTTCTTCTTCTTTGGTTGCAAGTTTTCCTGGCATTTCGTCTAGAATGACCATACTTGGGGATATATGCATGACACAGGGAGGGGTAAGCCTCACGGAGGCTGCCAATCTATAAAGACACCAAGTATGTGTCTAAGTTAGGAGGATTTACAGAGTCTTGATTTTATAAAATTGAGGGTGTTTTAGTAATGTGTTTTTTTAATGCTTGTGAGATAAGGTCGTTGGGCCGTGACCCACAGATAGTCACTCCCTTAGAGCTACACTGGGTTTTGCACTGAAGCTTTTTCATGTCCTTTCTAGGAGTGTTTTAAGTCAAAAAGGCGACTGGGATTAAAACGGGAAACAGAGAATGTCTGACAGTGAACTCTGTGGGTTTTCCCATCAGGAAAAGGGACGTAAGGAGTAAGGAGCAAGGAGCAAGGGGACCACAGCAGAGAGAAGAATGCACCCCTACGACCCATGTCTTTTATTTGTTTTTTATTTTTAAAATGTTTATTGGGGTGTGTTGATTCACAACACAATTTAGGTAATTACAGAGTACTGAGGAGAATTCCCAGGCTGTGCAGCAGGTCCTTACTGGTTATCTGTCTTATGAGTGGTCGTGCGTGTATGTCGGTCCCAGTCTCCCAACTTATCCCTCCCTCTTTCTCCCTTAGTAGCCACTCCAGGACTCTTGCCTGGAGAATCCCATGGATGGAGAAGCCTGGTGGGCTGCAGTCCGTGGGGTCGCTAAGGGTCGGACACGACTGAGCGACTTCACTTTCACTTTTCACTTTCACACATTGGAGAAGGAAATGGCAACCCACTCCAGTGTTCTTGCCTGGAGAATCCCAGGGACGGGGGAGCCTGGTGGGCTGCCGTCTATGGGGTCACACAGAGTCGGACACGACTGAAGTGACTTAGCAGCAGCAGCAGCAGCCATGAGTTTGTTTTCTACATCTGTGTCTATTTCTGTTTTGTAGATAAATTCATTTGTACCTTTTTTTTAGATTCCACATCTAAGCGATCACATTTGTCTTTCTCTCTCTGAATTGTTTCACCCAGTATGACAATCTCTCAGCCCATCCATGTTGCTGCAAATGACAGCATTTTGTTCCTTTTTTATCCAAGCCCTTCATTTGTATTATTTCATCCCCTCAAATCCTATAAAACCAGCACTACTATCTCTACTTTTACAGTTGAGAAAAAATGAATTTTCAGATAGTTTAGGAGACTTACCCAAATTCTAGCGGTTGATAATCAGATTTGGAGTTTGGGTCATAGTCTGTCCTTAGGCCCCCAGACAGTGGCTGAGCCCCAGGCAGAGTGCCCGCTCTGAATGCCCAGTGGGTCACAGCAAGACAGAGGCGGTGCTGAGCACGTGGAGACTGTTTGCTCTATTTCAGCACCCGCTGTTTTCCTCTTTAAGGTCCTCTGCACCTGAATACTTGCTCCTAGTTACAGTGACGTTGTTGTGTAGTTGCTGAGTCGTGTCTGGCTCTTTTGTGCCCCATAGTCCGCCAGACTCCTCTGTCCATGGGGTTTCCCAGGCAAGAATACTAGAGTGGGTTGCCATTTCCTTCTCCAGGGGATCTTCTTGACCCAGGGATCAACCCACATCTTCTGCATTGTCAGGCAGATTCTCTCCCACTGAGTCACCAGGGAAGCCCTATAATGGCATTAGGGCTCCCTGTTTTGAGGGAGGAAAATTCATCTAGTACTTACACTGAAATTTTAAGTGCATGGATCTTTAAATATCTGAAGTTTGTCTTCAAAATGTTGTTGAGATGCCTCTTAGGGCATTGACCTATTCTGTTAATAGGAACCTATCAGTCTTACTGGGCTTCCCTGGTGACTCAGAGGGTAAAGCATCTGCCTACAATGCGGGAGACCTGGGTTCGATCCCTGGGTCAGGAAGATCCTCTGGAGAAGGAAATGGCAACCCACCCCAGTATTCTTGCCTGGAGAATTCCATGGTCAGAGGAGTCTGACGACCTACAGTCCATGGGGTCGCAAAGTCAGACATGACTGAGCGACTCACAGACACACTCATCAGTGTTAGTACAATCTGCTAGAGTAAGTTAAGCGTCACAATGGCTTTTGTAAATGTTGAGATGTGCTCCCAGGAAAAATCGTGTGAGTTCCACACACAAAAATTCCACTGGAAAGATTTTCTCCCTATCTGTGAAGAGCTCCATTCTTTCTTTTCAACTGATCAGACATCCCATCAAATTGTGTGTGTGTTTGCGTGTTTGTGTGTGTGTTTGTATGTGTGCACATATCGTGAACCCCCTGCTCTTTTCATCCACACATTTGGGCTTAGGTGCAGAGCAAGTCAGAGGGGGTGAGATGGAAAACTGTGGCATCCTTTTGGGGACACTAAATTTGAAATTGCAACCTCTTGCTCTTTACTGAAACAAACCCAAAATAAAATGCTGTGGATGAAACAATTTTTGACATTGTAGCTATAACCATAGAATTCTGTAGAAAAGAATAGAAAATTCAACTTCCCACTGAGAATATGGATGTGAGAGTTGGACTGTGAAGAAAGCTGATTGCCAAAGAATTGATGCTTTTGAACTGTGGTGCTGGAGAAGACTCTTGAGAGTCCCTTGGACTGCAGGGAGATCCATCCAGTCCATTCTGGGGGAAATCAATCCTGGGTGTTCATTGGAAGGACTGATGCTAAAGCTGAAACTGCAATACTTTGGCCACCTCATGCGACGAGTTGACTCACTGGAAAAGACACTGATGCTGGGAAAGGTTGGGGGTGGGAGGAGAAGGGGACGACAGAGAATGAGATGGATGGATGGCATCACTGACTCTGGACATGAGTTTGGGTGAACTCCAGTTGGAGATGGACAGGGGGGCCTGGCGTGCTATGATTCATGGGGTCGCAGAGAGTCGGACACGACTGAGTGACTGAACTGAACTGAGAATAAGGGCTTTCAATTTTTTTTTTTCGCTTTGGTGTGTCACATAACACTTTTCATTCCTACATATTTGGAAGTTAACAGTATAAGATTCTTATCAACCTGACTCTATGTTCACTTTTTACTAAAACATGGAATAAAATATGGTTATAGGAGAAGGGTTGTTGACATTAACATCAGATGTGTCCGTGGGATTGGAACGTTGAGCAGAAGAGGCGAAACGGGAAAGAATGGCTTCTGGCATCCTGACAGTATCAAGTGGTGGGCCCTGCGGGAAAGGGTGGAACTTAGCTTCTCTCACATGCTCGGTCCTTATTTGTCAGAATTAGTCAACGCAATATGTCTTGTTAAATGAGGGGGAAACTTAGCATTTTTGAAACTGTGAAACAGTTTTATTCCATGTTTGTAAGCTGCTCTGCTGTTATAAATATTAATGATAAATAAGAGCCTAGGATTGCTGTTCAATAAGTAAATATTTATTGAGCATCTACTGTGCAAGACACCCTGCTAGGATAGTTATAAAACAGCTCTAATTTTCCCTCTTTTTCCAAACGAAAAATAAATTTTGTGCAAATATTGTGCCATGAATAACTTGGAAAGAACCACGTTTTCACTGAAATTGTCCTAAGAATACTCAGGGCTTCATCGCTCAGCTTTGTGGATATTAACTGATGATGAACTTGATAAATTACACAGCAATGGGCCATTTTCTGTATCTCAGAGTTTGTAAAGGTGGGTTTTTTTACGTCAAGCAGCCCTCTACTAATAAGCGTAATAACTCATTTCTGTAAGATGCATTATCTAGGACTTCTCAGGTTATTTGGAGAGAGGGTTTCAGTGAAGCTTGCCAAAGTGTGAGGAGGAGGAGGTGGGGCCCGGAGTCTTTCTGATGTTCCAGAGGTCTCAGAGAGTTGGAAAGGAGGGGCCAGTACAGAACACGGATGACGGGGTGGTCAGGAAACGGGCTCCCAGCAGCCATTTGACCACCAGCAAAGCACACAGTGGATTCCATTGGATTAGAGCTACCTGATCCAGGCTTCAGGACACTGTGCACTTAATGATGTTTACAAAAACAGTGTTAAGTGTGTGTGTCTATGAGAAAGAGACATGGAACAGGGTTTGTGTTCCATGCAGAGTCCTTTTTAATTTTTTTGTTGTTGTTATTATTAACATATAGTTCCCTGGTGACTCAGATGGTAAAGAATCCACCTGCAATGCAGAAGACCTGGGTTGGAAAGATCCCGTGGAGGAGGGCACGGCAACCCACTCCAGTATTCTCGCCTGGAGAGTCCCCATGGACAGAGGAGCCTTGTACGCTCCAGTCCATCAGGTCACAAAAGACAGGACTGAGCGACCGAGCACAGCACAGCACAGGGATGACTTAACACTGTCTCAGGTGTACAACACAGTGACTCTGGCACATATGTTTATACGTCTGTTATGTTTCAGACTCTTTTCCATTCCAGGTCATTACAGAACACTGGATGAGGTTCCTTGGGCTGCACAGTAGGTCCTGTTATATCCATTTCATGTGTGTGTATGTGTGTGTTAGTCACTCAGTCGTGCCTGACTCTCTGCGACCCCATGGACTGTAGCCCACCAGGCTCCTCTGTCCGTGGGGTGCTGCAGGCAAGGGTACTATAGTGGGTAGCCATTCCCTTCTCCAGGGGATCTTCCTGACCCAGGGATCGAACGCCAGTCCCTTGCGGCAGATGTTTGCCGTCTGAGCCACCAGGGAAGATACAGCAGTGTGCATATATTAATCCCAGATTCACCCCTCCCCTTGTTTCCCCTTTGGTAACTATAAGTTTGTTTTCTGTGTCTGTGAGTCTGTTTCTGTTTTGTAAGTAAGTTTGTTTGTATAATTTTAGTTTCCACATATAAGTGATATATAATTGTCTTTCTCTGACTTACTTTACCTACTGTGGTAATCTCTAGGTCCATCAATGCTGCTGAAAATGGCATTAATTCCTGTGTAGAGTCATTTATATCATATCTTTCTGTTAGTGTTTCCTGACCTTGGCACCATTGACATTTGGGGCCAGGTAACTGATTGCAGCCATGAAATTAAAAGATGCTTACTCCTTAGAAGGAAAGTTATGACCAACCTAGATAGCATATTAAAAAGCAGAGACGTTACTTTGCCAACAAAGGTCCATCTAGTCAAGGCTATGGTTTTTCCCGTGGTCATGTATGGATGTGAGAGTTGGACTGTGCAGAAAGCTGATCGCCGAAGAATTGATGCTTCTGAACTGTGGTGTTGGAGAAGACTCTTGAGAGTCCCTTGGACTGCAAGGAGGTCCAACCAGTCCATTCTAAGGGAGATCAATCCTGGGTGTTCATTGGAAGGACTGATGCTAAAGCTGAAACTGCAATACTTTGGCCACCTCATGCGACGAGTTGACTCACTGGAAAAGACTCTGATGCTGGGAGGGATTTGGGGTGGGAGGAGAAGGGGACGACAGAGGATGAGATGGCTGGATAGCATCACCGATTTGATGGACATGAGTTTGGGTGAACTCCGGGAGTTGGTGATGGACAGGGAGGCCTGGCGTACTGCGATTCATGGGGTCGCAAAGAGTCGGACACGACTGAGCGATTGAACTGAACTGTTTATTGTTGGGGGCTGTCCTGAGTATTGTAGGATATTTAGCAACACTCCTGGTGTCCAGTAGCACCCCCGAGTCATGATAATCAAAAATGTCTCTGGACGTTGCCAGCTGTCTGCTGGGGACGAAACCACCTCGGATTCAGAGCCACCACTTCCCTCGGTGCTAAGTGTTACCCATGATTACTGTCAAGTGACAGGTCCTCTGAGCCTTTTGCATGCGTTAGCTCATCGCTTCTCGTAGCTACTCTAATGCGAGAGACTGATTCACAGAAGGTTGCACAGCGTGCAGTTGTGATTCCATCCCCGCAGCCTGGTGTGGAGCTTCACAACCTTCACCACTTATCCTTTTTTGTTCTAAGTAATGTGTGCCTGCTAATGAACCATGCTTGTTAACACCCTGTGAATTTCCCTTATAGATACCTTAAATATTTTTCCCCATTGTTCTTATTTTTTTCTAACAAAGGGAAGTTGCGTCATATTCCACAAGGCCTGGTGGCTCTCTCCGTGACCCCTTGGCTGTTTGAAATGGAGTAAGCTCTAGGCAAGTTCTTTTGCAACATGAAGCAAAGAAGCACGTTAATATAAATGCCGGTGAATTAATTAAGGAAGCCCTCACAGGGCAAAGCACTGGGAACTCGTCTGTTTTTGTCCTTGGTCAGCTGAGCTGTATCCATAACATTAGGCCCTGATGGCTCCCCCTCCGTGTGGTCACGGTCATAGCTTCTTGATCGTGTTTGCCTTCTCGTTCCTGCTTTGGCCTGACTTTAGCCTCCTCTGACAATGAGATTATTTTCCATTACACTATGACTATTATTTGCTTAATGAACCAAATTCAGGAAGCAGAATAACTTTTAGAACTAAACCCTCCAAATCCTGAAAAACATAGTTGCCTTGGAGAATTCAAGACCCCTGGCCAAAGCTCCCCAGTCACAGGGATGACACACATTTCCTAACACCGAGCGGTGAAGAGTTGGTCTGTGTGGGTGGGGGGTCCCCACACACAGTGCAGTTCCCAGTCGCAGTTATAAACGTGGACCTGGCAACATTAGGAATCTGGAATAAATGACTCTTTTTTTTTTTTTCAGGAAAGGACTGATTGATGCTCAATCAATATTTAATTAATCTTTAAAAGAGATTTCAGAGACAAGTCCAGCTGCAGTTGTAGAGGGGGAAAAAAAGTCTTCACTTTCTCTTTAAAGTCTTTTCCAGAGTCCTAGTAAATGGCCTTGTATACAGTCTTGACCAGCAGAGGGCTTCCATACCTGACAAATGATGCCGGAACAGAGCAAAAGGGAGCAGGAAAATTTCTTTTAATATTTTAACATTTTCCTTTTTGATTTTTTCACCTTCTTTTATCACCAAAGCCCTTTCAAATCGAGTTTCTACTCAACTGCGAAACATTTTTGCAGAGTTTTCTTTTCCCCAGCATATACTCTATAGAGTAAAATTGGCCTCCTTTGTTTGTTTAAAAAAAAAAGTAAGGTTAGAATTGGGGGAATGTTTTCTACTTATTTGGTTAGATAAAGCCTGTCCCAAGAGTGATTGATATTTAAAAGAAATTTACAAATCAAATAGAATCAAGAGACTGTTCATTGCTAAAATTCTTTGCATGAGAAGTCACTTCAGTCGTGTCCAACTCTTTGTGACCCCATGGACTGTAGCCCACCAGGCCCCTCTGTCCATGGAATTTTCCAGGCAAGAATATTGGAGAGGGTTGCCATTCCCTTCTCCAGGGGACCTTCCCCACCCAGGGGTCAAGTCTGCGTGTTTTACATCTCCTGCATTGGCAGGCGGGTTCTTCACCACTAGCGCCACCTGGGAAGCCCCTTTCGCCACATATTCGACATGAAACATTAACTTCAGGATACCATTGGCATTTATCTCTGGCAGTTGTTCTTGAACCTTGCTTTTGGTTCGTGGGTGCCAGAGAACCTTGTTTATCAGACAGTTGCTCTTTGATCCCCCTTTTACATTCTAGTCCTTTTTAACATTTAGAAAAGTTTAGATTCTGAAGAGGCACCCAAGATTGGTGAGGGCTGGGCACACAGGTATTCTGAAGACATGAGAGAGAGTAGGTGTGGATGGCGTGTGGATCCACTGAGGCGTGTGGACGCTTTGATAGGGGTGGATTACATTGATGGGTGTGGGTTGCATTGATATGTTGGGTTACATTGACGCATGTGGCTCTGTGGAGGCATGTGGACATTAATGCATGTGGATATGCTGAGGGGTGTGGGTACACTGAGGCTTGTGAATACACTGACGTGTGTGGGTACATCATGTGGATACAGTCATTTATGTGGATACACAGGCTTGTTGATAAATGGATGCATGTGGGTACACCAGTGCTCGTGTGTGCCCTCCGCATGAGATGGTGCCCACAGCTGGTGAAGCTGGGAGTGGTCATTGACTAATCTGGTGAATTCTTCCTTGCAAATGTGGAGCTGTGTAGAGAAACACTCTAGAGTCTTCTCTCTGCCAGGCAGCCTGAACATCATCCCTGAAGTCTGCAGAAGTAACACCCTGCCTTGGTGTTCAAGAGAGCGTTGTGACAGCAGGTGCTTCAGGCACCCTTCGCCTGGTGGGGAAGCTGCGAGCACTTTTCTTGCTAACAGCATGGGCAGGTGCTCATGTGTACTGCTCTCACTTCTGAGCTGTTTTAGTGATTGGAAATAACGCCAAGGAAAGGTACTCTGAAGGTGAAGTCCTTTGACTTGAAAGACAGAACTGGAGCTAGGTTCTGACATACAGAAAGTGTGTCTCGTGTGATGAATTATCCTCCTTTCCACGTTGGCAGCTAGATCTCTCATGGGCACGTTGACGAGACTCTTCTCCAGTGAGGCTGCGCGGCTCATAATACCAGTATCCGTGCATCCCTCGTTTTTCCACTCTTTATTACTGAATGTATTTCTGTTCAGTTCAGTTCAGTCGCTCAGTCGTGTCCAACTCTTTGTGACCCCATGAATCACAGCACGCCAGGCCTCCCTGTGTATCACCAAATCCCAGAGTTCACTCAAACTCATGTCCATCGAGTCGGTGATGCCATCCAGCCATCTCATTCTCTGTCGTCCCCTTCTCCTCCTGCCCCCAACCTTTCCCAGCATCAGAGTCTTTTCCAGTGAGTCAACTCGTCGCATGAGGTGGCCAAAGTATTGTAGTTTCAGCTTTAGCATCAGTCCTTCCAATGAACACCCAGGATTGATCTCCTTTAGAATGGACTGGTTGGATCTCCTTGCAGTCCAACGGACTCTCAAGAGTCTTCTCCAGCACCACAGTTCAAAAGCATCAATTCTTCGGCGATAAGCTTTCTGCACAGTCCAACTCTCACATCCATACATGACCACTGGAAAAACCATATTTTTGTTAGGTATTCGCAAATTTGGAGTGTCCAGGAGAGTGTAAAAATAAATATAGAAATTCCGAATCCTGGAGTAGAATGGCCATGCTAACGCATAGCAAAATTTCATAGTATTTAAAGTGAGAAATATTTTCACTAGAGTCATTCTGAGGAAGGCTGGTGACCTATCCCCTCTTAATCTATGGAAAAAGTAGTAGGTTTTGTCTTTCAGGTTTGTAAGTGAAACAGTTGGGGTGGAATCAAAAGGAAAGACTTGGAATCAGGAAACCAGAGTGCATTGTGGAGTGGCAGTATTTTATGGCCGTGAGGAGGTTCGGCTTTGGGCCAGATGGCCCACTTGAATCCCAGCATTGCCCCAAAGGTCACTGGATGACCTTGACTAGTTACTTTTCTTCTCTGTGCCTCATCCGTGTCAACTGTAAAAAAAATAAGGAGAAGAAAACAAAAGAAGAAGAACATTCAGTACCTGCCTTACTGGGTTGTAAGAGTTAATTGAAATAATACATGTCAAATGCTGAGAAGGTGCCTGCTGCATAGTGAAACCTCAGCAGACCCTTTTGTTACTGTGGCAGTTATCTGATTCTGTAGCTTTTATTGGATTGCCATGCCAGTTGAGTCCCTGCTTCCTCACTCTACCTCCTACCAATAATAATATCACGTTATAATCTTCTTGTGAAGATTAAGGGAGATAACTGTGAAACAATCTGTAGTCACAAAGCCCTGAAGAAAAGTAACATGGTATTAGTATTGCCTTCTTAGTGCATATCTTAGCTTTGTGTTGGGGGAAAAATGTGCCACTTATCATTGAAAAACACTTAGGGCTGGTTGGCTTCATTATGGTGAGTGAGTTGGGAAACTTACTCAAGGCGGTGAAAAATACAGCTAAGGTAACATCTCCTCCTTTGAATACTTCCTTTGTTGTTTTATAATGTCATTCAAGTATTTTTCCTTAGCACTGACCTATGGCATTTGTAATACTTAATTGCAAAGAATGAGCATACATCTTTGATCGAGTTGGGGAACACTGGAGGAGGGGAGACTCAGGTCGCCCAGGAGTGAGAAGCAAGGTGGTTGAGGTGGGAAGACAGGAGGGAGTATCTGACACTTAGGAAAACAGTCTGGAGAAACGACAAAAGGGAAGTGGGCATTGGTTCAGGACTCGGGGATTTCTATTCATGAGTATCTCCTACTATCACGAGTATAGTGTCAGCAGGTGGCTTGCATTTCTAACCAACTCCACTCTCATTTCCCTGGTGATATTTTATGGTTTCCACACCTCAGTGTGTGTTTTTCTTAGCACACGCCTTGGTCTGATTAAGTACAGGAATGTCAGGGGTCACCTTACCATCCTCCGCGTCTGACCTTGGTTTACGCTCGTCACCTCGTCTCTCTCTGAAGTCCCTAACAGAAAGCAGAGCAGGAAAGATACCACGCAGATGTTTAACAGGCCAGGGATGGCTAAAGTCAGAGCTAAGTCATTTTAAAGAACAATAGCAACAAAATTGAAGCTCAGCTTTTACTGTTCTGGTTATAAATGCTTAAAATATTCCTTGGACAATCTTAATGTGTTAATATAGTTCAGATGGTTGTTGCATTAATTGATCACACCTTGCCCCTTTCAACTCTTTTGACCCATACTCTTTGAATTCCCTGTACTTTTTCATTCTTCCGTACTTTGCTCATGAATGCATTCTATCATGGAAGTGACAAGCCAACTGCCTTTCTTCAAGAATACATCCACTGATGCAGTTTATTTGCTTTGTATAGTTTTAAAATTTTGAGTTAGTTGCAAATACTTCAGAAGGAAATGGTTTTGCATGTATGGATTTTCATATTTTGCTGTCATGGATTTCCACATTATCTGGAAAAATCGGAAGGGACTCTGCTTGTGATCCTCCATAGCAGTGGCCAGAACTGCGTGGTGGCTGCCCCTGGCTGGTGGGTATAAGCCCTCTGGTCCTTCACCGCTGCCTCCATGCCCATCCACCTTGCTTTCCCTGGGCTGGGTTCATTTCCTTAAGTATCTGTCTCTGTCCTCTAAGATCTAAGCGTGTTAAGATCTTGGGGTAGAGGTTGGATCATCCCTCAAGGCTTCCTGGGTCAGCTCGAGCCCCGAGGTTTCTTATATCAAGTCATGGGAACAGTGATATCCTTCTTGTTTTAAATTTTAAGTAGCTGCTTTGTAAATTTGTCTCAGCTCCTCCCATGGCCCTCTTTTAAAGGCAGAATCTAGTCCGTTCTCACTTGTCTCTGAAGGCGGCAAGGATAGGGTTTCCCCGACACACGTGTGTCTTTCGGCATATTTTCTTGGGTACAGAAGGAGCCGGCTGAGTGATAGTAGAAACCCGGGAATGAGTTATTGCCCTATCGCTGGCCATTATGTGCTCCTCTGCAGTCATGTAATTAAGAAGGCATTCACAGTTTGCTTTATGGCACTATCAAAGTTTCCAAAATGAATAAAATAGCGTCATCATTAATAATTTGAGTTCATCATCTTTGACCCAAAGGCATTCCACACCAGAGACTGAAAATATTATTTTAAGCAGTTTAATGGATTATCGGGCGAGAATGGATTAACAGGTCAAATAAATTAATGGGTAAATTGATGTGAACATGTGGTTGAACTACTTTCCAATTGTAATTGTAACTGTAAAAGGCAGACACCCTGAGGGGGAATTAAGCAGTAGCAACAAACACTATTATCATTAGAATTTCCGGAAGCGAGCATAATAGACAGGATGTTTTCTAATGAAACTGTAAAACAATTAGAATAGCTCTTTGGAGCTTTGGTGGCCTTTTTTGTTTGTTTTTTTTTTTTCTAGTGCATCCAAAGGAAGAAACTAGGTTTCGCCAAGTGTCAGACAGTTAAAGTTTCACCATTATTATAAATGATCATCTGTGAGAGGCAAAAAGATGGACAGCACAGTAGACAATTAAACATGTGCTCCATAAATATGTATAAATCCAATACCATCTGCCACATTGTCCAATTTGACTAGTTGTCTTTATACACCAACCTAATAAATCAGGTTAAAAGGGTTTCCTGAAGCAATGTTCCCAGGAATGACTGGGGAGTAAGGTCTTCATTCTTTTGCTAAGACTGTAGTTCTCATTATTCTCGTGGCAAAAATAATGTACTTTGTTTTTTGGGGTAAAGAATCAGTTAACTTTGCCATGCAATAAACCACCTTAGAATAATAAATTCAACTAACAGCAGTTCTTTTAGCTCGTGGTTCTGCTGGACGAGTTCTTCTGGGCTGGGTTGAATTTGGCTGGTTTTGTACGGACTGCCTCCTCCTGTGGTCAGCTAACAGGCGGGGAGTGCTGGGCGGGGCTGGCGAGGGCCTCACTCAGTGCCTGGCGACTGGCTGCCTGTCGGCTTGGGCCTGGGTGCCATGTTTTCCATCCACCCACAGGCTAAGCCTGGGCTTATTCTCACAAACTGCAAACGAGGGCAGGTGCCAGTGTGCAAGCACAGTTTAAATCCTGCCTCACAGTTACTATTGAACAACTGCCCAAAGCAAGTTTGCAGTTACTTTAACTATATTTGGCCACTGGGAAAATAAACTAGGCTTCCTATAATCCATAAATTACCTGCTTAGACACAAGGAGAGAACAAGTGGTTTGTAATTTTGATACAGTATTCATGTTGCATGATATAGAAAATAATGTATACGTGATAAATATAAGTCTTTTGAAGTTATGCCAACCTGTGTCTTTTTATACATACAAATATTATACAGATATAAAAATAGGTGTCACATTTTTTGCATGTTTATTTCCCTTGCACCCTTAATTTTCTTTCTATAAAAAGAACGTGCTGAAAAGTACCTACCCTATAGAACTGTTGTGAAGATTAAATTAAAAGCTTCATATAGTGCTCAACACACAGTAAGCACCCCCTGAATGTTGTCTGCAAGGGGCAACATGGAACAACCTCGGTGCCTCTGCTGCTGTTGTTTTGTTGGAGAAGACTCTTGACAGTCCCTTGTACTGCAAGGAGATCCAACCAGTCCATTCTAAAGGAGATCAATCCTGGGTATTCATTGGAAGGACTGATGCTAAAGCTGAAACTGCAGTCCTTTGGCCACCTCACACGACGAGTTGACTCACTGGAAAAGACTCTGATGCTGGGAATAGTTGGGGGCAGGAGGAGAAGGGGACGACAGAGAATGAGATGGCTGGATGGCATCACCGACTCGATGGACATGGGTTTGAGTGAACTCCGGGAGTTGGTGATGGACAGGGAGGCCTGGCGCGCTGTGATTCATGGGGTTGCGGAGAGTCAGACACGACTGAGCTACTGAACTGAACTGAATGATAATCTCGGTCACAGCATCTCCTCGAGAAGTGAGATTTTCGTCACACAAAACCCAGAAATCCATCTGGACCAGCCACTGTTTTTCTGTAGTGTGTCCACCTTTCAGATGCAACAGACCATCTTTGTATAATCGTGTATACATTTTCCCAGCTCTTTTATATTTATGTGCTATTTCATTTCACCATTCCAGAGCATAGATACTCATTATGGTTTTCTCAATACATCAAATTTCCAGCTAATTTTGTTTTAAGAAGAAGAGAAAGTGGGTTGAATTTCAATTGCTGTTCTCACTAAGCCCTCTGTAATTCCCGACGACTGTGATAAGGCACACAGTTCTGCTTCAGAGCTTTGGGTAATAAGAGACGTGGAGGTGTTTCCTCGGAGAGCTCTGTGTCCATTTAGAGCGTGACGTTTTCATTGTTAAATATAGTTTTAGCAATGCATTTGCTTCCCAAGCAAAGCTTATATGTAGCTGAAGAGCCCTGTCTATCACACAATGTTCAAACCTTTCACTAAATCTCATATTGGACAGGATGTTGTATACTATGACCTGATTTTAAAGGAAAAGATAAAACTATTACCCCAAACAGAAGACAGCAAATTTTTTTCTGCAAAGGGCCAGAGAGCAAAAAGTCCAAGCTTTGTAGGATATAAGGCCTCTGTGGCAACTACTCAAATGTGCTTTTGTAGCAAAATCAGCCACAGTTCAGTTCAGTCGCTCAGTTGTGTCCGACTCTCCGTGACCCCATGAATCACAGCACGCCAGGCCTCCCTGTCCATCACCAACTCCCGAAGTACACTCAAACTCATGTCCACAGAGTCGGTGATGCCATCCAGCCATCTCATTCTCTGTCATCCCCTTCTCCTCCTGCCCCCAACCTTTCCCAGCATCAGAGTCTTTTCCAGTGAGTCAACTCGTCGCATGAGGTGGCCAAAGTACTGCACTTTCAGCTTTAGCATCAGTCCCTCCAATGACCATCCAGGATTGATCTCCCTTAGAATGGACTGGTTGGATCTCCTTGCAGTATAAGGGACTCTCAAGAGTCTTCTCCAACACCACAGTTCAAAAGCACCGATTCTTCGGCGATCAGCTTTCTTCACAGTCCAACTCTCACATCCATACATGACCACGGGAAAAACCATTGCCTTGACTAGACGGACCTTGGTTGGCAAAGTAATGTCTCTGCTTTTTAATATACTATCAAGGTTGGTCATAACTTTCCTTCCAAGGAGCAAGCGTCTTTTAATTTCATGGCTGCAATCAGCATCTGCAGTGATTTTGGAGCCCCAAAAAACAAAGTCTGACACTGCTTCCACTGTTTTTCCATCTATTTCCCATGAAGTGATGGGACCAGAGGCCATGATCTTTGTTTTCTGAATGTTGAGCTTCAAGCCAACCTTTTCACTCTCCTCTTTCACTTTCATCAAGAGGCTTTTGAGTTCCTCTTCACTTTCTGCCATAAGGGTAGTGTCATCTGCATATCTGAGGTTATTGATATTTCTCCCAGCAATCTTGATTCCGGCTTGTGATTCTTCCAGCCCAGCGTTCCTCATGATGTACTCTGCATAGAAGTTAAATAAGCAAGGTGACAATATACAACCTTGACGTACACCTTTTCCTATTTGGAACCAGTCTGTTGTTCCATGTCCAGTTCTAACAGTTGCTTCCTGACCTGCATACAGGTTTCTCAAGAGGCAAATCAGCCACAGATGAAGGTAAATGGGTATAGCTCTTTTCCAGTAAAACTTTATTTACCAAAATAACAGTGAGTCAGCTTTGGTCGGTGACCATAGTTAATGGACCTTTGACCTAAAAGGAATTCTAAACCTTTCAAGCAATTAACAGAGAGAAAAGAATGTCTATTTTCTAGTCAGTTCAGTAGCTCAGTTGTGTCTGACTCTTTGCGACCCCGTGGACTGCAGCACACCAGGCCTCCCTGTCCATCACCAGCTCCTGGAGCTATTTTCTAAGTTTCAGACAATTGTTTGTGATGGTGAGAACTGTAGCTACCCTCATTACCTCTGTTTCCTTTGGGAGTGTGGTGTCATTCCTAAACACTTAAGATAACCAGGCAAGAGATGATTCTGTTTTCTCTCTAGTCATTCCATTTTGTCATCCTGTATGTCTTTTATATTTGAAAATGGCTATTGATAATGGCGTATTTGGCTGGACTTTTGAATTTCACAGACCAGTAAATTTAAATAAAAGCATTCAAGCAACACAGTTTCTGATTAAAATAAATTCTGGCGAAGTCTTTAAACACACACACACACACACACACACAACTTCTTCGTCACCATCTACTTTAACACCTGTAAGAAAGGCATTTCTTTTAGTATTGGAGTCGACTGAGCGACTTCACTTTCACTTTTCACTTTCACACATTGGAGAAGGAAATGGCAACCCACTCCAGTGTTCTTGTCTGGAGAATCCCAGGGGAGGGGAGCCTGGTGGGCTTCCGTCTATGGGGTCACACAGAGTCGGACACGACTGAAGTGACTTAGCAGCAGCAGCAGCAGCAGAGGGGGTTTAAAGGGTAGTCCTTCAAGTTGGGAAAACAGACTGTTGTGTAACACACAGTCTATATTTTCCTCATTGCTCATAAATACTTTGTCATGGAACGATTTTAGTTCACAAGCTCATATTTCAGATGGTTCTGTCAAGACTGCCATTTCACCTATTCTGCGTCCATGGCAGCATAGAAACACTTCTTAGGAGTTTTGTGACTTTAATGTCAACTGAATCACTTTCTCCTGGACGTGCAAACCATTTTCTCTAGTTGAATGCCTCCCTTTTAAAGATATGCATGAGAACTGCCCTTCTCTCACTTAACAGCTAATTACTTTCTTGATGATGGTGATTGAATCTTATTAAAACTCCTGTTAGCTAAGCATTCATTAAACTCAGTGACACAGTAGGAAACTGAGACTCGGAGCAGAAGCTGAGGAATTTGCCTGATTTTTTGCTGTATGTATTCCACCAGTCTAAGCTGGGATTTGAACCCACGCCTCTGATACCAGGTGTGTTTCTTTGGCTCCTGCTGCTCCTGTTCAGGCAGCTCACAGCTGTGCTGTCCTCGGTGACGTGAGGGTCGTATCATCAGATGAGATCATGGATAAATGATAGCACTTCTGATATCTTCTGAGAGCTTATGATATGCTAAGCACCACGGCAGTCGTCTTCATGCATGATGTCATTCTTCCCAACAAACCTCTGAGGGAGAACAATTCTAACTCAACAGATGAGGAAACTGAAGTTAGGAGTTTAGTCATTTCATCCTTATTTTGGGGCAGTGGAGCAGGAAGGAGCTCTTTTAGACTTGAGTCTGCCTTTCTTTGACAATAAAAAGGTGAGAAACTAAGTCTTGTTTTAGATGAGAAGGATCCTTAGCTTTTGAACACACATATAATTCTAATAATAGATTTAGAATAATATTTGTGTTTTACATCAGAAATATACTAATTTAGTAGTTCCTTATGCATCTGATATTGTGGAGTATTTCTTGGAAGTGATATTTATAGATAATTAAAGCTTACTCTTTAAGTGCCAAAACATATATATATATATATAAGTGCTGTTTAGAAAGCTGTCTTTGTAAATCGGTAGCACATACCTATCTAGGGAGGTATTGATGAGGGAGGTGGACATCAGAGCAGGGCAGTGGCTCCCATAAATGGAGAAGTAAGGATATTAATCTTCTGACTTTTCATGAGCTTTTAAAACCGTATGACTTGGGCTTGGTACAGTTTGACTGGTGTACAGAATATATTACTTTATCCCAGAAAGCTTCTATATCCAGAGGATCAAAAATATTTTCATGATTTCATGTCAAACACTGATGTATTTTCAATATCATGAAAAAATATTAACTTTGAGAAGTCTTGCCTTTGAAGAGAAGTCCACATGGAGAGTAAGAATTTAGCACAGTTGCTATCCAGTGCATTTGTTTTTCATATCACTGCCTTGTGCCCTGTTCTGTGGACATCACAGTATTTGATGGGCTGGATGGAGTGACTGGACCTGACTCAGCACAGGCTCTGGAGGAAAGATGAAGAAATCTCCTTATTTTATTCACCATCACTTTTATCATCCCCATTAAATAGCAATGTTCCCTCCCAGTAAGGCTCTATACAATCATTAGGCTCTTTATTTATGTAAGTTTATATATGCAGAAACAACTGTACAGTATTCCTAGGTCTTCTTATAGAAAGAAATGCATCAAGTACAAGTTGCAAAAATGTACTGTGCTGTGCAGAGTCACTTCAGTCATGTCTGACTCTTTGTAACCCTATGGACTGTGTTCCGCCAGGCTCCTCTGCCCATGGGATTCTCCAGGGAAGAATACTAGAGTGGGTTGCCATGCTCTCCACCAGGGGAACTTCCCAACCCAGGGATCAAACCCAGGTCTCTTACGTCTCCTGCATTGGCAGGCAGGTTCTTTACCACTAGCATCCCTTGGGAAGCCTGCAAATACGTGTCAGCAAATGTAAATCTTACAGCTTTTCTCAGACACTGAAAGATGTTAGAGGAACACTTGAAGCTTTGGAAAGGTCCTCCTTAGAGACAGCTAAAAGCTGACGACCCTCAGCCAGCACTGCCCTGTAGCGTGAAACACTGATGGAAATGGTCCGCTCTGTTCACGCGTTCTCCTAAGCTCCCTGAGCACTCTGGGAGGCCCCAGTCATAGACGGCCATTGACTGGCCCCTTAGCACGCGGCTGGTGTGACTCAGGAAATGCATCTTAAATTCTGTTTAATTTTAATTAATCACTTGAAATACATTTCTGAAATGAGTCAAGGATGCGCTAGTACTCTACTCATAGTGGATAGCTTAAGGACTTTGGGTTGGAATCTGATGAATATCAGTTGAACTATTGAACTTAAAACCTGGGTTTCATGGTGAGAGGTGGCATGGGTGGAATATTCCAATTCTACATCCTTAATGTGGGTTGCTCAGTAAATGAGAGTTGCTATTATTATAATTATGATTAAAATAAACATTTATTCAATAATTTTTTGAGCACTGACTACATGCCAGATTTTATTCTTGGTGTTGGGGATATAATCAGATAAAATCCTTGCCTTCGTGGAGCTAAGCTTCTAGTGAAGAATGATTGAATTAAATTCTAGCTAGATGATTTCATGAGGTGGAAGGTTTGCTCATGACACACTGATGTATACGGAAAGGATGTGTATGTTTAATTTTTCTGTTGTTTGATCTTATGTCCCTTCCTCCACCCCATCTGAGAGGATGGGGGAGAGGAAGGATTTAAATAATTAAGTGCGTTCTACTCAGCAATTTTGTCTTCGTCCAGTAGATTTTTGAGTGTTTTTGTGAAGGAGGAGGTAAACAGAACTTCTTTAGGTAAGGATGTCGAGAGATTTTATATTTCTGTCCTTTGGCTCCTAAACTCTCTGAGACGAGAATCTGACTGCCTGGGGAGCAGTCTGGTCAGTGGAACCTGAGATGCTGGGCAGCAGTGGGGGTCTGGGCTCTGCCTTCAGCCCCCCGTGCTGTTCTCTGGCCAGAGCAGGCCTCTGTTGCAGGGGTGTCTTGTGGCTGCCTGGTCACCGCGTGCCCTGCTGGTCCGTGTGCCCAGACAGCATCTACAGCTGGTGGGCCTGGCGGCCCGGTACGCCCTCAGCTTGGTCGGGGCCCAGCTACTCTCCCTGCTCACCTGGCCCTGCTTCTGCTCCTGGGTCTCATAACCTCCCTGAGATGAACTGGGCTGGACCATCTGCCCAGGGCCGCTTTGTCCTCTGCATGGTCACTCCTGCTAGTCTAATCCTTCTCTTCCCCAACCTGTGCACCCTCTCAGCTTCTCTTCCAAGCTAAGGGGAATCGCAGCTGGCTAGGAGAGCTCAGCCCAGCGTCTCCTCTGCCTGCCCACCCCGGGCTGCTCGTTAGCTCTAGGTTGTCATTGTCCAGGCGGGGTTGGGACAGGGCAGTCTGGGAGCCCACCCCCTTCACAGTCCTGGGTCCACTGGGTCCTCTGTCTTTGACTTTCCTTTCCATTTATGTAGTACTTTCTCTGCTGGGCAAAAAAAAAAAAGAATAGAAGCGAGCGTTAGCACTTCAGTGTCTTCTCCCATCATTCCCTGGAGTTGCAGAGTGGCTGTCTCTTTTTTTGTTTTTTATTTTATTGGAGGCAAATTACCTTACATTAATATATTGGTTGGTTTTCCATACATTGACATGAATCCGCCCCGGGTGTACATGTGTTCCCCTTCTTGAACCCCCCTCCACCTCCCTCTTCCCCATATCCTCCCTCCAGGTCATCCCTGTGAACCAGCCCCAAGCATCCTGTATCATGCGTCGAACCTGGACTGGTGATTCATTTCACATATGATAATATACATGCTACAATGCCATTCTCCCAAATCATCCCACCTTCACCCTGTGCCACAGAGTCCCAAAGACTGTTCTATATACCTGTGTCTCTTTTGCAGTCTCGTATACAGGGTTAAGGTTACCATCTTTCTAAATTCCATATATATGCATTAGTATACTGTATTGATGTTTTTCTTTCTGGCTTACTTCACTCTGTATAATAGGTTCCAATTTCATCCACCTCATTAGAACTGACTCAAATGCATGCTCCCTCCCTCTATCCAGCCCAGCTTCTTCTCTGTCTGGGGTTCTCAGTAGTAGTTACACCATCCTGGGGAGCGGGAAGGGTTAGAAATGTGTTGGAGGTATTTTGTGGTTGGGGTACCATGATGTTTGGGGGACTCTGTGAGCATTAATGGTGAACATCCTTCAAAGCATGAGAACCTTATCCTGCAATATACACCTCCTGTGTCTGCATGACCTTCAAATGTTCTTCCAGAAATTGTCATAAGAAGCCTGCTTAAAATTATCTGAGCCTACATTATAACTTTCTTACACACACACACACACAGATACTCTCTCACATATATATTAAGTATCTAGATTCAGCTGTCCAAAAATGTAACAAACAAATTGAAAGAATTTTTCTTTGTTTGTAAATTTGCACACATCGCGGATAGTAATGCCCCTGCTGGCATTTCAGTTGCCAATAAACACACAGGTGCTTGTCAGAATTTGTAGCTGTCGCGTCCCTGATGATATTGCGTATCAGTGTACGCATCTGCCTACCTCGTTATGCCTTCTAGTGAAACTGTGTCTGAGTACATCCGTGTGAAAACGTGTGTTACGTCTTCATCATTTACTTTTGTTTATCCTTCACCTTACTGTTAGAGAATTATTATTGATTTTTAAACTTATGTTTGTAGACAGATTATATTTTCTGGGACTCTCACTTCAGGATATTTTATACAATTTTTTTGTAAAGTGTACCTTCAGTCTGTCCTACTTCTTTTCCATGACCTCCGCCTCATGGCTCAATCCTAAGTGTGGAAGAAAGTGATTATCTTATAAAATATGGGGAGGAGGGAGGTCTTCACCTAAGTCTTCACATAAGATACTAAGGAGTATGAAATATAGCTCAAAACAGGATAAAAGCAATTACAGAAAGAAAAGATACGTAGAAATAGGCAATGCAATAAAATAAACCAAATGAAAAGCACAAGTAATTTCCAATTAATTTTTACTTAGTTTTAATTTCTCATGATTCTCACTAACTCAAATTTAGGTTGTGATGAAATCGTTCTGCCACTACTCTGTTAGTATCATTATAGATTAATAAAATTATTTGGGAAAGCAATTTGGCTGTATAATCTAGAATCGTTACAATGTGCATTCTTATTGATCTGGTAATTCTTTTCCTGAGAATATAAGCTAAGCCAAGCAAAAGGGAAGAAATAAACCAGACAGATGGTGTTCATTGCTCTGTAAAAGTGACCAAAAGAGCAAAGAGCAGGTGGAGATGTTGATAAATGTGAAGTGATGACAATCTGGGAACAAGCGTAGGGCAGCCATGTATAGTATGGAAAGGTCAGTGCAGCAGCTCACTCATTTGTCCTTGCACTCATTGAGCCAATACTTATTTAGTGCACACTCGTGAAAAGCACTGTGTTCGGTGCTGGCAGTGTTCTGAGGAAAATACGAGAGGAAGGAAAGGAAGTAACACG
Organism: Moschus berezovskii; assembly: GCF_049115385.1. Lineage (NCBI taxonomy): Eukaryota > Metazoa > Chordata > Mammalia > Artiodactyla > Moschidae > Moschus > Moschus berezovskii. The sequence continues at coordinate 4,624,451 of NC_142485.1, forward strand.
TATATCAGGGGGAGCAGGTCTGTAACAATTCACAGAACGCCTTCAGCTCAGTAAATGAGAGTTCACAAAGAGCAGCCTATAGCCTGTTCTAATCTGAACTCTGGGCTAACCACTTGGCCAAGCCCCTTCTTCCTCCTCAGGCTGTGTTCTCACCCGTGAGGTGGAGAGTGTGACTTTCGAATTCAAGGGCCATCTCATTTGCTGATTCTGCCACTGCCTTAAATCAACACTTGACGACTCTTCTCCGTCACACTGTAGACGGTCCTGTCCAGTTAGTTGCCAGCACCACCAGTGTGAAAGGGTCAGGGATTTTTGTGTTGTTTGTTTTTCCCCAAATATTAGCAGTTAATAAGTTATTCACATTCTAACTTAGCAGTTACTGTGGATTATAGTATGCTGTAACAGATTCTAAGAATCGGCCTTCCTCATCATGGAATTTATTGGGGCATTGAAATTGCACGTGAACATCTTGAAACCTTTAAAACCACAAAGGGCTACACTGTTTCCCTCAGCACCATCGCATTTTGCTCATGGTTATTTTTGATGTGAATATTTCCCAGCTGAACAATATTATATTTGGATGAAGCTAAGGAGACAGTTGATGTGACTCCTCTATTAAATCTGAAGGGATAAACAAACAACAGACAAACCTTTGCTCAGTTGATGAGTAATTTTACACAGGGCAATTTTATCTTACATGTTTTTCTATGGGAAAAATTTAAACAAGGCTCATGATTCAAAAAATCACAAAATGCATGGCAGGGTGCCCTTTGGTTTGAACCTCTAGGCTGGTAAAATATGGAGAGTTAAGGTTGCCTTTTGGAGAAAGGTGGAGATGCATGGGCCTTTTGTTTCCAGAAATTTTGTTCATTTTTCCCCATTTTATAACCATGCTTTTTCCAAGGCAGTTCCACCCTTTTGTACTTTGCTCAGTAGCTACAACAGCTGTGTTAATTAAATAGATATGTCACAGCGCTGAAGGCCAGTGTCTGCTGCCACGCTGGCAGCCAGGAGCCTGTTCGCATGGCAGCGGGCCGCAGACAGAGCCAGCGCTCACTGAAGGGACGGGGCAGATGCAGAGCGGAAAACAATAGACCGACAACACAGACTTGGTGCTCATCTGTGTCCACATTAAATGTCCCATAAAATATTTAGGGATTCAGTATGAGCGCACTTTTCGCCACAGCCTTGGAATATTTGAATATAACTCTAAGAACCCTGGGTAAGATCACCTAGAGGGGTGACAAGCTGATCGTAAGTGCTGAACTGTAAATTGCGTGACTGAACATGGTGCAGAGCTCATTGACTCAGGAGATACTCACCGAGTGTCTGGGTGTTCCTGCTCCTTGTTGGGGCTGAAAATACAGAGGTGAATAATGTAGAACTTTAAAATGATACAGAACATGCTCGATTATAATAAATATTTTCAGTGTAGTAAAAATGCCAAATATATTGTGTGTATGTGTAATTATTTGGTACAGCTAACCATGTGTCCAACTTCTACCACCTCTTCTTCAAGAAAAAAAATGTTTATCATGAAAATAAAGATCAAAGATATAGAATATAAAAATTATTTTTGAGATATTAAAAAAAAAAATCAGGTTCTGCAGAGTTTTTTTTTTTTTTGCCAGAATTTTATTTTTTTCCCCGAAATGAGTCTTGGCCGTTTGCTGATTACTTTGGGATTAATCTCCAAATGATTTTTGTGGCTTTAGTTAAAGAAATATTAATAGTAGTTAATGCTGTATCGCTGAAATTTAATTTGTCTTATCTGGATTCTGCTTGCATAATGGTATTTTTTGTTCTAATTGATTCAAAAAGATCATTAAACAAGAGAATGAAAACAATTGGTAGTTAATTCTGGAAGATTGCAGTGTGTGTGCTTTATGGTTCAAGTAGCAGATGTTGTTTCAGAGAGCTGAGCAGTACTGAGACGTCACTGAAAACCATCTCGGTGGGTCGCATGGCAGCCCTGTCCTGGGCCTTCCGCAGAGCTGTGCCCTGAACTTGCGCCCTTCTGCCGAAAGAGCGGAGAAGCAAACCTCAACAGCCTTGCCTCTGTGGGGCTCTGTGCTCTATCTAGTCTGGCGGAAGGAACCAAAAGCAGCCTATCAAAACCTCATAGCTCTAGAACATTCAGAAGTCAACCGGGGTCATCTTTCCGTTTTCAGAAATCTGATACTCATTCAGAAAAATGCAAGTTTGAAAACGAAATGTCTCTCTCCCAAGAAAACTTTCCTATAATCCCACAGCTTCTTGCACTGTCATTCTTATTAGCCTCCAGGAGTTACTTGACTAAATCTTTGGGTGATGAGTCGAACATACATTCACAGCACAAAATTCAGAAGAATTTGTTTTAAAGATAGCCCTTTGTTATCTGCTGTTTCTATGAGGCAGCCACATGTATCTCAAAATCAGTCTCTGGACCTTCAGGCCCCCTTCCTCCGTTTTTATTAAGACATTTCAAGGTAAAGACTCACCCCCCACTAACTGCATTTTGGAAGGTGAGCGGGATGGAAGTGTCACAGTACAGTCGTTTAGTGGCTGTGAAAAGGGGACCAGCAAGGAAGAAAGGGCGGTGTGAAAAACGATGATGCCCAGGGGCAGATGCAGCCCTGATCTCAAACACACACTGCAGGGGGACCGAGCAAGGAGGAGAGAGCTGGTCTGATGCAAAACCGCTGCACTGTTCACTTGCCTTGGGGCCACGTGAGAAGTACATTCCATCTTTAAGACAAGAGATGTGTATCCCTCCTGGGGGAATGTACAGCACAGCTAAAGGAAAACCAGGTTTTGAAAGAAAAATACATGCAGAAATCATTTAGGTCTGGCGGAAAACGAGAAAGAATTTTCAAATTTGGCTTCAAATACTTTTAAGTGGATAAATTGAAAGTGAGGGAATAGATTTGAATTTTAGCCACAGGGCTCTCTTCCTGCCCCCAATCTGGCCCCCCAACACATGCAGACCCAAAGGTCTCACACACACACGTACGGGCACACGCACACAGGCACATGCACACGGGCACACACACTCAAACATAAAACACTGAAACCAAATACAAACAGCACCAGCAAAAAAACCCATAACCCTTACTTCTCTGCTTTTATCAGTAAGAAATTTTGCTCCATTTCCCCCTAACTATCACTCTTAGTTTTAATTGGAACGTTTTACAGTAAATATTAGAGAACTTTTCTCTGTTTTGGAATGAACTTGGTTGAGATGCTGGATGTAATTGTTCCAAAGGAAACCTTTAACCAAGGCATTTCAAATCTGATACTGCTTTCTGGATCACTCATGTCTTGGGATTGTCCATGGTTACCATGTATTTTAAGACTGTGATTAATATGACTACTGGTTTACCATATGGGATGATTGAATTTAAAATCTGGCATCCCTTTTAGCAGATGCAAACTATTTTATAAATAGAATGGATAAACAATGAGGCCCTACTGTATAGCACAGGGAACTATATTCAATACCCTATGATAAACCATCATGGAAAAGAATATAAAAAATATATATACACACGTGTGTTTAACTGAATCGCTTTGCTATACAGTAGAAACTAATGCAACATTGTAAATCAACTATACTTCAATAAAACAAATTTCAAAAAATCAATTATCCTTTGAGCCCATCCTTTGAGGCCCTCAAGTAGATCTCTTTCATTCAAGGTAAAAAAAAAAATCAGTTCTTGGGTTGTCATTCTTTTTTTTTTTTAATGTTTACTATGTTTTTTCTCGAATAATAAAATGTTTCAAATATACTAGAAAACATGAATGAAAATTTAACATCATGTTCCTTTGATCAGACTTTATAAATGTTCATTGAAAACACTGAAATTAAACATTCCGCATGTAGTGGATAATTTGTTCAACCCTGTATCCTTCCTTTGTTCCACAGGCAGGTCATCACAACTGTGAAGCAGGAGAGTGTACTTCTGGCTCATGTGTTCATGTGTTTGTGCCTTGGTCATATTTGCTTGTTTCCTTAAACATTTTTTAGTTTTGGTCTTTCTCTTTGGTTGTTTTGCCTTAATACTATCACACTGTACTTGCCTTTCACAATTTGATTTTTAAAATTTTTGCGTTATATACTTAGCGATATTAAATTATTGTTAGGTGTAGACCTTGTAAATCTCTTTAACTGCTATCTAATTGTGATATTCAAACTATTTAACAGTCTGTGCAGCATGAGCACCAGTCCATCAGATTAGGATACTGAGCAGCAGGGGTGGATGCCTGCTAAACAGTGTCCCCCGGTCTAGAGTGCCACCCAGGTGAGTGCATCAAAGCTTGAACGGTTGTGTGATAGGGAAACACTCATCTTCTCAATTAGAATTTGTTCAGAGTTCAGGTGGTAAGGAATCTGCCTGCAAAGCAGGAGACCCCAATTCGATTCCTGGGTCAGCAAGATCCCCTGGAGAAGGGATAGGCTACCCACTCCAGTATTCCTGGGCTTCCCTGGTGGCTCAGCTGGTAAATAATCCGCCTGCAATGTGGGAGACCTGGGTTCGATTCCTGGATTGGGAAGATCCACTGGAGAAGGGAAAGACTTGCCCACTTCAGTACTGTAGCCTGGAGAATTTCATGGACTATTCCATGGGGTCGCAAAGAGTTGGATACGACCTAGGAACTTTCACTTTCTCCAACATTGTAGTGTCAATAGTCCCCTAGCTCTATTAGTTCCCACTTCCCTACATCCTCACCAATTCTTGATACTGCAAAATATTAACATTTTAATGATTACCTGATGAATTTGAAATATCGCTCCTTGATGTTTAATAGATATTTTTTCTGATGATCAGTATGGCTGACCATCATTTCATCATATATTTATTAAACACTCAGGTTACACCACTTGTGAATTATTTATTTTATTATTCTTTTTTATTTAAACATTAGTTATTTTATTATTGTGTTCAATATTAATGCTTTATGAATTATATGTAAAGCAAATATAGCTGCCAGTCCACAAATTTCCAACTTTTATTATGTTGCTTATTGTCACATACAAGTTTTGCATTTCAATATAGTTGAATTTTTTTAAGCCAGGAAACCTATGTTTGATTTATATTATTATTATTTTTACATTATTGTATTGGTTTTGCCATACATTGACATGAATCTGCCCCAGGTGTACATGTGTTCCCCATCTTGAAACCCCCTCCCACCTCCCTCCCCATCCCATCCCTCTGGTTCATCCCAGTGCACCAGCCCCGAGCATCCTGTATCATGCATCGAACCTGGACTGGTGATTCGTTTCACATATGATAATATATATGTTTCAGTGCCATTCTCCCAAATCATCACACCCTCGCCCTCTCCCACAGAGTCCAAAAGACTGTTCTATACATCTGTGTCTCTTTTGCTGTCTCGTATACAGGGTTATCGTTATAATCTTTCTAAATTCCATATATATGCGTTAGTATACTGTATTGGTGTTTTTCTTTCTGGCTTACTTCACTCTGTATAATAGGCTCTAGTTTCATCCACCTCATTAAAACTTATTCAAATGTATTCTTTTTAATTGCTGAGTAATACTCCATTGTGTATATGTACCACGTTAAAAACATCTTCCTTAGTCCTGCATCATAAATGTACTTAGTTATACTTCTGAAGTTGTAAACTTTTGCTTTTATAATTATTATAATCCATTGGCGTGTTCAAGTATGATATCAGAGAGGAATCTGATTGCTATCTTTATGCAAGCATAAGCCAAGTTTAAATACACACATGAGATTTCTCTGCCTCTGGTATTTGGCTCCATTGTATCTATTTCTGTAGCTTTCTATCAGTACCACCACTTTGTCTTAAGTTTTACTAACTTTACATTGCATGCTGTTCTTTGTTCAGTTTAGCAACACTTAGCTATTAACTATTTTCTAATTGAAATATAATTGATTTGCAATATTGTGTTAGCCACTTTCAGTTCAGTTCAGTTGCTCAGTCGTGTCCGACTCTCCGCGACCCCATGAATCACAGCACGCCAGGCCTCCCTGTCCATCACCAACTCCCAGAGTTCACTCAAACTCATGTCCATCGAGTCGGTGATGCCATCCAGCCATCTCATTCTCTGTCGTCCCCTTCTCCTCCTGCCCCCAATCCCTCCCAGCATCAGAGTCTTTTCCAGTGAGTCAACTCTTTGCTTGAGATGGCCAAAGTATTGCAGTTTCAGCTTTAGCATCAGTCCTTCCAATGAACACCCACGACTGATCTCCTTTAGAAAGGACTGGTTGGATCTCCTTGCAGTTCAAGGGACTCTCAAGAGTCTTCTCCAACACCACAGTTCAAAAGCATCAATTCTTCAGCGATCAGCTTTCTTCACAGTCCAACTCTCACATCCATACATGACCACAGGAAAAACCATAACCTTGACTAGATGGACCTTGGTTGGCAAAGTAATGTCTCTGCTTTTTAATATGCTATCTAGGCTGGTTATAACTTTCCTTCCAAGGAGTAAGCGTCTTTTAATTTCCTGGCTACAGTCAGCATCCGCAGTGATTTTGGAGCCCAAAAAAGTAAAGTCTGACACTGTTTCCACTGTTTCTCCATCTATTTCCCATGAAGTGCTGGGACCAGATGCTATGATCTTAGTTTTCTGAATGTTGAGCTTCAAGTCAACCTTTTCACTCTCCTCTTTCACTTTCATCAAGAGGCTTTTGAGTTCCTCTTCACTTTCTGCCATAAGGGTGGTGTCATCTGCATATCTGAGGTTATTGATATTTCTCCCTGCAATCTTGATTCCAGCTTGTGCTTCTTCTATTAGCAAATTCCAGGAGATAGTGAAGGACAGGGAAGCCTGGCTTGCTGCAGTCCATGGAGTTGCAGTCTGACATGACTTAGCAAGTGAACAATAACAGCAACTTTAGTATTAACTCATTTCCAAAGTTTTCTATCTTTTTCTTGATACTTAACTTATATGTGAAGAGCTTCATATGAATTCCAAATTAATTTGACAAGCACCCAAGAAATAGCTGATAGGATTTTGGTTTGTAACCACATTAAATTATAGACCAATTTAAAATAAATCTGTATCTTTAAATGTCAAATCCTTTCATCTATGACATAGTATATCTTTTCTATTTATTTAGGATGTTTTTATGTCATTTAGCAGACTTTCATAATTTGCTCTTTAGAGGTCATGGGTATCTTGTTAGATGGATTTCTAAATGCTTCACAATTCTTATTGCTGTTGTAAATAGGAATACTTAAAATGTTGTATTTTCTAATTGAAAGTGTCTGGTATATAGGGATTTTATTGTTTATCTGTTGGTCTTGTAATCAGCAGCCTTGCTGAAACATCTTATTTCTAACAGTCTGTCTGCAAATTTTCTTGAATTTTTGAATTGACAGTGACACTGTTATGGACTCAATGTTTGTGCCCCACCCCCTAAATTTATATGATGAAATCCTAACCCTTAACATGAGGATATTAGAAAGGGAGCCCTTTGGAAACCAATTAGGTCATGAGGGTAGAACCCCCATGAATGGATTGGACCTAGACAGTTCTGTTGTACACCCTTTGTCCTATTTTTCTATTAATTTCTGCTTATGTCTGTATTTCTTTTCACTTTCTTTAATTTATTCCATTATTTCTTTTCCCTAAATTTCTGAGTTGAAAAACAAGTTCATTGTTTAATCACTTTTTTTTTTTACTGACATATAGTTGATTTACAATGTTGTGTTAATTTCTGCTGTATAGCAAAGTGATTTAATTATTCATATATACATTCTGTTTTTAATATTATTTTCCATTATGGTTTAATCCTAGGATATTGAATGATTCTCTGTGCTGCACAGCAGGACCTTGTTATTTATCCATTCTGTACATAAAAGCTCACATCTGCTAGCCCAGGTACCCCACTCCATCCCGCCTCTGACCCTCACCCGCTTGGCAACCACTGGTCCGTTCTCTCTGCCCGTGACTTTATTTCTGTTTCAAGCGGGGTGTTTTTGGTTATGCTTTAGATTCCACGCGTAAGTGATACCATGTGGTATTTGTCTTTTTTTGACTTACTTAACCTAGTCTGATAATCTCTAGTTGCATCCACGTTGCTGCAAATGGCATTAGTTCATCTTTTCATGGCTGACTAGTATTCCATCGTATTGGAGAAGGAAATGGCAACCCACTCCGGTGTTCTTGCCTGGAGAATCCCAGGGACGGGGGAGCCTGGTTGGCTGTCGTCTATGGGGTCACACAGAGTCGGACACAACTGAAGTGACTTAGCAGCAGCAGCAGCAGCAGTATTCCATCGTATGTATTAATATGTACTGCATCTTCCTGATCCATTCCTCTGTGGATGGACATTTTAGGTGGTTCCCATGAATTGGTTATTGTCAGTAGCACTGCTGTGAACATTGGGGTGCATATATCTTTTCAATAGAGTGGACTTGTTGGATCATATAGTAGTTCTATTTTTAGTTTCCTGAGAGACCTTCATACTGCTTTCCATAGTGGCTGCACCAATTTACATTCTCACCAACAGTGTAGGAGGGGTCCCTTCTCTCCATGCCTTCTCCAGCATCATGGCCATCCTGACTGGTGTGATGTGATACCTCATTGTAATTTTGATTTGCATTTCTCAAATAATTAGTGGTGTTGAGCATGTTTTCATGTCTCTATTGGCCATCTGTATTTCCTATTAGAGAATTGTCTATTTAGATCTTCTGCCCATTTTTCAGTTGGCTTGTTTATTTTTGTTGTTGGTGAGTTGCATGCATGGTTCATATATTTTTGGAATTAAGCCCCTGTCATTTATATCATTTGCAAATAAAAAAGTTAACTATATCTTAAAATGTTTAAACATGAGGATATTTTTGCTCTTTTTGATATTTATTTCTAATAACATTGCACTTTGAATTGAGTGCTAAATTTATTGGACTATATAGTCTTCATATAAGGGTAATTGTGGGAACTTCGCAAAATATTCAGTGTAAAATTTTTAAATAGTCTGTGTGTACACATGTAAAATGTAGATTTTTCTAAGTATGTTGATATAATGTTCTTCATATATGCACAACATCTGACTTTTTGAGTTGTTAAAATCCTCATTCTCACTGTGAACGTACGCTAAGTACATGTAAGTTCTAAGTTAAATTAATCTTTCCCAATGAATGGGTATATTTTATACAATATGAGTAGTTAACTAAACATCCTTTGGTTTTCATGCACCTTTAATTTTAGAAGTTTTCCTTTTTTTTCAAACAAGTGTATTTTTTTCTTCATTACTTGTTCTTTGAGAATGGTTTTTACCTTCATTTTCAACCTTTCAAGAATTACAAGCATTCTTAAAATGCTCACGGATAATTTTAGTTTGATGATGACCAGTTCTCTTTGTGGTTTCATTCAGTTGACTCTTTGTTTAAAAAAATGGAGTCCTACGTACTCTGGGGCCCTAGGAATTTGACTTCTAATTCTTAGCTTTATTTTGTTAATATTGAATCTTACACCACATGCACCATACAATTATGGTATTTGCATTTTTCCTTCAAGATGTATTTTTGTTTCTGAGACCTTTGACTGAAAGTATCTTTCCTTGGTGCATTTAAACATGGAGTTTCTATGGGACTTCCCTGGTGGTGCAGTGGTTAAGACTTTGCAGGTTTGATCCCTCACTGGGGAGCTGAGATCCCACATGCCTGATGCCAAAACAGAACAGAAGCAGTATTTTAACAAATTCAATAAAGACTAAAAATGGCCCACATAAAAAAAAAACTTTAATAAAAGCAAAAGTGGAGTTTTTATAGTATTCCTTTTAGTGTACAGGACAGCCAATCGAAAGCCTAGATTTTAATGGACCTTCAGCCACATGTCTGTTCCTTGCCTTTTATCCTGAGGATTTATATCTAGTGCAATATCTGTTATGTTTCTACAGTCTTCTGGGGATGATGTCTCTATTTTTACATTCCTGCTTTACTTCTGTCTTTGAGGGGGTTCCTTTTTTTATACTTCTTAGAGACTCAAATTTTTTGCACATATCTACCTAAACTTATTTCAATCCCAGTATTCTTTACAAAAGTTCCACTTCCTGCGACTGTCGTCTTAATATTTCTAAATAACTTGTTTGGTATCAATTCCATACCATATCCTTGAAAAGTAATATTTATACATATGTACTACAAGCTGATAGTCTGCTAGGCAGTTCCACACGTCTAACTTTATTATATCCGAGAGGTCACCTGTGAAGGATTATGTTTACCTTACAAGTGAGAAACTTGGATTCAAAGAGGTTAAACAACTTGTAAATAACCCCAGGAGGAGTGGAATCTTTGTCAGATGAACTCAAGTGTTCCATGCACTTTCCTGTGTGACTGGTTTCTTTATATCCTCTTGTTCTGTTGTACTGATAAATAAATAGCCTCTGATTTCACTTAGAATGATATTCTATATTAGAGACACAAGTCCTTATGTGTATTTGCTAAATGTTCATCTCATGATATGCAATTAGAGATATCTTACATGATTGTATAATCTTGAGTATACAGCTAGCCATGCTGTACAAATTTATTGCATGTCTGCCCTTTACTTTGCAAAAGTCATTTATTCCCATGAGGCATAAGATCCTGCTGGTGTGCATGTCAAGTTGGAGGAGAAACCTTCAAGTTGCTTTTGGGATAGCAGTGAAGATATCTTCTTCTTGCGTATGGCCTGCAACCCCATGAGCATGGTGCTGTGAGGCATCAGAGCCCACAGTGTGTGCTTCAACTTGTTTAGAGTCAGTGTCTGATGACATCAATGGGTCAGACCCAGACAGAGAAGAAAAACAAATTAAAAAAGTAAAGTTTCTCTGAGGTCAGCGTGTTTCCTCCAAATGAACAAACGTCTGCTTATCTTTGCCTGCTTTTGAGCGTTCTGTGCCTGAGCTCTTGAGAACTTATATCTAAGATGAAACAATGGAGACAACTGACGAGATTCCATTGTGGAAGAATGTGAAGCTGTCCTAAATCTGCAGCAACAGTCAGAAACGCACTAGTGTGGATTCCACGCCTTTGCCCTCTGTCCTGGCAGCTGGTGGGGAAGGGGCACTGGCTTTCAAGGCAGAGACTGATTGGGGTTTCAGTTCGAGCTTTGCCACTTTCTAGTCTTGATTTCCTCATGTGTTAAATTGATCCAATAAGACAAACCTTCTCATTGGATTTTTGTAAGGATGAAATTAGTTACCGCGTGCCTGGCTTGCAGAAAACACTCGTAAAAAATGTCACCCCCGTTTATATAAATCACCAGTCTAGCAAAGTCTGTTCTGATTTTTTCTTGCTCTTGCTTTCTCCCAGCTGCCTGACATTTTCAAATTTGTCCTGTAACTAAATATTTTCATTCAAATCACTTTCCCGAGACTCATGGTAACGTGCATCCTAATTCATTGTTTGGATAGTCCACTCTCCAGTTATTTCTGAGCTTAGAAAAAATAGAATGTGCTACTTGAAAAAAAGAGACAGATTGGTATTTCTTGGACTGGTGTGTAGAAATCAAGGACCAACAAGAAAATGGCAAGACAAGATTGCTCATATTCAAGACTCTTTTGGTTGTATGAACTCAAAATACAGCTTAGACTTGCTGAAGCTCAATGGACTTTCTTAGCTCCTAGTTAAGCTCTGAAGAAGTAGATAGGTCTCCAGTCATGGCAATATGCTCTTTATCTCGCTCCATCTTTTGCATATGTTGTGTGAATTTTAATGTCAGAGAAATTCTCCTCCCAAGTAACAAAGGTGGCCCCTAAAAGCTCCAGGATTACTCATTTATAGCCTTGGATGTAAGAAAAAGAGAGACAGAGGCAGACCCCTTTCCCCTCAACAGCCACATCCATTCAAGAAAATATTTTGACTAGCTCTGCTCTGCTTGAATCTTGAACTCACCCCTGAGGTCTTTGACCAGGGGAAAGAGTTATATTGGCTAGTCAGGGTCATACACCCAGTTAGTGGCAATGGAGATCAGGCTTCAAACGCTAGAATGACAGATGGGCAATTTATACAAGGAAAAAGGTGTTACATTTCCAGAAGAGAGGGTGCTGAGAAGTCAAAACAACAGATGTCAACTACAAAATTTTCTGCTTTCACATGGGTGCAATGACTTTGGGAGTCTCATCGTTTCATAAATGTAAGGTACTGGTGCTTTAATTATTTCTATAATGTAAATTTTAGACCAGCCCCATCTAATCTGAGTAAAAGTAATAAAATTATTTTGTAGACCTTGCAAATTCAGGGGAAAATAAGAAAGAATCATGTCCAACAATACCATGGGAAATACCCAGATACCTCTATTGATTCAATTAATTATGGACCATGGTGATTTTCTTACTTATTATGGCTTTCTTACTTACTTAAAGAGAAAAATTCTCCTTTATTGCAGTTTCTTTTATGTGGCTTACTTTTGTTTTTCTTTTTTTCCATTATGGAAGTAAGTTCTCTCTTGACCTGCAAGGCTGAGTTTTAAAATCAAACTTCCCCGGGCTTTTTTTAAGAAAATCTTTTTGTTTTTCACCAGATGAGTATAATTTATTCAGTACTCCTGGATTTATTAAAATTTTCAACTCTGAGAGAAATCACTGAATGAATAGACAAACCACAGACTGGAAGGAAATATTTGCAAAAGACACACGTGATAAAGGGTTGTAATTCAAACCATAAAAAGGACACTTAAAACTGAACAGTAAGAAAACAAACTCAGTTGTTAATAAAAATTGGCTAAAGACCTTAACAGTTCACCAAAGAATATATAGAGATGACAGATAAGCATATGAAAAAGCTGCACATCATATGTCATCAGGGAACGCAAATTATAACAATAGTGCAGTACCACAGCAAACCTATTAAGATATTGAAAATTCAAAATACTAGCAATACTAGATGCTGGCGAGAAGGAGGGATAATAGGAACTCATTGCTGGTGGGAATGCAAAATTCTGTTCTCATAAATGCTCAAGTTTGCACAACTTTTAAACAGTATACGAGGGTTATAGATTTTATATGTGGTCAATCCTTGAACAGGGGTTTGCATTGCATGGGTCCTCTTATATGCAGATACTTTTCATTAGTACATGCTACATGCTCCCTCGTTGGTTGAACTCGTGGATTTGGAACCGCAAATACTGAGGAAGCTCAGACACGGAAGAACTGTGGGTATAGAGCACTGACTATGAAGTGTATCTGTTTGTTAATTGAAAGTACTTGTAAAAATTAAGTCTGTTTTAAAGAGAAGAGAAATTGTTTCAGCCACATGTAGTTTTCACATAGAAGCCTGATAGGCTTGAAATGAGGATTTGGTTGAGTGGCTCCCCGCAAAGTCTTGAACCATTAATTTAAAAAATGGGTGCTTGGAAACAACTACCTTTTCGCTAACAGTGCTATGTGATGCTTTGTCTAACATTTAGAACTTTGTGAGAATGGGGAGGCAAGGAAGTAAGAGTCCCCTTCATCACTGGAAGTAGATGACAGGTTTTCTACTAACACTGCTGAAAATTAGCAAATAGAGGCAAGTCGTAACATGTTTCTAAACAAAGTGCATAATATAAAGCCAGCTGTGGCTCTTATTTCTAAAGAAAAGCTGTTGCTGAGCATTAGAACATTTTAGCAGTGGCCATGTTTCAAGGATATGAAGCCATTCCACCTAAGCTTCTCATTTGTTCAAAGGAGCCAGTGTCTTTCACAAGAGGTTTTTTAATTTAAAAAAATTGTTTTAAATTGGAGTATAGCTGCTTTACAGTGCTGTGCTAGTTTCTGCTGTACGATGCAGTGAATCAGCCGTGTGCAGCACGCAGTCATCCCCTCCCTCTTGAGCCTCCACCCACCCTACCCCATCCCAGCCCTCCAGGTCATCAGAGAACAGCGAGCTGACCGCCCTGTGCGATGCGGCAGGTTCCCACCGGCCGTCTGTTTTACACAGGGGGGTGCACATGTGTCGCTCCCAGTCTCTCAGCTCATCCCACCCACCCCCAGGCCCACACATCATTCCCCACATTTGCATCTCTGTTCCTGCCCTGAAAATAGGCTCATCTGTATCAGTTTTCTAGGTTCCACATCTATGCTTTAATATATGATGCTTGTTTGTCTCTTTCTGACTGACTTTGCTCTCTATGACAGTTTCTAGATCCATCCACATCTCTACAAACGACCCGGTTTCACGCCTTTTTATGGCTGAGTGATGTTCCACTGTATACACGCACCACACCCTCCCTACCCATTCGTCTGTCAGTGGACGTTTAGGCTGCTTCCAGGTCCTGGCTGTTGGAAACAGTGCTGCGATGAACACTGGGGTGCATGTGTCTTTCTGAATTATGGTTTTCTCCAGGTATATGCTCAGTAGTGGGATTGCTGGGTCCATGGTGTAGAGAAAGGGAACCCACTGCCACTCTTGCTAGGAATATAGATTGATACAGCTACTGTGAAGAACAAAACCTCGTAAGAGGTTTTGATATGTCCTCAAAGCCTATCAAATAAGCTTGGTGGGAGTTGTCTCTTTCACATATTGATGATGGAGGGTGAACACCTCCATGACTGACAGCAGGCTCGACCTCCTCAGAATAAGCAGGAAGATCAGCTCTTAGTGTTGTCTACACTTATGTATATCCATACATGCTTGAGATCAGTTCAGAATGTATGACCTATGAAACTGGAAGATATTACTCCATCTCATCTAGGGTAAATGCAACTCATCTGAACAAGTTTTTTCTATCTTGAATCCCATTTTTACTCTTTGGATCATGAACGTGTACTCCCTGGATTTCATGACTGCAATCCATACGTGAGATTCATGAGCAGTGAATTTAGGGAGGGAACTTTGTTTAACTTCTGGCTTCTCAAGTGGAAATGTAGAATCTGCTTCTCGTCTGTTAGCTTTCACCCAACATGTATTGGACACCCTCTCCTGGCAGTAATTGTGGCCAGGCAGGATAATCTGCATCTCCCTGTGAAACTGAGCCTTGTCATCATGAAATGTTTGCACATTGTCCCCGCTGTACTTAGAGTGGTACCTGAAACAAAAGTGGTGCCCATGGAGGAAGAAGGAATCAGCTCATGAGCACCATGGAGCCATGCCCTGGGCATTGTACAGACCCAGCCCCTGCCACACGTGAAATTTACTAGCCCTGGAGTGCATCTATCTTTTTATTTTTAGGTTAAAAATAACCTTGTTTTTTAGATTATAAAGCTTACCACAGAAAATAGTATATCTTTAAAATATAAAAAAGTTGAAAGTCACTTAATATTTTGGCATATTTCCCATCAACTTTTCTTATGCTACATATAAATGCAAATATATGTAAATCTAAAAATGTACATGTGTGCAGGCATAAAATAACTATGCATATGTATGCATGTATCATATATACACATTAGAGACAAAATTCTACTGTGTTTTATAATATATAAGATAAGCAGAAGGATTGAGAGTTTGTGTCCTGCATGTTTATTTTGCACACTGGTTCCACAGTGTATCACCTGACCGTTGGACAAGTAACTTAACCTCTTAATGCCTTGTTTTATTTCTAATATGGGGATAATATGAATATCATTCCCACAGCTGTTGGGGAGATCAATTGAATATGTATATGTGCACACACACACATTTGGAAGTACCTGGTAATGTTATTGAAATATTCCCTATGATTATACTATGATCACTTCAGAGTAATAAAAGATAACCTTGTCTGTAGATTTACTGGCTTTGCAGTATTTTTTGAATGCTCTATGTAACTTAACTATTCAGTTCTTGGACATTCTGTCATTTCTGATTTTTCTATATCTGTAATGCTTTCATGGCCACACTAGACCTCACAGCCTTTGCTTAGCTTTGTTCCTCTTTGTTTTATAACTCTGAATTATTCTTCTAAGGATAAAAGACTGTAATACAAGAAAAATAAAAAACATACTATTGAAATGAATTTCATTAGGAATAATTACAGGGTGTTTCTTCCAGGAAGGAAAAGCAGAACAGACATGAGAGATAGTCAGACCAGCTTGGCAGGGAAGGCTTAGCATACCAGGGCATACCTGAGACCCAAGGCAAGTTATTACTATGGCACTGAAATTACAAAGTGAAGTCTGTTGTGAAATCAAAAATAACACTGGTAGTGATGAGACAGTCTTCCCTCTTGTCTCTGTTTTAGTCAGGTATGTATTAGCTCTGGTATATGTGTTTGTCAGCTCCTTAGATATTTCATATATTATGACAGAAATAGTACAGCTAAATGTTTTAATGGATACAATACAAATATTCATTAAAGTATCCAACATTTATTTCATACACTCTGTGTATTAGACACTCATAGAAGTAGAAAATGAAGACATAGTCCTACTTTAAGGAACTCATAATTAGTTACAGTAAAATATGATCTTTACTAGAATAAAAGTATTTTTTAACCAAAGTTTATAGGATAAGGGAGTAAAGGTCCACTCCTTGTCTAGGGAGAGATAAGGAAGGATGAATGGATAAAAGCCAAAGAAAAGGCTCATGAAAGCTACCTTCTGTTTTCACTCATGGGATCTATACTCCTGTAACAATACAGTTTATAGAGTGTGTGGTTTGGCAGCAGCTTCAGGCTACCTTTTGGACACAAAATTAACCTTAAAAAGAGTGACCTCATCAGAGCTTGGCAGTCAAGCCTGATAGTATGGGATATGTTTTGCTATGATTACAGATTAAACGTTAAATGTCAATGGCTGAGCCTAAAAAAAGTCCTCTTTCTCACAGAGTCTGATGCACATTTCTCCACATGGAGCTTCAGGGATCCTAGCTTCCTCCATCTTACGATGATACTGTTTTAACACATCACAGCAGTAAGGAGGAAAGAGAGCATGAAGCGTGAACATGATCATTCTGAGTTCAGAGTCATGTCTGACTCCATCCTTCACAGTCATATCTTATTGGCCAGAATGCAGTGATTTACCCAACCTAACACGGTGAGACCCTGGAGATGTATTCCTTTCTGTATGCCCTAAAACAGAAATGATGTAATGGAATTCAGTGAAAACACAGCATTGTCATTCCATAAGGTGGCATTCAGATCCGCATGGCATGGTCCAGCCTCCACTTACTCCCAGTAGTGAGCCTTTCACAAATTTTGATGCATGAGGAAGGAGACACCACTAAAATGTTGAAGTTAAGTTGCAGCTTTATGATATTTATGAGATGTGAAAATCAGCTACTCACTAATATGTTTTTAGAGTTTTACAAAATATAACTATCACTGTGACTCTTTGAACAGTGATAGATCAAATCTGTATACTTGATTATTTTGAAGTCTCATTCTCCACTCTTTGGAGGAGTTTTCCCTACTTGGGCAATGGAAATTCCATTCTGCTAACCATTCAAAAATCTTCAGGGCATCCACAGGTTCCTTTCTTTTTTCTTGTGCTCCATATCAAATCTCTAAGCAAATTCTCTTGGCTTTACTTTCCTAATATATTCCACATCAAACCTCTTCTCCCTTCTCTGCTGCCTCCAGTTTGCACAGAACTCTGGGTGTCCTGCGTCACCAAGACAGCCTCCTGTCTCCCTGCTTCCGCCCTTGCCTGTGTCCATTACCTGTCATTGTGTGACACCTTATCCCCAGACTTGGTGCTTTAAAGCAAACATCTGTCATCTCACTGTCTCTGTGGGTCAGGAATTCAGGAGAGGCTAAGCTGGAGCCACTGTGTCCTTTATGACCTAGCCTTGGAGGTCACACACCATCACCTCCAAAACATCCCACGGTTTACATGCGTCAGCCCACCTCATGGTAGGGGGGGACCACAGTGTGAATGCAGTCAACCCCAAGTATCCACTGGGGGGGCTGGTTCCAGGGCCCCCTCCCCATTCCAAAATCTGCCAATGCTCAATTCTCTTACATAAAATGGCCCTCCACCTCCCTGGAGCAATGTGATCACTGGTCAGTTGAATCCACAGGTGCAAAACCCGTGGATATGGGGCGCTGGCCGTATGTACTTGAAAAGGGGGATACTGGGGCCATCTTGGCTCACCACTATGGTCCTGTGGTCCATTCTCTACCTAGCCATCAGAGCAGCCTTTTGAAATGAATAATCCAGATTGTGTCATTTCTCTGTTGAAAACTTCTCAATGGTCTCCCATTTCTTTCAGCATAAAGTGAAGTTTCTGAAAGGCCCACTATCAGCTCCTGGTCTTCCCCTCTCTCTCTTTCAGTTCAGTTCAGTTCAGTCGCTCAGTCGTGTCCGACTCTTTGCAACCCCATGAATCACAGCACGCCAGGCCTCCCTGTCCATCACCAACTCCTGGAGTTCACTCAAACTCACGTCCACAGAGTCGGTGATGCCATCCAGCCATCTCATTCTCTGTCGTCCCCCTCTCCTCCCGCCCCCAACCTTTCCCAGCATCAGAGTCTTTTCCAGTGAGTCAACTTGTCGCATGAGGTGGCCAAAGTATTGGAGTTTCAGCTTTAGCATCAGTGTTTCCAATGAACACCCAGGATTGGTCTCCTTTAGAATGGACTGGTTGGATCTCCTTGCAGTCCAAGGGACTCTCAAGAGTCTTCTCCAGCACCACAGTTCAGAAGCATCAATTCTTCGGTGATCAGCTTTCTTCACAGTCCAACTCTCACATCCATACATGACCACGGGAAAAACCATAGCCTTGACTAGACGGACCTTTGTTGGCAAAGTAATGTCTCTGCTCTTTACCTCTTTCTATATACCATAGCCACACTGGCTTCCTTGCTCCTAGAACGTTCGGTGGAATGGCAGTCTTGGGTGGGATTCAAACCCAGCCAACACTCAGACTGGGGCTTGACCCCGTGGTCTGGAAGTTGAAAGCACTTCAGATTTGGGATTTGAACCCATTGTCTTTTGATTGAAACTACTCACCTGGTCTCAGCACCTACTAAAGCTCAGATACTTTAGTCTCAAGAAGAAAGAGTTTCAGCTTGAGTAAAACAGCAGGCAAAGAGTGGGTTTATTAGCATAGGACACTTTGTGAGAGATACAAGCAGGCAGACAAGGGAGCATAGCCCTGAGAACACAGAGGGCTACCTTTTTATAATCAAACACAAGTGGAAAGGGAAGAAGACCACCTTCTTCCTCATTTGGGGATATATGTCAAGACTTAGACTTCGTTATCTCCTCCTCTGTCCTGTTTGGTCTAACCAGGACTGTCACAGTGCTATTTAAATCTTATGTCTATTAGCAGAAGGGTGGTAACACACACTAAAATGTGGTAATTCATCACAGGTTTTGGTATACTGTCCTCTTCACCTATATTTGTCATGGCTATGCCATGCAGAAATGCTGCTCTTCAAGGACTATTAACTCTCTGACTTCATGTCACAAGATTCAGACCCCATGTCTACTGTCCTATGTTTTTAAATATCAAGACTTGTGGCTTGAGTGTGCCTGGCACTTAGATGCACCTGATCTTCCTTCAAAGTGTGTGTGTTAGTCACTCAGTCATGTCAGACTCTTTGTGACCCCATGGACTGTGGCCCACCAGGCTCCTCTGTCCATGGAATTCTCCAGGCGAGAATACTGGAGTGGGTTGCCATTCCCTTCTCCAGAGGATCTTCCCGACCCAGGGATCAAACCCCGGTCTCTTGCACTACAGGCAGATTCTTTAACATCTAAGCCACAAAGGTAGTGTAGATTATTGGTGCTGCTGCTGCTAAGTCGCTTCAGTCATGTCCAACTCTGTGCTACCCCATAGACGGCAGCCCACAGGTTCCCCCGACCCTGGGATTCTCCAGGCAAGAACACTGGAGTGGGTGGCCATTTCCTTCTCCAAAGCATGAAACTGAAAAGTGAAAGTGAAGTCACTCGGTCATGTCCATCTCTTAGCAACCCCATGGACTGCAGCCTACCAGGCTCCTCTGTCCATGGGATTTTCCAGGCAAGAGTACTGGAGTGGGGTGCCATTGCCCTATCCGGTAGATTCTTTTCTTGAGTGGTCATGAGCTTACATCAGTCTCCCATGTTTCTTAAAATTTCCCTTCTGTCTTAATTCCCTAGTGGGATTTCTACATGCTTATGTGCATGTGTGCTCAGTCCTGTCCAACTCTGTGTGACCCCATGGACTGTAGCACACCAGGCTTCACTGTCCATGGGATCTCCCAGGCAAGAACACTGGAGTGGGTAGCCATTTCCTCCTCCAGGGGATCTTCCCAAGCCAGGAACCAAACCTGGGTCTCCTGCATTGCAGGTGGATTCTTTATTGTCTGAGCCACCAGGGAAGCCATTGAAAGCATTACATACATACATATATATACACAATAAGACACTCTGGGAAAGGCCGAACTATGGAGACAGTAAGAAACATCAGTAGTTGATAGAGGGTTGAGGGTGACGGTGGAGTAGGAATAAAAAGGAGGAGCACTGAGGGTTTTTAGGGCAGTGAAAATGCTCTGTGTGAGACTAATGATGAATGCATGAGAGCTAAGTCGCGTCAGTCATGTTTGACTGTGTGCAACCCTATGTAGCGCTGTTTATCTGTCCAGACCCACAGCACGCACAGCAGCCAGAGTGAGCCCTGATGTAAACTGTAGAGTCTGGGTGACGATAGTGTGAAGGCTCACCAGTTGTAACAAACGTACCATCTGGTGGGGGTACTGATTGCGGGGGAGGCTGTGCAGGTGTAGGCACCGGATGTGTGTGGAAAACTTCTGTACGTTCTTAATTTTTCTGTGAACCTAAAGCTGCCCGCCCCAAAAAATCTTTTTTTAAGAAAAATCATGAGACAGAAACAAGTAAGCATAAAAAATGATTCAATGTTTGACTCAGTTCAGTTCAGTTCAGTTGCTCAGTCGTGTCCGACTCTCCACGACCCCACGAATCACAGCACGCCAGGCCTCCCTGTCCATCACCAACTCCTGGAGTACACTCAAACTCATGTCCACAGAGTCGGTGATGCCATCCAGCCATCTCATTCTCCGTCGTCCCCTTCTCCTCCCGCCCCCAACCTTTCCCAGCATAAGAGTCTTTTCCAGTGAGTCAACTCGTCGCATGAGGTGGCCAAAGTATTGAGTTTCAGCTTCAGCATCAGTCCCTCTAATGAACACCCAGGATTGATCTCCTTTAGGATGGACTGGTTGGATCTGCTTGCAGTATAAGGGACTCTCAAGAGTCTTCTCCAACACCACAGTTCAAAAGCATCGATTCTTCGGCGATCAGCTTTCTTCACAGTCCAACTCTCACATCCATACATGACCACGGGAAAATCCATAGCCTTGACTAGACGGACCTTTGTTGGCAAAGTAATGTCTCTGCTTTTTAATATACTATCAAGGTTGGTCATAACTTTCCTTCCAAGGAGTAAGCGTCTTTTAATTTCATGGCTGCAGTCAGCATCTGCAGTGATTTTGGAGCCCAAAAAAATAAAGTCTGACACTGTTTCCACTGTTTTTCCATCTATTTCCCATGAAGTGATGGGACCAGATGCCATGATCTTTGTTTTCTGAATGTTGAGCTTCAAGCCAACCTTTTCACTCTCCTCTTTCACTTTCATCAAGAGGCTTTTGAGTTCCTCTTCACTTTCTGCCATAAGGGTAGTGTCATCTGCATATCTGAGGTTATTGATATTTCTCCCAGCAATCTTGATTCCAGCTTGTGCTTCTTCCAGCCCAGCGTTCCTCATGATGTACTCTGCATAGAAGTTAAATAAGCAAGGTGACAATATACAACCTTGACGTACACCTTTTCCTATTTGGAACCAGTCTGTTGTTCCATGGCCAGTTCTAACTGTTGCTTCCTGACCTGCATACAGGTTTCTCAAGAGGCAGGTCAGGTGGTCTGGGATTCCCATCTCTTTCAGAATGTTCCACAGTTTATTGTGATCGACACAGTCAAAGGCTTTGGCATAGTCAATGAAACAGAAATAGACGTTTTTCTGAAACTCTCTTGCTTTCTCCATGATCCAGCGGATGTTGACAATTTGATCTCTGGTGCCTCTGCCTTTTCTAAAACCTGCTTGAACATCTGGGAGTTCACGGTTTACATACTGCTGAAGCCTGGCTTGGAGAATTTTGAGCATGACTTTACTAGCGTGTGAGATGAGTGCAATTGTGCGGTAGTTTGAGCATTCTTTGGCATTGCCTTTCTTTGGGATTGGAATGAAGACTGACCTTTTCCAGTCCTGTGGCCACTGCTGAGTTTTCCAAATCTGCTGGCATATTGAGTGCAGCACTTTCACAGCATCATCTTTCAAGACTTGAAATAGCTCAACTGGAATTCCATCACCTCCACTAGCTTTGTTCGTAGTGATGTTTTCTAAGGCCCACTTGACTTCACATTCCAAGATGTCTGGCTCTAGGTCAGTGATCACGTTATCGTGACTATCTTGGTCGTGAAGATCTTTTTTGTACAGTTCTGTGTATTCCTGCCACCTCTTCTTAATATCTTATGCTTCTGTTAGGTCCATACCATTTCTGTCCTTTATCAAGCCCATCTTTGCATGAAATGTTCCCTTGGAATCTCTAATTTTCTTGAAGAGGTCTCTTGTTTTTCCTATTCTGTTGTTTTCGTCTATTTCTTTGCATTGATCACTGAGGAAGGCTTTCTTATCTCTCCTTGCTATTCTTTGGAACTCTGCATTCAGATACTTATATCTTTCCTTTAGCAAACACCCTCTTCCAACAACACAAGAGAAGACTCTACACATGGACATCACCAGATGGTCAACACCGAAATCAGATTGATTATATTCTTTGCAACCAAAGATGGAGAAGCTGTATACAGTTAGCGAAAACAAGACCAGGAGCTGACTGTGGCTCAGATCATGAACTCCTTATTGCGAAATTCAGACTTAAATTGAAGAAAGTAGGGAAAACCACTAGACCATTCAGATATGACCTCAATCAATGTTTGACTGCCTCTGGTTTAATCAAGGCCAGTTCCAGAAGGCCTAATACAGAAGGCCTAATCTCAGGCAATGAGCTAAAGATCGATAGGCCTTGAATATGGATTTTTATTCTTCTTTGTGTTCCTTTAGTTGAGACCACTCTTATTCCAGAGGCAGGGATCACACCTTGAAGTTCTGTTTTGAATTTTGCTGTTTGATGTACTTGCTTGCTTTATATGTTCACTAGGTAGTGAGAACCTTTTTTTCAATAAAATCAAATCTTTTTATGTCCGAGAACTCCTTATGTGGAAGAGAAAGGTCAGGAATTTAATGTCCTCCACTGTAATATCTGGTAATAATCCAGAGTACTTATGGACTTTGATTTTCCATGTCTTCTGAATAAGAAAGAATATGAATAGCATGAAGAATCCTGAAAAGAATGTGACTCTCAACCTGGAGTTTGATTTATACGCTAAACTTTTAGCATCTGCTAAGCTCTAAAGATGTAACACAAATGCAATGATGTTTAAGAAACCTGCAATAAAGCCAAAGGGCATGGGACCTGAATCTCCTATAGCCAGAGAGAGGAAGGCAAAGGAAATTGCACCACTTGCCCTTTGATCTTACCCCACTAATGGAAGTCACCCAGGGTCTCCCAATTAATAGAGGGGCTGCTCTAAATGTGGGCCACAGTGCTAGTTACCAAAACCACACTGCTGTTTTTTTTCTGAAAGCAGTACATGCATTTGTTAGAAAACAAACGCAGGAGGGTTTAGGGCTCAGAGTTGCTTTGACTTCATTTCTGATTCTAACCCTTTGGGCTCTGGCATGCTTTGCAATCTACAAAGGTCATATGTTTGTGGTAGAGAGTGGTCTGGATATGGGATTGCCTGATCATCATTTGGGTTCATGCCCTCCATACATCCAGGGCACATTGAGAGTGGTTGTGCTGTGCTGGTTGTTCTATGCCTGTCTCCTTGGGATTTGTTACAATAATTTGTAAAAAGGCTTTTGCATACCTCCTTTTAAAAAATTATTATGAGTCACTTTTATTTTGTGTTTCCCATTTCCAAACATGGTGCTAGACTCCTTAGGCGTGTTATTCATTTGTGCCTCCAGCTGCCATACAGCATAGTTTTATTATTGTCTACACGGAGAAGGCTCCATCTAGACTTATAGCGTCTTGCCTGTGGTTGCTTAGCAAGTACAATTAGTGGAGGTAGGATTGGAGCCTGTATCTGTCGTGAAGAGTGTTCAAGACAGGAACAAATTTAATAAGTAGCTTCGAGAGAAAACAATTACTAGGAGAATTTAAACCATATTTTTTTAATATTTTTTTATTGTGGTAAAAGTCATATAATATAAAACACACTGTTTTCACCATATTTAACTGCAGTTCAGGGGCACTAAATACGTTCACATTGTTGTGCACCCATCACCATCATCCATCTCCCGAACTTCTCACCTTCCTGAGCTGAAACTGTCCTGCTTACACTAACTCCACATCCCCCTTCCTACAGTCCCAGGCATCTTCCAGTGTGTTTTCCGACTCTATGAATTTAACTAGTCTTGGTACCTTGTATAAGTGAAATCAGACAATATTTGCACCTAATGTATATGGGAATGCATTTTTTAAAAGCTGTTTTTATGTGGAGCATGTTTAAAGTCTTTATGGAATTTGTCACAATATCACTTCTGTTTGGTTTGGTTTTTGGCCACTTCTCTCCCTGACAAGGGATTGAAGCCACACCCCCTGTAGTGGAAGGTGAAATTCTAATTGCTGGACCGCCAAGGAAGTCCCTGGAGTGCATTCTTAGGATTAATTTTAAAATAGATGGTACCTTCTTCTTCCCTCCTACCTCAAACCTAGAGACTGTCATACAGATAAAAGTAAGCCAGAAAAAGGAAAACAAGTATCACATAATTAATGCATAGATGTGGAATCTAGAAAAATGGTACAGATGAGCCTATTTGCAGGGCAGATATAGAGACGGAGAACAAATATGTGGACTCCAAGTGGGAAAATGGGAGGGGGATGAATTGGGAGATTGGGATTGACATATGTACATGATTGTGTATAAAACAGATAACTAATGAAAACCATTCTTTTTTAGTAATGTTGCTGCACACATCCCTGAGAGTTTCAAATCTTTCTCTTGAAAAGGAAGGCATTGTTAGTTTGTTTCATCCCTTGTTGGCAGTGAATTATTTTTTTTCCCAACATTTTACTATGAAAAATTTTAAACACAGGAAAAAAATGGAAAGAATTACAGAGCAAGACCCTCATTGGTCTGTGGTTTTTCACTTCCCTGGAGTATCCTTTATGCTCTGCCTTCTGTCTCCCCAGTGTGCATACCACCCAGAGGTCCCCTAGCTCTGAGAAAGTCACTGCTGGGCCTTAGCACAGCTTTTGACGTACGAAATGTGCTGAGTCTTGTTTTAGTTGGATCTTGAAGCCTCATCCATTGATACATATTTGTAGGTCTCATAAGAGGTCATCTACACACAGAAAGCCTGGCCTACGGGCTAAAATACGGCTCATCAAGGTTTTGTTCAGCTCGTACAGAGTTTTTAAGAAGTATGAATTCGGATTCCTTCGGGTGGACTGTGCACATCTCAGAGCTTGCAGTGAACCCTCACATCTCCTCTAACTGTGTCACTTTAGGGTCAAAGGCCATCTCGAGCCTCCCTGAGCCTTTCCAGTTCTTCTTCCCCCCAAATCACCGCCGCCCTGAGATACATCACCACCGGTTCTTTACTTGCCCTCCAACAGGAGCTTGGTCTCCCAGGTCCTAGCTGTTTAGGCAGCTCTGAACTCTGATTCAGTCTTGTGAGGAGGGTGACAGATCTCTTCAAGTTGTGTCTATGGGTAGCTGCATTCTGCTAATCTTTTCAGCTCCTCAAGGGTACTGCCTAAGAGTCCTTGAATGCTTTGCAGGGGAAATTGGTGCAGAATTGGTTTGCCTCTGTCTGGTTCCTTCTTGGTTCCTCAGGTCCTGGCTGCCTTAAAGTGAAAGTGAAAGTCGCTCAGTCGTGTCTGACTCTTTGTGACCCCATGGACTACACAGTCCATGGAATTCTCCAGGCCAGAATCCTGGAGTGGGCAGCCTTTCCCTTCTCCAGGGGATCTTCCCAACCCAGGGATTGAACCCAGGTCTCCCACATTGCAGGAGGATTCTTTACCAGCTGAGCTCCAATACTGGAGCCTTGGTAATTCTCTAATGACATGTAAGTCCACCATTTCCAGAAGCATCCAGTCTGTCTCTTTAAACTGTTTGATTCATGCATGTTGTACCAGCCTGATCCTCAGGGCATTTGATGTGGCCAGTCCCAGTTTAATGTTGCCAATGGTAAACGGTTTGGTGATGTGAATAATCATATTTCTCCTTTATATGCTTTTCAAATTTGTTTTTATTTATCAGTTTCAGGTTTCCATTATAGTGAACTTTTACTAGTGAAAGATAATATTACTGTTGAATCCTAATTGTAACAAATAGTATCCTCTTATTTGTTTTTTTCCCAAAGATCTTATATTTTTAGTAGTCTTGAATTTGTTTCAGAGTTACATGTAATCTACTTGCCCAAAGAAGCACTGTGACTGTTAAGAAGGCCTTGATACAAGGCTCAGAAGACCAAATGTGGGCTTTGACAGCGTTGGGCAGTGTCCTTGAGCAAACCCCTTAACTTTGGGTGTATTCATCTAAGTACAAAATTATCTCTAAAGTTCTAGGACTCTAGGAAGAGAAAGAGCGTGGGTATGGGAGTGAGAAGTGGGAAGATGGACGGAAGCTATTTATCTTTTGTGACTGAGCTCATGGGTCACGTTTCTCTCACGGTAATCGTGTATCCCGCGTTTTCCACGCCGAGAATGCCCCAGTCATGTGCAGCGTCCACGCCCCACGAGGACAGTCATGCCCTGAGGTCTCTGTGTTCGCTCACGCTTCAGCCCCCCTCACAGACCAGTGTAAGTGATGTCAGAGCAGAAAGCCAAACACTTAGGCTCCAGCAAGCAGCTCTAACATCAGAGAGTTACTTTCAGATCTCTAGGATTGGAATGGGAGTCCCTTTTAGGAATGGGAGTCTCTTGACTGGCAGGAGGAACGTCTCCATTCCCACTTTTCGTGGGTTCATTGCCCAGAAGTGGTCAAGTCTGTCTGCGTGAATCCCCAGGCCTGGCCCCGCTGCGGCCAACCTTTTCTTCCCACCCTCTTGCTGACTCCGGCATCTTGAGCTGGGATAAGCCTGGTTCCAGAAGATGTAGAAGGGCGGTGGCAACTATGCTGGTTGGCTGTGTTCCGTCTGGGAAGGTCAGGGCGACGTGACCGTGCTTGTCAGGGTTAGGGGAAGCTGGGGAAGGGGGACGAGCAGGAAGGAAGGGATAATTTAACTGAACCCAGTCTGAACCTTCGAGCAGTTCAGTTCAGGGACAGCGCTGACGTCAAAGCTGTTTCTTATTTTAAAAAAGCCAGGCTGTCTGATTCAAGCAGCCCCTCTTACCTTCTGCCAGTCCAAAGTGCCAGGTCACGGCCCTTTGGAAAATCGTTCTTTATACCTTTAGCCCAGGTAGAGGTTTCCCTTTCTTCCTCTTGTTAGATAGGGTTCTGATGCTGACGGCCAAAGGACAGAGGACCTAAAGAAAACCTCAGGTCTCACATGTCTGATGGATTTTACGTTCTTGCTTCATCAGACTCTGGATCTTAAATAGCAGCCTCTCCTACAGTGACTTCAAGCCTTCCCTAAATTTAAACATTTCTTTCTCTGTCCTGTTTAAACTTACACAAATAATAAGCATTGTTAATTACTTAAATGTGATTTTAAAGAATTGTTGTGACAGTCAGTCTTATAGATGTGCTTACACAAGATTTTTGAAAAATGCCTGTACAATTACACAATAAGCCTGATATGTAAGTATGTCAGCCTCGGAAAGTGTGATCCTTTACTTTGCATGCAGAGTTTTAATTTTGTGACATAGTATTTCCCCGGTTTTAAATCTTTGTCCATCACTGTTTGGTCCCTTTGTTTTCAGAGCAGCACGTAGCGGTAGGGACTCAGGGTCAGCTAACTTTAGGGAATCTTCCCGCTGGTGGCAGTGAGGTAGGCACGCCCACTGAGTGCTCACAGCATCCCTGTGAGAAAGCGGGTGATGCTTGCTGTCTTCTGGAAGAGTGAAGGGGATGCTCAGGAGATGTTGTGATTTGCCCCGAGTTCTTCCAGGGTCTTCACAAACTTTCCCTGATCCTCCTCTGGTTAGGATCGAATCCCCCCTTCCTTTAAGCTCATACAAAACCCTGCATGTGGTTCTGTTTGATATTTTTGCAGTCCTGTCTTCTGTTACTGTCTTTCTAAGCATCTTACTTTGGCGAAGGCAATGGCACCCCACTCCAGTACTCTTGCCTGGAAGATCCCACGGACGGAGGAGCCTGGTGGGCTGCAGTCCATGGAGTCACTGAGCAACTTCACTTTCACTTTTCACTTTCATGCATTGGAGAAGGAAATGGCAACCCACTCCAGTGTTCTTGCCTGGAGAATCCCAGGGACGGGGGAGCCTGGTGGGCGGCCGTCTATGGGGTTGCACAGAGTCGGACACGACTGAAGCTACTTAGCAGCAGCAGCAAGCGTCTCACTTACCAGACATCTAATTTTCTTGGCGTGTGATGTCAGCAGCCAGGCTTTGTATCATTTCCTCCTCGATGTATCACGTCCTCCTCGACGACCAGCATGCATCACATCTGTTTAAAATTGTGATTCTCTGTGTTTCTTGGATTGAATCAAGTTGATTTGTGGCTATCCTATTACTTTTTGCTGGGCCTTTCATTCAACAGGTATCTGTTGAATGCCTGTGATATGCTTGGCCAAGCACTAGGGGTCTAGAAATAAATGTCAGACAGACAGCCCTGCTTTCAAGGAACGGAGTACAGAGAGAGACGTACGAAGCGTCAGAAACCAGTAGGTGACAGAGTACCAGGTGGTGACAGTGCTGTGAAGAAAGCAAGGAGGGAAGGGGGAAGTTGGCAAGAGGTTGCAGGTCTAAATGCAGTGGTCAGAGAAGACCTCTGAGAAGGCAGTGCTTGAACAAATGCTGAGGAGGTGAGGGGGTGGGCCATGTATATACCACTGACATTTTAAAAAATCAATGTGAACTTAAAACATGTTTTTAACAGGAAAGCAAAACACTGGGTGATTTTCCCCTCGGGTTTTAGATCCATTTTGTTGATCTTAGACCAGAAGGACCTCAGAAATTACCTTGTCATTCTTCTTCTTTTTATGGTTTGTAGATGAGAAAACTGAGGCTCCTAGAAGGCAAGTGTATGACTTTAACTTGGCCTTAGATCAACCACTGAAGTTGTAGAGCTTACTGAAAACCCAGTTGTGCTGTTAAGATCCCAGTTATTCTTCCATCCGCCTGCTCACTCATCAGGCCTCTATCTTACACCAATTCTGTGGTGTAAGGCAAGCCTGAAAACAACGTCAAAGAAACAGGTGTGTCCTCGGTGTACTTTATAATCCACGTGGAAGACCAGCTGCATATGTAGGAATCGAAGGCTACTGAGACCAAGTGTAAGCAGCAATATGAATTCAGCCTAAAAATGTGATCACTGAGGCATGGAGTCGGTAAGAGAGCTGAGTCTTGATCCAGCACTAGAGAAATGATGCACCATTTAGGGGAGCGAGACGGTCATTCATTTCAAGCAAAGGACACAGGAAGCTGCAAAGCTAAGAGGGCAGGGAGGACTGACATAACCCAAGCTTCCCTGGAAGTCTCCCACGGTGAGATAGTGACAAACAATTCCAATATACCATATAAATTTAACATCAGTGGAGAAAGTCGTAATTAAGCTTCATTTCGTTTCCAACTTGAGCAGAGTAAACGTCTGCATGTCTTATGGCTCTGGATTATATCAGCCCAGCTAAACACTGAACAGGAAGTCGAAAGCACTTCAAAAATGCCTTGACACATATGTTAAATATCCCAAGCTGATATTAACATCCTAAAAGATTATTAATATGTAGGAAATCTACTTTGATTTTTAAGGCAGTTTGTTTCTTACGGATAAGAAAGTGGTTCACAAATCTAGCTGACAAGCTAAATCACCTGGGAAGTGTTTAAAAAACTGTTCCTTGGACCCACATGTTTTGATTCAGGAGGTCTTGAGAAGGGCAGCAAAATGAGTAGTTTTAACAAGCTCCACACGAATTTAGATAATCAGCCAGCTTCAGAAATGTGCAATATGGAGGGCTCAGCTTAGCATGGACTGTTTGCTCCTCTCATCTGCATCTTAGAAACTTGAATAATATACTGACTTCAGTTTTGATTGTCTTATTACACATAAAAGGCCTGAAGAGGAAAAGGTCATGTATCATTGTTTCCACAGGTTGGCATATTTTGACTTTCTAATGAATGAACTTCTAAATGTTGTTTGCGGTGATTCAGATTTCTTTTTCCTTGGGTTGTAGGAAAAATGAGATACTTTATCATATCTCTAGAGGAGAAGTAATCTGTACAAATAATGTATAAAGTTCATGCTCAGGTAATGGAATCAGTTGATTAATTTCTTCTTTGATTTCTTTTTTGACCCATTGGTTTTTTAGTAGTAGTTTTTAGTCTCCAGGTCAAAGTGGTTTGTTTTTTCCTTCTCATTTTTTTTTTTCCTATGGTTGGTTGATTCCTAGGTTCATGTCATTATGATCAGAAAAGATACTTGAAATAATTTCTATGCTTTTAAATTTGTTGGGGCTTGTTTTGTGCCTTAGTATATGGTCAATCCTAGAGGATGACCCATGTGCAGTTGAAAAGAATGTATTTTCTGCCTTTTTTAAGATGTAATATCCTGAAGGTATCATTTAAGTCTAACTGTTCTGTTGTATCATTTAGAATCTCTGTTGCCTTATTTTCTGTTTTGAAGATCTGTCCATTGTGAGTAGGGTATTAAAGTCTCCTACTGTTTATTATATTCCTATCAATTTCTCGCTTTGTGTCTATTAGTATTTGTTTTATGTATTTGTGTGCTTCTATATTAGGCGCATATATGTTGAGGCATGTAAAATCCTCATCTTGTAGTGATCCTTTTACCATTATAGAGTGCCCTTCTTTATCTTTCTTGGTAGACTTTGTTTCGAAGTCTATTTTGTCAAATATGAGTTTTGCAAGCCTTGTTTTCTTGTCAGAATAATTTGATTATTCATTTTTCGAATGAACAGAAATGTACATGAACAATATCATGATCACTCCTGATAAATGGTGATAATGAGATGGTCAACTCCGTAGATCAAACTGGTATGGTTTCTGGTAATGTAGTTAGGATTCCTGAGTAGTAATGGGTACTATTATAATTTGTTTTATAGATCTCTGTGCCTTCTGCAGGTCAAATCCTAAGTAGACTGAACACATAAAGTTATTGATGTGTATGGAGGAAGGACAAATGGGTGTGTGAGAGGTCTCAGCAAACCATGGCCTCTGTCCAGACTCCTCTGTTACTGCAGACCGGATTAGTTCTGCTCACGTCCTTGTCCACATGCGTCAGCAGAGACTTAGGCCCCTCGTTGCAAACAGTATTCTCTTGACCAAGTGGTTATGTTAGATCTGCAATCAAGTTGGAGTTTAATAAAAACTTTGACATGAAGATCAGAATTTAATTCTGCTTAAGAATCTCAGAACTGTCTCACATCCTTAGGTCAATGTGGGGACTGATTTTGTCTTCCTGAAATGGCCTAGAGGAAATGGTTACCTGGTCCTATGTGGTTCCTTTGACCTAGCAGGCACACCGCTACACTACATCTGCTGCTGTGCCATGTGTCTCTCAGTTCAGTTCAGTTGCTCAGTCGTGTCCGACTCTTTGCGACCGCATGAACCACAGCACACCAGGCCTCCCTGTCCATCACCAACTCCCAGAGTTCACCCCAACTCACGTCCATCGAGTCGGTGATGCCATCCAGCCATCTCATTCTCTTTCGTCCCCGTCTCCTCCTACCCCCAATCCCTCCCAGCATCAGACTCTTTTCCAGTGAGTCAACTCGTCGCATGAGGTGGCCAGAATATTGGAGTTTCAGCTTTAGCATCAGTCCTTCCAATGAACACCCAGGACTGATCTCCTTTAGGATGGACTGGTTGGATATCCTTGCAGACCAAGGGACTCTCAAGAGTCTTCTCCAACACCACAGTTCAAAAGCATCAATTCTTCGGCGATCAGCTTTCTTCACAGTCCAACTCTCACATCCATACATGACCACAGGAAAAACCATAGCCTTGACTAGACGGACCTTGGTTGGCAAAGTAATGTCTCTGCTTTTTAATATGCTATCTAGGCTGGTCATAACTTTCCTTCCCAGGAGTAAGCGTCTTTTAATTTCATGGCTGCAATCAGCATCTGCAGTGATTTTGGAGCCCCCAAAAATGAAGTCTGACACTGTTTCCACTGTTTCCCCATCTATTTCCCATGAAGTGATGGGACCAGATGCCATGATCTTCGTTTTCTGAATGTTGAGCTTCAAGTCAACCTTTTCACTCTCTTCTTTCACTTTCATCAAGAGGCTTTTGAGTTCCTCTTCACTTTCTGCCATAAGGGTGGTGTCATCTGCATATCTGAGGTTATTGATATTTCTCCCGGAAATCTTGATTCCAGCTTGTGCTTCTTCCAGCCCAGCGTTCCTCATGATGTACTCTGCATAGAAGTTAAATAAGCAGGGTGACAGTATACAACCTTGATGTACTCTTTTCCCAGTTTGGAACCAGTCTGTTGTTCCATGTCCAGTTCTAACTGTTGCTTCCTGACCTGCATACAGATTTCTCAAGAGGCAGGTCAGGTGGTCTGGTATTCCCATCTCTTTCAGAATGTTCCACAGTTTATTGTAATCCACACAGTCAAAGGCTTTGGCATAGTCAGTGAAGCAGAAATAGATGTTTTTCTGGAACTCTCTTGCTTTCTGCATGATCCAGCGGATGTTGGCAATTTGATCTCTGGTGCCTCTGCCTTTTCTAAAATCTGCTTGAACATCTGGAAGTTCATGATTCACCTATTGCTGAAGCCTAGCTTGGAGAATTTGGAGCATGACTTTACTAGCGTGTGAGATGAGTGCAATTGTGCAGTAGTTTGAGCATTCTTTGGCATTGCCTTTCTTTGGGATTGGAATGTAGACTGACCTTTTCCAGTCCTGTGGCCACTGCTGAGTTTTCCAAATCTGCTGGCATATTGAGTGCAGCACGTTCACAGCATCATCTTTCAGGATTTGAAATTGCTCAATTGGAATTCCATCACCTCCACCAGCTTTGTTCGTCGTGATGCTCTCTAAGAGCCTGCTTTTTATCTCATTGAGTTCATTTTGAGCCATTGTCCTCCGTGTTCTCTTTTCCTCATTATTCCTGACCCTGTCATCTTCTGACTTTGTCATTAGTTTTCATGTTTCTTTCCTCACCTTGCCACAAAGGCCTTCATGCTTGGGGCTGCTTCATAAGCCCTAGGCTCTGATTTGGCTCCATAACCGTAGTCACCCTCACCTCATGGGTCAACAAACCCTCATCCAGGTCTAGTAGGAGAATCAAGCACAGTATAACCCAGAGCCTGAAGATAGTTTTGCTGAATGTTGCTGATGGAGAAATCAGTTCAATTCAGTCACTCAGTTGTGTCTGACTCTTTGTGACCCCATGTATTGGGGACCTGCCTCGATGTGGACCCAGGGTATCCTCGGGATGAACGGTGTCGGCGTCAGTGAGAGAGAGAGAGAGAGACAGAGGTTTACGCAGGAAACCAATAAAACCCCAATAAAACCCCAGCACGGGGTTTGTTCTGTTTATGTAGGCCGCAGGCGCCCTCTCGAATCACTGGAGGCACCCCACCAGGGCACCCCCTCGAGTGGGTCTTAGAAGCCCAGGCAGATAAGTAAACGCAGAGGGCCCAGCGCTCCAAGGATCTCAACCAGAAAAAGGAGAATAGAGAAAAGGATGGAAAAAGAGAAAGAACGACATGGGGAGACCAAGCTTCAGTGAGCAAGGCCCAAAACTTTATTTTCCGGTGATGCTTTTATACCCTAATTTGTGCACATAAAAAATAGAGAAAGGGAGGTATAGAGTCACGCCAAAATCACGCGGGGTCAGCAGTCTTGACCCTTATCAGGATCAGGGCTTATTTTGGTATGTCTCATGATATGCAAAAGTTTTAGGTGGTTTACATCATCTTCTGGCCAGGAGGCCTGCTAACAGTTTATGGCCCTCTCTCCTAACAAAGGTTAGTCAGCTAGAAAAAGGCTTATATTCTTTCAAGGTGATTTTCCTAAAGTCAGGCTCTGTTCTCCAAAGACACATGACAAGGTTACATTCCTATAAGGCAAGGGTGTAGTGAGCTACAAGAAAGGAATTTATTAACTTAAGATCTGATGTGGTTAAATCAAAGGCTACTACTTATTTTCTCTATATGTGATTAATATATTTCCAAGGATAAAATAGATAGAGGAAACTTTGCAGCAAGCATTGATTCAACAATGAAATCTTTTTTAGTACTATTCTAATGATTTTAACTTCTTCAACAAATTCCTGTATTTTAGAATATTAGGCTTTCTGTCCTTACATGGCTGCTGCTGCTGCTGCTAAGTCACTTCAGTCGTGTCCGACTCTGTGTGACCCCATAGACGGAAGCCCACAAGGCTCTCCCGTCCCTGAGATTCTCCAGGCAAGAACACTGGAGTGGGTTGCCATTTCCTTCTCCAATGTGTGAAAGTGAAAAGTGAAAGTGAAGTCGCTCAGTCGCATCCGACCCTTAGCGACCCCATGGACTTCAGCCCACCAGGCTCCTCCATCCATGGGATTTTCTAGGCAAGAGTACTGGAGTGGCTTGCCATTGCCTTCTCCCCTTACATGGCTAGGAGGCTGTAAACAGTCACATTCGTAGTTGTAAGAGCCCGGACAAACTTGTCATGCAAGTTAGAAAGCTATCAGAGGGGCTTGGATTGGAACACTCCTATTAAGCCGAGGAGAACTTTTTAACTACAGCTCTGAATTAATGTATTCAGAGAAAGGTGGTTGGGGGGGAAGCCCCCGTAAGTATTAGAGGACTTGGTAAGAGGCGTAAGATAGTAAGGCAGTCAGACTCTGGTTTTCTTTGGGGCAGATGCTCAGGTAAGTCCAGGGGGTTCCTCGAGTCCTGATTAGCCCTTGCCCGTCAGGCCTCTTCCCCAGTTGACCTTTGCCATGGGTAGGATTTCCCTCGCTGGCTCCCGGCACCCATGGACTGAAGCACACCAGGCTTCGCTGTCCATCACCAACTCCCAGAGCTTATTCAAACTCATGTCCATCGAGTCAGTGATGCCATCCAACCATCTCAGCCTCTGTCGTCCCCCTATCCTACCATCTTCAATCTTTCCCAGGATCAGGGTCTTTTCCAAGGAGTCAGTTCTTCACATTCGGTGGCCAAAGCATTAGTTTCAGCTTCAGCATCAGTCCTTCCAGTGAATATTCGGGACTAATTTCTTTTGACATTGACTGGTTGGATCTCCTTGCAGTCCAAGGGACCCTCAAGAGTCTTCTCCAACACCACAGTTCAAAAGCATCAATTCTTCAGCACTCAGCTTTCTTTACAGTCCAACTCTCACATCCATACATGACTATTGGAAACACCATAGCTTTGACTAGATGATCTTTTGTCAGCAAAGTAATGTCTCTGTTTCTTAATATGCTGTCTAGGTTGATGATAGCTTTTCTTCCAAGGAGCAAGCATCTTTTAATTTCATGGCTGCACTCACCATCTTCAGTGATTTTGTAGCCCAAGGAAAAAAAAAATGTCTGTCACTGTTTCCATTGTTTCCCCATCTATATGCCATGAAATGATGGGACCAGATGCCATCTTAGTTTTCTGAATGTTGAGTTTTAAGCCAGCTTTTTCACTCTCCTCTTTCACTTTCATCAAGAGGCTCTTTAGTTCCTCTTCACTTTCTGCCATAAGGGTAGTGTCATCTGCATATCTGAGGTTATTGATATTTCTCCCATCAATCTTGATTCCAGCTTGTGCTTCATCCTGCCGGCATTTCACACGATGTACTCTACATAGAAGTTAAATAAGCAGAGTGGCAGTATACAGCCTTGACATACTCCTTTGCCAATTTGGACCCAGTCTGTTGTTCCATGTCCAGTTCTAACTGTTGCTTCTTGACCTAGATACAGGTTTCTCAAGAGGCAGGTGAGATGCTCTGGTATTCCCATCTCTTGAAGAGTTATCCACAGTTTGCTGTGATCCACACAGTCAAAGACTTTGGTGTAATCAATAAAGCAGAAATAGATGTTTTCCTGGAACTCTCTTGCTTTACTGATGATCCAGTGGATGTTGGCAATTTGATCTCTGGTTCCTCTGCCTTTTCTAAATCCAGCTTGAACAATTGAAAGTTCATGGTTCACCTACTGCTGAAGCCTGACTTTAGAATTTTGAGCATTACTTTGTTAGCGTGTGAGATGAGTGCAACTGTGCAGTACTTTGAACATTCTTTGGCATTGCCTTTCTTTGGGCTTGGAAGGAAAACTGACCTTTTCCAGTCCTGTGTCTGCTGCTGAGTTTTCCAAATTTGCTGGCATATTGAGTGCAGCACTTCCACAGCATCATCTTTTAGGATTTGAAATAGCTCAACTGGAATTCCATCACCTCCACTAGCTTTGTTCATAGTGATGCTTTCTAAGGCCCACTTGACTTCGCATTCCAGGATGTCTGGCTCTAGGTTAGTGATTACACCATCATGGTTATCTGGGTCATGAAGATCTTTTCTGTATAGTTCTTCTGTATATTCTTGCCACCTCTTCTTAATATCTTCTACTTCTGTTAGGTCCATACCATTTCTGTCCTTTACTGAGCCCATCTTTGCATGAAATGTTCCCTTGGTATTTCTAATTTTCTTGAAGAGATCTCTAGTCTTTCCCTTTCTATTGTTTTCCGCTCTTTCTTTGCATTGATTGCTGAGGAAGGCTTTATCTTTCCTTGCTATTCTTTGGAACTCTGCATTCAAATGAGTATATATTTCCTTTGCTCCTTTGCCTTTAGCTTCCTTCTTTTCTCAACTATTTGTAAGGCCTCCTCAGACAGCCATTCTGCCTTTTTTGCATTTCTTTTTCTTGGGTATGGTGTTGATTACTGCCTCCTGTGCAATGTAATGAACCTCCATCCATAGTTCCTTTGAAAGATGGAGAAGTAAGGGCTGAAAAAAAGATGGACTAACTTCTTGTCAAATAGCTTTCTCTCTTATCCAGAGCCCCAGATCTTAGGGTGTGGGAGAGGGAGCTGAGTTAGTTCTTCCTCTCTGCATGCAGAGAGCCATCTGTGTTAAACAGGGTCGTTCCCACTACAAGCAATAACACAACTAAAGCTTACTTAAACATGAAAGAGAATTTTTTGACCCCCAAAATTAGAAAGTCCAGGATAGTGTTAGATTCAGGAATGGTCTTCTTTAGATGTTTAAATATTGTTAGAACTTTATAGAACTTTATGCTTCTCTCAAGTTTGGGTTCTTTCTACATTCAGGCAGGTCCCTACTCATGGGACCTGAGTTGGATGACAAGATGGCATAGACATAATTTACGCCCTTATCACTTCAAGCAGAAACAGAACACTTTTTTCCTAGTTGCTGTGTAGGCTGTATAGCTTAGGTCTGCATATGGCATACTACCCCCACCCGCCAAAGATGTCTTTTCATTTCAGTGCATCTTTGGTGCTGTATCATTATATAACAATATTAACAAAATGTCTCTTCCTTCACTGATGCATGGGTTCTCTTTCCCCACTCCTGAAGACAGGGAAAATCATTTTATTGTTTGGCCCAATAGTATGTGCCAGAATTTTGCTGTGTCAGTTCTGAGCCCGGTTTTCAAGAGTCATAAGATGTTTAGCTTTAATTCATTTTTCTTCCATGGATCTTCAAGTCAGAAAATTAAGGCTATCCTTGTGGAAAGAGGTGCCACCTAGAAGGAGAGGCCCTGGAGGCTGAGGAAATGTGAATAGAGCAGTTTCAGGGAAGATCCAGCCGGCACGAAGGACCAGTTATGACAGTGGCCAGCTGAGCCAGACGGCAGCGTGCAGCTGAATGAGTAAGTCCAGCCAGTGCCACGCGGAGCAGAGAAGGTCCAACCACGGTGAGCCTTGCCCAGATTCCTGACCCACAGTTGGCAACTAATACAATAGCTATCATTCATGCTACTAAGTTGTGGGGTAGTTTGTCACTCATTAATGGAAGATTGGAAGAGTCTTTTAATATTTTATTTTTAAAAAACTCTTGGGGTATAATTGACATGTAGCATGTTAGTTTCCGGTGGTCAGCATAATGATTCAGCATTTATATACGCTGTGAAGTCATTTCCACAGTAGGTCTAATTACCATCATCACCAAACAGGTACAGTCTTGGTTTTTTTAAATAATGAGAAAGAACTCTCTAAAGATGGCAGTTTAGCAACTTCCATCGAGTGTTATTAGCTATAGTCACCGTGTTGTGCGTCACATCTGCGTGGTTTATTTATGGGAAGCGTGTCTCCTTGGACTCCCACTCGCCTTCCTCTGGGAGCCACCAGTCTGTTCTCAGTATCTATGAGCTTGACAGTTTTTGCTTGTTTTTGCTTTATTTTGTTTCTAAGATTCTTTTTTTTTAATTAATTTATTTATTTTTTATTGGAGGCTAATTATTTTACAGTATTATAGAGGCGAAATTACCTGTATTTTCTTTTCTCTGTCTGGCTTACTGAGCATAATGCCTCAGTCCATGTTGTCACAAATGTCAAGACTCTGTTCTTAATGGCTGAGTGATACTCTGTTGTGGGTATATATATCTTCTACATCTTCTTTATCCATTTGTTCATTAAAGGTCACTTAGGTTGTTTCTGTATCTTGCCTATCATAAATAATGCTGCCATGAACACAGGGGTGCACATAGCTTTTTGAATTAGTGTTTTCATATTCTTCAGATAATATCCAGAAATGAAATTGGTGGTCATACAGTAGTTCTGTTTTAATTTTTTGATTGGTTTCCATAGTGGCTGCAGCAATTTCCATTCCCATCAACAGCGCACAGGGTTCACTTTTCTCCGCATCCTTGCCAGCACTCGTCCTGATCTTTTTGAAAATAGCCTTTGTAAAAGACATGAGGTAATGCCTCACTGCAGTTTTGACTTGCTTGTCCCTAATGATTAGTGCCATCAAGCATCTTTGCATGTGTCAGTTGGCCATCTCTATGTCTTCTTTGGAAAAATGCC
Organism: Moschus berezovskii; assembly: GCF_049115385.1. Taxonomy (NCBI): domain Eukaryota; kingdom Metazoa; phylum Chordata; class Mammalia; order Artiodactyla; family Moschidae; genus Moschus; species Moschus berezovskii. Next base: position 4,663,429 of record NC_142485.1, read on the forward strand.
CGTCTAAATCCTCTGCCCATTTTTAATTGCATCATTTCCTTGCTATTGAGTTGTGTGGCTTCCTTATGTAGTTTTATATCAACTCTTTATCAGATGTATGATTTGCAGATATGTTCTTCCATTCAGTAAGTTGTCTTTTCACTTTCTTGATGAATTCTATTGATATGCAAAAACTTTTTAGTTTACTCTAGTTTCATTTGTTTATTTTGGCTTTTGGAGTGAGATCCAAAAATTCAATGCCAAAATCAATATCAAGAAATTTTCTGCCTAGTTTTCTTCTAGGACTTATATGTTATCAAATCTTACATTGAAATCTTTAATCCATTTTGAGTTAATTTTTTGTATGGTGTTAGATAGGGTCCAGTTTTGTTCTTTTGCATGTGGCTGTCCAGTTTTCCCAGCACCATTTATTGAAGAAAACTGCTTTCCCTGTCATAATTCTTGCCTCTTAGTCTTAGATTAACTATTTATATGTAGGTTTATTTCTGGATTTTATATTCTGTTCCATTGATCTGTGTATGTGTTTTTTGCCAATACAATAATTTTTTTTATTCTTATTGTAGCTTGTAATATAGTTTGATACCAGAGAGTGTGATGGCTCTAGCTCTTTTCTTTCTCAATATTGCTTTGGCTATTCAGGGTCTTTTGTGATTCCATACAAATTTTAGCATTGTTAGTTCTATTATTGTGAAAACTGGTGCTGTAATTTTTATAGCGATTGCATTGCACGTGCAGATTGCTTTGGGCAGCATAGATATTTTAACAATTCTTCTAGTCTATGAGCACAGAATATTTTTCCATTTATTTGTGTTTTGTTCAATTTCTTTCATGAGTGTTTTATAGTTTTCAGTGTAATGATCTTTCACCTCTTTGGAAAAACTTTTTCTTAGTCATTTTATTCTCTTTGATACAAGTATAAATGGAAGTTTTTAAGTTCTTTGTCTCATAGTTGTTTATTGAATACAACAGGTTTTTATGTATTGATTTTGTATCCTGCAAACAATGAATATGTTTATTAGCTCTAATATTTTTGGGTAGAGTCTTTAGGGTTTTCTATATATAAAATTATGTCATCCTCAAATGGAGCTTCCCTGGTGGCACAGTGGTAAAAGAATCTCCCTGCTAATGGAGGAGATACAGGGGATGCAGGTTTGATCCCTGGGTTGGGAAGATCCCCTGGAGGAGGAAATGGCAGCCCACTCCAGGGTTCTTGCCTGGGAAATCCATGGACAGAGGATGCTGGCAGGTTACAGTCTATGGGGTTGCCAAGAGTCAGACACGATTGAAGCTGCTAAGCATGCACACATGCTTCAGTTCAGTCGCTCAGTCGTGTTCAACTCTTTGCGATCCCATGGACTGCAGCACACCAGAACTCCCTGTCCATCACCAACTCCTGGAGTTTACTCAAACTCATGTCCATTGAGTCAGTGATGCCATCCAACCATCTCATCCTCTGTCTCCCCCTTCTCCTCCTGCCTTCAGTCTTTCCCAGCATCAGGGTCTTTTCCAATGAGTCAGTTCTTTGCATCAGGTGGCCAAAGTATTGGACCTTCAGAGTCATCATCACTCCTTCCCATGAACACCCAGGACCGATCTCCTTTAGGATGGACTGGTTGGATCTCCTTGCAGTCCAAGGGACTCTCAAGAGCCTTCTTCAACACCACAGTTCAAAAGCATCAATTCTTCAGCACTCAGCTTTCTTTATAGTCCAACTCTCACATCCATACATGACTACTGGAAAAACCGTAGCTTTGATGAGACATACCTTTGTTGGCAAAGTAATGTCTCTGCTTTTTAATATGTTCTTTAGGTTGGTCATAACTTTCCTTCCAAGGAGTAAGCGTCTTTTAATTTCATGGCTGCAGTCTCCATCTGCAGTGATTTTGGAGCCTGAAAAAGTAGTCAGCCACTGTTTCTACTGTTTCCCCATCTATTTGCCGGGAAGTGATGGGACCAGATGCCATGATCTTAGTTTTCTGAATGTTGAGTTTTAACCCAACTTTTTCACTCTCCTGTTTCACTTTCATCAAGAGACTCTTTAGTTCTTCTTCACTTTCTGCCATAAGGGTGGTGTCATCTGCATATCTGAGGTTATTGATATTTTTCTCGGCAATCTTGATTCCAGCTTGTGCTTCATCCTTCCCAGCATTTCTCATGATGTACTCTGCACACATGCATATAGGTATATGTGTGTGTGTGTGTGTGTGTGTGTGTATATATAATATGTATGTACGTATGTTTATCTCGTATAATATGCCCTCTAAGTTAGAGGCTTCCTTGTTAATATCATTTTGAATGATATATCCATTAATGTAAGTGACATATTAAATTTCCCTACCATTACTGTATTCCTGTGTACCTCTCCCCTTGGGTCTGTTAATGTTTGCTTTATATCGTCTTTCTCTTAAAGTCACTCTGTCTGGTGTGAGTGTCACCATCTCAGCTTTCTTTCAGTTCCGTTTGCACAGAACGTGTTTTTCCATCTCTTCACTTTCAGTCTGTGTGTATCCTTACGTCTGAATTGAGTCTCCTGTGGTCAGCATATTATGGTCTTGCTTTATATAATCCATTTAGACACTGAGTCTTTTGATTGAAGTAATTATTTGTTTCCATGCAGAGTAATTGTAACTTACGCTGTTGTGGTTTTAATCGCTGGTGGGTTCTGTGCTTCGTCTCTATTCCTTTTTTCTCTTGCTCTTCCTTTGTGGTTTGATGTCTTTCTTTATTATGTTTAGACTCTCTTCTCCTTTTCTTTTCTGTGTGAGTATAGGTGTTTGCTTTTTGGTTACCATGAGGCTTACATTTTATATGTATATATATATATACATACACTATCTTATGTTGATAACAATTTAAGTGTGAACACATTCTTAAAGTCTACATTTTATTCCTTCACCACCCCCCACCATCACAGATAATTTTTGTTTGTTTTAGAATCAGGCTAGAATATCCTTCTACACATTCATGGAGATGGCAGTAAGATTAACTATACTAGTAACATGTAGGCTGGGAGTAGGGGCTGTGTGGCCCCAGGGGAAACTAGGATATTAATATAGGATAACCATGCAGACAAAACCCTCAGATGTTCACCTCCCCATCTGCTTTGGTTATATTTGCCTAATTTTGTCTGTGCTACTGTTTCCATGAGTATTTATAGAGTACCTAAAGAATAAGACCACTTCTGCTTCCTTTTTACATTTCTCTATGACTGTGACACATTCAGGGAAAGAGCTTTGTTTATATACAAACAGATTTTAAGAGCTTATAATCAGGACCTTTCCACATTTTGTGTTCTGTTGTCTGGAAAATCTGGCTTTGAGAATATATATATAAGCAGATGGCTTCCTATACATAGCATGCTAAAGAGTTGCAGCTCTGCAGCAAAAATCAGAAAAGGAAAAGAAAAACCATACATGTGATGATGAGACTTTACCTCAAAAATACTCATTAATACTATCAAAATAACTCACATTAAATGAAAAAGCACAGGAGGGAGTGAAAAATGCTTATGGGTTGGAATGTGTTAAACACAGGAAATTTAATATTCATATATGTTAAGTTCATTCTACATTTCTTATCATTACAGTGTGTTTCATGGAGAGGTGTGAGAAATACTTTGTATTTTCCAGAAACTGAATCTTTCATGGAGAGAGAATATTATCTTTACAACTTGTTAAAGCAACTGTGAAATAAATTGAAGCTTTTTGTCTTTAGAGTGGAAGGGCTGGTTGACACCTTCCCTCATTTGTCTAAGAGTTTTTTGATTTTTTTTTTCTTTTCCCGAACCAGGCATATGGAAGATTTCTTAATAAAATTTGTTGATAATTCTACTGATATGAAGAATTCATCTACTGTAATCTTTAGACATTACCAACAAAATGAGCCTGGTTTATGTAACTTTCCTCTTGATAGAGTATAAAATTTTTAAAAGCCATTTATTCGTTTGTACATTGTTAGTTATTTCAAGAAGGGAGGTGTTTTCTATTTCCGGTCATAGATGAAATATACTTCATGTTGGACTAATTGCGCATGGATATGAACTCAAGGCATTTCAGGAAGTCAGGGCCCAGCATGCAGAGTAACAGATAGCAGATCGTAAATGTTATCACTGATGGCCAGCCTCAGGCTGACTCCATGTGAGTAAACCCGCTTTCCCATGTTGGCTCTCCCACCACAGCTCACGTGGTCCCAGTGGATTATTCTTTCAGATTTTGCTTCAGCTCTGTTTTTGGAAAGGCCTTCTATCGAAACTTGGACTGTATTCTTTAGTGATCTACTTATAAGATTTTCACAGAGAACAGACTTTGGACACAGCAAGGGAAGGAGAGGTTGGGAAGAATTTAGATAAAAGTGTTAAACATATACGTTACCATATGTAAAATACGTAGCTAATGGAAAGGTGCTGGTTTAACACAGGGAGCTCAGCTTGGTGCTCTGTAGTGACTTAGATGGGAGGGATGGGAGTGGGAGGAAAGGCGGCTCAAGAGGAAGGGGACCTGTGTATACTTAGGATTGATTCACGTTGTTGTCGGGAAGGAGCCACCATGATATTGTGAAGCAAGTGTCCTCCCAATAAAAATAAATTTAAAAAGAAAGAAAGTAGAGGTGTGTTATGTGTTGATTAAAGGAATAAGTGGGGAAGTGCGTGGAGGTGAACATGAGCAAATTCAGTCTAAGGTGAGACGGGAGTCATGGATTTGTAGTTGGTAACAATGTTTGGAAAGCTAGTGTTGTCGAGTAATATGTAGAGCACAGTGTATTTACACATTTGAATATGGAAGAAACGAAGCGAAAATCTGGGATGAAGCAATTGCATGAATGTTTTTATTTGTGGACAGAAGTCTCTCTTGTGTTAAGTCATGTCCAAGGGGTGCCATTGGGGCATTAGCGTTAAGCAGTGTTTCTCAACCTCAGTAGTACTGACACTTTAGACTGGAGAATTCTTCATTATGGGAGGCTGCCCTGAGGAGTGTTGAAGGTTAAGCATCATCTTTGACCTTTGACCCACTAGATGCCAGCAGCACCCTCCCCCTCCCACTGTGACAACCAGTTTTTTAGACTTTAACCAATTTCTCCTGGAGCAAGATGGGAGAGAGAAATCAATCCCCGGTTGAGAACCATTGGTTTGGAACATTCACAGATACCAGGAGTGGACTTTTCAATCACCTACCATGAAATACTGTAACTAGAACATTGGCAAACCATCATTTATTCTGCAAGGTTGTGCTCAGAAGAAAGTTAGTGTATTGACCACAATTATCTGACCATAGACTTGGGTGTGCTGAAAACGCAGCTTTATTTTGGGGGAAAGTGTGCATGCTCACTCACTCAGTCATGTCTAATTCTTTGGGAATACATGAAGTGTAGCCCACCAGGCTCCTCTGTCCATGGAATTCTCCAGGCAAGATTACTGGAGTGGGTTGCCATTTCCTCCCTCAGGGGATCTTCTTTACCCAGGGATCAGACCTAAGTCTCCTGTGCCTCCAGCATTGGCAGGCACATTCTTTACCATGGTGCCACCTGGAAAGAAGTACTTACAGTGGGGGGAGGGTACTTAATTTCTATTGCAATGCCCTCTCCAATCCCATTCCAGCAGGGTGCCGGAAATTTAATCACAGTCAATATTATATTTCTTTTCTTCAGAGCTTACCAAGCTTCAGGGGCATAGTGTGCAGGAGTCAAAGGTGGGACTCCAGTGACAATCGCCTCCACTCACATCCTTTGAGATGCTCATCATTCATTCCATGTGGACTTCAGCCATGGTGCTTGTTGGTTGGTGCTAAATCATTCCTCTCCCTTCTCAGTGTCCCCAGGATCTGGTAGCTCCCTCTGCTATTTCTGTGCTGTTCTTAGATACAAGGAAGTTTTTCTGCTGCTCCTACACCATCCTAAGAGATGAGAAATTCCACAGGCTGTCTAAATAATTGTGAGGGTTGGAATAAAGGTGTTATCTTTGATGGCCACAATCAGAGGCCATCTTTGTCTTACTACAACCCTTTGGTTAGAATGGACTAGCATCATACTCTATATGATTTTTTTTTTCCACACTGGGTTGTTTCCAGTTTGCAATCAGTTTCCATCCCAGCAAGTGTCTTTAGTAAGCTGCTGTCTCTACTCTCCCTTGAATGATGCCTAGTTTAGTAATCCTTCAGTCTTATCCATGTGAATATTTCTGTGCCAGTCTTTTCCTCGTCCTGTTCCTTTCCCCTCCTTTTCTTCTCTCTGTGCCTCTCTTCCCTCTCCCTGCTTCTCCTTTGCCTCCCTTTCTTGAATTCCTTCTCCCTTCTGACATTTAATCTATATCCTAAATTTCCTTGTTGGAACTATTCTTGCCACTTCTGACTCTTCTTGGTGGCATTGATGTGTGATAAATACTGATTATGACTAGCCAAGCACTAGTATTTTATTTATATTATCTCATGATATCCTTAACACCTCTGAGTCCTGAGAAAGAGCACCCATTTCCAAAGACCAAGGCAGAGGTTGAAAGGATTCTTTGACCTAACCTTAGAAGCCACACAGCATCACTTTCCATGCATTGTATTGGTTACAAGTGAGTCACTAAAGCCTGCCAGGTTCATAGAGAGGAGAGTTAGACTTCACAACTTGCTGGTGAGTGGCAGGTCACAGAGCAGAAGATCACACGGGGTGATGGACATCATCGCCACCATCATTGGAAAACACAGTTTACCACATCCATGTTCGGGTACTGGTCCTGTAGTTTACCAGTTGACTGTTTTGTTTTTACCATCTCATGGTCTAGCTCTCAAAACTCTAAGATGAAAGTTAACTTCAGATGTGATTAATTTCTCTTCTGATTATTAATAAAACGTTCTTTCCACATAGATCCCACATAGCCTACGCTTTGTGTTCCCAAAGTTTATACAAGTCATTCACTAGGGAAAAATAAAGGAAAGAAAAATCCTGCCATTTTGATAAATCTACCATCAACATTAATTTAAATATAAAATTTAAAAGGAATCTGAAGGTCAGACTTCCCCTAGAGCATTGGCTTATCTGAAGCATTTTTTGCATAATATTCTAGGAAAGCAGTGTACTTAATAACTATCTTGAATTCAGCTCTTTGATCAAACACCTTTCTATTTAAAGATGAATATCTATATGACAGGAGATAAGACAGAAACAGGAAGACAGCTTGTTAATACTGTGTCAACGGTGGTTCTTTTTTTGTTAAGGTAGAATAGAAGGTACTTTTAATAAGTGTTACTAAACTTACTGCCTCCAAATCAGGGCCAATGATTTTCTTGTTAAAGGAGAGGTCACAAAGAATAATCTCAACCCTTAATGTGTGGGTAGATTTTAAGTTTTGTTAGACCTGTTTTATAGTGCCTAACTGGATGGATGGCATAATTACCATGAGCACAGTTGTTTTTTAGTAGAACAAATACAGTCAAATCATATTTCCTGAACCTGTAGGCCATTATAGATAGGTAAGTGCATTGTTACAAAAAGTATAGTCATTTTTCCCATTCTGGTTTCTCCCAACCTGGAATTCCAGTTGTTGAACTGATAATCATAGACGGGAATCGAATATGGCAATTGGTGGAAGAAAAAAGTCAGTTTAGAGAGACTATTTTAGAAAGTTGTCAGGAATTTTAGTATCTTGACAGTACACCTCAAAGTCTTGTTAACCGAAGGGCACCTCCTTTATCACACCGGTTCTGTTTTTGAAGGTCGTCACTATGGATAGGTCATTATATAGGACATTCACTCCTTTATCTTGAAAGCTAGAACATATGCACAAATCCCATTCATTTAACAAGTTCAGATGGTGTTATTCCATGAAGTTAGAAAAGCCAGTGTGAGTGAAGTCAGAAATGTTAGAAATTCTGGCTTTGAGTCATGACACTCACCTCGGGTAAGCACCTGTCCCACCCAGGCTGAAGTTTGCTAATAAGTAAAACCTCGTGACTCCTTCCAGCTCTTGAGTTCTACTCCCTTAAGTTATCCGAAAATAGCAAGTTTTCCTGGTGATTGATGCTGTAAGAGACGTTTACCAGTGCTGCAAGTGGGGGCACATATTTTAAACTCTTTGCTTTCAGCTACTTCCCCCTTACCATCCTAGCTCAGGGACTGATGCACAAAACCATTAAAATACCGAAAGACTTCAAATTAAACATGTTCTCTGTTGTGATTGGCATAAAAGTACAGCTCGATGAAACCATGAAAAGAAGGAAAAACAGAGCTTGTTCAAATACTGAGCTCCTTTGAAAATTAAATGCCTTCAACTAAGAGATGACTCTCGGGGCATCACTTTTTCATTACAGCCTCTGGGTTCTCATGTCGCACCTCATTTGAATGTTTCACCGTAGCATCCACTGGGCTGTATTGAGCAGAGGGAGTTTTATGCCTGGTATTGTTGAATGATTGTTATTTTTTAAAATGCCTTAAAAATGTTGACTCAGATTTAGAACTGTATTTGAGTGTAACAGAAATTCAAGAAATAAAAATAAGGCAAAAAAAGCCAGCATGATTGTTGTTGTTTAGTCGCTAAGTCAGGTCCAACTCTTTTGCGACCCTATGGACTGTAGCTCACCAGGCTCCTCTGTCCATGAGATTTTCCCAGGCAATAATACTGGAGCAGGTTGCCATTTCCTTCTCCAGGGGAATCTTCCTACCTAATCCAGGAATTGAACCCATGTCTTCTGTATTGGCAGGCGGTTTCTTTACCACTGAGCCACCAGGAAAGCCCAGCATGATTGTTAGAGAAGCCCAAAAGAATGAAGGAAAACAGAGTGAGCTGTTGTACACCAGCGACAGTTGTGGATGTGCTGGGTAGGGATTGGCATGTGAAATCCAGTTTGTATATAGGAGGATGCCAATGATGCCAGATCTCCATCACTTCTGTCTTCGTAGGTTTAAGAAGCTTCTAAAAATAATTCTTTGTAGCTCAAGGTTCAGAAAGCTTAATTTGCATTAATACATAATGTGCAGTGAATGTGAATATCAGAGTTTTTTATCTGTACCTCTTAGAAGGAAGCAGAGACAATAACCGAACCTTGTAACTAGCTCAAAAGATAGACAGGCTGTTCATTTCCATTCTGTTTTGCTGCAGGGGAGGGGCTGGGGAGAAGGAGGCTGAGACAGAGCACAATTATTCCCTTGCTTCTTAGAAAAATACCCAGCCAGGTACTCATGGAAAATGATAGAAGACTTTGGAGAGCAGCCCACTCCAGCTCAGGTCGGCTTATGCCAAATGGTTTGGCTGAGGTTTGGCTCTGAGGAAGACTTGCATCACAGGCAGCAGGGCAGAACGAACACAGGGTTAGGACTTGGAGGTTAGAGAGACTCCTTGTGCATGTGTGCTCAGCCATGTCTGGCTCTTTGTAATCCCATGGACCTTAGCCTGCCAGGTTCCATTGTGCATGGGATTTTCCAGGTTAGAATACTGGAGAGGGTTGCCATTTCCTCCTGCAGGGAATCTTCCCAACCCAAGGATCAAGCTCACGTCTCCTGAGTCTGCTGCATTGGCAGGTGAATTCTTTACCACTGCGCCACCTGGGAAGCAGAGAGACTCCAGGTCACTGTAAATTCTGAGAAAGCTTCTCCAGAGAAGCTGTTCACCCATTTCCCAGCCCACCTTCACCTGCTGTACCCTGGGGAACAGACCACTTTTTCCAGCCTCCACAGAGGATGTACACGTGTATACTTGACTGAGCATAAGATGGAAATTTTACTCAAGACAAGCCCTCAGAATAAAAGGTGTGAATTATACTCTAGTCTTAGTAAAGCATCTCATGTCAGGGACAGCGTCACTGACCCTTTCCTTTGAACAACCAAGAATTATTTGGTTAAAACAGGTTAGCACGATATATCGTCCATCATTACTGGTTTTGAATATCTGTAGGGGCCATGTGAAAAGAATCATTCTTTCAAAGGTAGGCAAACTTATAATGAGGCTGGATTTCATTAGCTGCAAGGCTTTTGAAGACCACTCAGGCTTCCCTGGTGGCTCAGCATTAAAGAGTCTGCCTGCCAATGCAGGAGACATGGGTTGGATTGCTGGGTCTGAAAGAGTCCCTGGAGGAGGAAATGGCAACCCATTCCAGTATTCTTGCCTGGAAAATCCCATGGACAGAGGAGCCTGGTGGGCTACAGTCCATAAGGTTGTAAGGAGTCAGACACGACTTAGCAACTGAAAAACAATAACTCAAAAGTGACAGAGCAAGTTCTTGTGTTGTGGAGATCACAAACACTTATGGGATGGATAAATAAGTGATGAATCCCAAGGTTGTACAAGTGAGTGCTTAAGGCTTGACTTAAATTTTCCAACTGGAGTCATTTTACATGGACTCAAAAAGTCAGCATCTCAAATGAAAATGAAATTATGCACTGAAAAAATCTTAGAAGATTAAACTATGACTCTCGTGATAGTGAAGCCAGATTTAAAAGATGCACGTGGAGTTTTCGTAACATTGTTTGAAACAGTGAGGGAGTAGTATTTCTGAAAGTGTGTGTATGCTAAGTCTCTTTGGCCTCGTCCGACTCTGTGTGACCCCATAGACTGTAGCCCTCCAGGCTCCTCTGTCCATGGGACTCTCCAGGCAAGAACACTGGAGTGGGGTGCCGTTTCCTTCTCCAGGGGACCTTCCCGACCCAGCGATTGAACCTGCATCTCTTATGTCTCCTGCATTGGCAGGCAGGTTCTTTACCACTAGCACAACCTGTATTACTAATGTAATATACTTTTACATTTTAAAGTAAGAAATTAAATATCCTTGATCTGTGTTTAATCTCTTGACCTCCTCTCTTAAAGGTTCTATGTTGAAGTTAGTTGAGAACTTGTTTCAACCGAGGAAGTAGAAGCTTGATTTACTTACAGTCTTGTCATTTGGAAGCCATAGTTTATTACCTGTTTCTTTAACAGCACTGTAAGGTGTTTTCTTATAAGTCAGCCAAGAACCTACCTCACAAGCTGTAGGCTCACCAGAACAACCAGGTCCTGTGCGATCTGAGCCCAAGAGACGAGGAGAAGTGGGAGCCAGAGGCTGGTGGGGTTGTGATCTTAAGAGCTTAGAAATGAGCTTAGATATCCAGGCTGTTGCAGCCAGGATGAGAGAAGTAAAACAGATCGATTCATCTTGCTTTTCATTCACTTGAGGGTGTCGTACATGGAAAGATATACTCTTGCCTAGAAAATCCCATGGACGGAGGAGCCTGGTAGGCTGCAGTCCGTGGTGTCCCTAAGGGTCAGACACCACTGAGCGACTTTACTTTCACTTTTCACTTTCACACATTGGAGAAGGAAATGGCAACCCACTCCAGTGTTCTTGCCTGGAGAATCCCAGGGAAGGGGGAGCCTGGTGGGCTTCCGTCTATGGGGTCACACAGAGTCGGACACGACTGAAGTGACTTAGCAGCAGCAATGTGCATTCAGACTTCCATTCACTTAGCAAAGCACAGAACTGAGAACCTGTCATGTTCCAAACACTGTGCTAAGTTCCAGAGGAAGAGCTGTCAGCCAGACAGAGACGAGTCATTCCCTGCCTCAACCAAATAGGTGCTGGTGGTTCTAACTGAGTGCTGGCTCCCGGGTCCCAGGCTGCCCAGTTTCGTGGTTTGAGTTACTGAAGCAGGACTGTATACTCAAATAATCAGCGATTGGCTCCTATTTGTGAAAATGTGCCTTCCTGCATTTGTCCTTAATTTATCAGATATTTGATAAACAGTGAGTTAGGCGCTAGAGAGTAATGAACGATTATTAAAAACTCACGGAGCTTCAGAAAAAACTCAAGGGCAACAGAAGCATTGATCAGATAATGACCCAAATCAAGGGTAACATTTTGGGAGACAGGTGCTGCAATGAATAAATATTTGTTATTTCCAGAACCTCAATGAGACTTTTATCGATGTGTACTATACATGTAGAAAAGTGAACAAATCATAGCTGTTCACCTCAGTGAGTGTTCACAAAGAAGCACAAAATAACCAGCCATCTCAAGAAGCTCACTTGTGCCCCCTTTGTCACCACTTACCCTAAGGGTGACCAGCATCCTGATCTGTGAAACATGGCATACTTCCTCTATTTGTGAACTTTACGTAAAAGGAGTAGTGTTGCTTGTTGTGAGGTTTTCAGTATCAACTTACTTTATTCAACATTACCTTTGTTAGATTCATCTATATTGTTGTGCATGAATTTTATAGTATCCCTTTCTATGTGTAGACTTCAATTTATTCCTTTTGGTATTAATAGGCAATGGGGGTTGTTTGTAATTTTTGTCTGTTTTTTTAAAGTTTTATTGATTAATTGGCTGCACCACGCAGCATGTAGGATCTTAGATGTCCTGCCCTGGGAGCTCAGAGTCTTAACCAGTGAGCCATCAGGGAAGTGCATGTAACATCTATTTTTAATTTTCATCTTTGGTAGCAGAATGGTACAAGCTTATTTAAAAGTGACAAATGATACAAATTTAAACTTAATTCACCTTCACCCTCTCCCACAGAGTCCCAAAGACTGTTCTAAATGCCTATGTCTCTTTTGCAGGAGAGGGTGAAGGTGGAATGATTGGGGAGAATGGAATTGTAGCATGTATATTATCATAAGTGACCAGTCCAGGTTCGACGCATAAATTTTCCTCTGTTCATTTCTTTGCATTTGTGCTTTTTTAATAAAAATACTTTTAACTAAAAAATAAATAAATAAATAAACTTAATTCATACTTACATATCAATAGTGCTTCTATGAACGTTCTAGTCCATATCTTTTAATGAAAATATGTACTCACTTCTTGTGGGTATATGAAATTGGCAGAAATGGAATTGTTGGATCAAAGGGTGTCTATGTTCATTGCTAGTATGAGGGCCAAACTCTTTTCCAAAATGGCTATACCAGTTTGCATTTCTAAGAGCGAGGTACAAAAATTCCAGTTCCTGAACATCCTTACTAGCCCTTGGCATTGTCAATTTCACATTGTCGTTTGGATGGCATTTCTAAGAAGGGAGGGCAGGAATGGCTCCCCTGAAGAACTGACAACAGAGCTGAGACTTGAATGATGCGCTGCAGTTAATTGGGAGAGGAGGGGACCAGATTCCATGGACGGAGAATGGCCCTGTGCTCACATCCAGTGGCAGGAGGCAGTGTGGTCCAGAGCTGGGGAAGGGAGCAGCTGTGGCTGGAGCTGAGGCAGTTGGGTGCCGTGCGGATGGCTGTGTCTGGGGCATCTGATGGGGTGGAACCTTGGAGGTTTATCTTCACGCTCAGAGCAACAGAAATCCTCATAAGACTCTAAACAGAGGAGATAATGACATTTGACTCTGACCAGTATAGCTGCTTCAAGGAAAACAAATTAGAGGGGCCGGGTGGATGGAGAGAGGAAGCGGATGTGCAGAGGGAATTACTGCAGAAACCCAGAAGAAGAGCACCCGGGCTTCAGGCAGGAGGCTTCTTCCTGTGACTTTGTCGTTAGTCTGGGCCTAGAAGCCCGTACTCTACCTGATGTTCGTCACAACCCCAGACTTTTTGGAACGTGTAACCTGTTCTTCAGAACCATAGATTACACTCTGGAGCAGCGTGACCAGTCTTCGCCTTGATCTAGTTAATCGAGAAACCTGTTTTGTAATTCGCAAGCACTTGAGTAGATTGACCAACACAGTTAAAATGATGGCTCTGTTGTTTTTCCTTCATTTACTGAAGTTGACATCATAACTGGCTTTGCCCTTTTTTAGGGCTCATAGCTCAGTGTGTGTCTGTGGGCACTCACAGAAAATACCGATGCAGCCAAGGTTTCCTCTCGTATAAAGGAAATGTAGGTGACATAGCTTTGTAACAAAGGAAGCTAGAATCTGGGTTTGTGTACCTACCAGTCAAACTGGAGTCCGCTTGCCGGCTCTGGATCACTAGCACTAGGGACTTGGGATGACTCTGCCACTGGGGTTAGTCATGGGAGTACGGAATACAGAAGTGTGGGACACTGATGTTTATATACAGCTGTGGAAGGATAGAGGAAGTTATTTATGTGCGCTTCTCTAGCGAAACCTCAGTAGATTAGACTTGCTATCTAAACAGTCATTAACGTGACAACATCATGATCTGGAAATTAATTTGGAGTACATTAAAAAGTGATATGCAGAAATCTCTTTAGATGTAGATTGATGAATGGAGGAGGTGTGAGCGTGACTGTATGCTTGCACACGTGTGAGTGTGGCGTTATCACAGGGCAGAGTTTACCATGAGCTCAGGGACAGTTCGTCACCTCTCTAGACACTGGTTTCTATGTCAGTGAGATGAGGGAACTGGCCTTAGATAAGTCCTTAAGGACGATTAAGCTCTAAGGTCTGAATGTTTCACTATTAATCAGCTGTAATAACATGCTCTCCGGTGAGTCCTCCACAACAGCCGAATTCCTTACTCACAAATTAGAAAAGTAGAATAATTAAAACATAAAAAAATGTGCAAGAGTTTTGCAGATTTTTTTCATGGTAACCCCCAGAAAAACTAGATACTTCTGTCTTTTTTTTATTATTATTAGTTTTTGAAATGTTCATGTGATTTAGTAGATGCAGCCAAAATGCAACAATTTAGTTAACAATATTTATTGACTGGGCTTCCCAGGTGGCTCAGTGGTAAAGAATCCACCTGGCAATGCAGGAGATGCAGGAGACTCCAGTTCAATCCCTGGGTCAGAAAGATTCCCAGCAACCCACTCCAGTATTCTGCCTGGGTCATCAAGAGTTGGACACAACTGAGCACACACACATTTATTGAGGTGAATCAAATAAACCATCAAAGAATACTTTGGAAAATTTTCTGACTTGTATTGTTCTAACATTGAGACTATGGGGATGATTGTGTTTCGCTTTTAAATTCATATAAACTGACATGATTAAAAGGAATAACATTAGAGAATAATTATAGAGACTATCATAAACATTAATTAAGCAACACATTGTGCTTTGAGATTAGTTTTTATTTATCTTCTTTGCAGATCAGAAAATTCTCTTAGGCCTCTTATCAATAAAGCAACCTAAAATAGGCCGTAAGTATCAGGAATAACCTAATAGGATAAAAAGCCATTAGACTGAATTTAGCTGCAGCAAGATAAGAAATTAAATGAAATCTTGAGAGTAAAGAAAATAAAAATTGGTTAGAGAAAACTGTATCTGCCAGTAAAACTCTAAGCATCATATGAATAAAGACTGTCCTGAAATATAGTAACTTTGACAAATAAAGGTTGTCCTTCTGAAATACAGTAATTTTGACTGTGCACAGTCCATGGGGTCACAAAAAGTTGGACCCAACTGAGTGACTTTCACTAGTCCCCTAGCTCTAGAAGGTCTTGTAGGTCTTCATAGAACTATTCGAGTTCACCTTCTTTGGCATTTGTGGTTGGGGCATAGGCTTGGATTACTGTGATGCTGAATGGTTTGCCTTATAAATGAACTAAGATCAGTCTGTCATTTTTGAGATTGCACCCAAGTACTGCATTTCTTACTCTTTTGTTGACTATGAGGGCTACTCCGTTTCTTCTAAGGGACTTTTGCCCACAGTAGTAGATATAACGGCCATCTGAGTTAAATTTCCTGGTCCTGTCCGTTTTGGTTCACGGATTCCTAAGATGTTGCTGTTTGCTCTCACCATCTCCCGCTTGACCACGTCCAATTTACCTTGGTTCGTTGACCTAGCATTCCAGGTTCCTGTACAGTATTGTTCTTTACATCACCGCTAGAGACATCCTCAGGTGAGCATCGTTTCTGCTTTGGTCCAGCCTCTTCATTCTTTCTGGAGCTATTCCTCTGCTCCTCCCCAGTAGCATACTGGACAACTTTCTACCTGGGGGCCTTATCCTCTGATGTCATGTCTTTTTGTCTTTTCATACTGTTTATAGGGTTTTCGTGGCAAGAATTCTGGAGTGGGCTGTTACCCCTTCCTCCAGGAGACCATGTTTTCTCAGACTTCTCCACTTGACCCATCTATCTAGGTTGGCCATGTGAGGCATGGCTCATCGCTTCATTGAATTACCCAAGACCCTTCACCACTACAGGGCTGTGGTCCGTGAGGGGGAAGATGAACGTTAAGCGCCATTTGACTGTATTCACATGACAGCACACACTCACGGCGGTTGTCAGCACACTGTGTCCTTAGTAACTCTGGTTCCAGTTGGTCTGGGATGTCAGAGACCTTCTCCTTTTGACTTGCGCACAGACATGATGGAATGTTTGTATCACATCACACTTGACCTTATAGTATCCTGCTGGGTCCTGGGAAGCCCACCTTTCTGAGCTTCACTCTTGACCCTAGAGGACTCATTATCTCACTTTGGGTATACTCAGTTGGTAGAAGAGACGTGAACTGGCCAAAAAGAAGTAGAAAGTCAGAGTAGGAATTGTGTGTTTCAGAGTCACCCACGCAGATATGCCTAAGACCAGGCAGGTATTGCAGTAAGCAACATGCTTGCACAAGGCTCTGGAACAGTCTGGAGGCTGTGTTCGACTGTGTGTAACTAGTTGCCAGTAGGGACATGGGTGCAATGTTGCCTGACCATCCACGCAACCAGGAACCCAGAATCTCAAAGTTCTTAGGCCGTTGCTCAGCTTTTGAATGTTGGGAGTTAATTTGAATTGCAAATAAACACTTGTCTGTGGACCATGTGAACCTAGGTTTAAGAATAAAAAATCTGAAATCAGTTCCTAAGCTATACAGTCAAATTCTATAAAATGGAACCTTAGGACATTGCTATTTTTGTAGCTCAAGGAGTGGTCAAATATCAGCAGTTTCCTGCAGTACAACCTAATAGTTTGCAATTTCAAACGATTGAGAATGATCGTCTGCATTGTCAGAACTGATGTGCAAGTTACGTGAAATAGAATAACACAAAGTGAGATTTAAGTTATCATGGGTGGCGACAGCACTGGAAAAGGTCAGTTTTCATTCCAATCCCAAAGAAAAGCAATGCCAAAGAATGCTCAAACTACCGCACAGTTGCACTCATCTCACACGCTAGTAAAGTCATGCTCAAAATTCTCCAAGCCAGGCTTCAACAGTATGTGAATCATGACCTTCCAGATGTTCAAACTTGATTTAGAAAAGGCAGAGGCACCAACCAGAGATCAAATTGCCAACATCCATTGAATCGTTGAAAAAGCTAGAGAGTTCCAGAAAAATATCTACTTCTGCCTTATTGACTATGCCAAAGCCTTTGATTGTGTGGATCACAACAAACTCTGGAAAATTCTTAAAGAGATGGGACTACCAGACCATCTGATCTGGCTCTTGAGAAATCTGTATGCAGGTCAGGAAGCAACAGTAAGAACTGGACGTGGAACAACAGACTGGTTCCAAATTGGGAAAAGAGTACGTCAAGACTGTATACTGTCACCCTGCTTATTTAACTTATATGCAGAGTACATCATGAGGAACACTGGGCTGGACGAAGCACAAGCTGGAATCAAGATTGCCGGGAAAAATATCAATAACCTCAGATATGCAGATGACACTACCCTTATGGCAGAAAGTGAAGAGGAACTCAAAAGCCTCTTGATGAAAGTGAAAGAGGAGAGTGAAAAGGTTGGCTTGAAGCTCAACATTCATAAAACTAAGATCATGGCATCCGGTCCCATCACTTCATGGCAAATCGATGGGGTAACAGTGGAAACAGTGTCAGATTTTATTTTTTTGGGCTCCAAAATCACTGCAGATGGTGATTGCAGCTATGAAATTAAAACTTTTCTTGGAAGAAAAGCTATGACCAACCTAGACAGCATATTAAAAAGCAGAGACATTACTTTGCCAACAAAGGTCTATCTAGTCAAAGCTATGGTGTTTCCAATAGTCATGTATGGATGTGAGAGTCGGACTGTGAAGAAAGCTGAGTGCTGAAGAATTGATGCTTTTGAACTGTGGTGCTGGAGAAGACTCTTGAGAGTCCCTTGGACTGCAAGGAGATCCACCCAGTCAATCCTAAAGGAAATCAATCCTGAATATTCATTGGAAGGACTCATACTGAAGCTCCAATACTTTGGCCACCTGATGCAAAGAGTCAACTCATTGGAAAAGACTCTGATGCTGGGAAGATTGAGGGCAGGAGGAAAAGGGCAGCAAAGAATAAGATGGTTGGATGGCATCGTCAACTCAATGGACATGAGTTTGAGCACACTCCGGGGTATGGTGAAGGATGGAGGCCTGGTGTGCTGAAGTCCATGGGGTTGCAAATAGTCGGACACAAGTTAATTACTGAACAACAATGTGAGCAGGTCCAGATACAGTACTGTATGAGTTGGCTCCGGAGACTGTAACAAATGCCAGACTATGTGGCTTAAACACAGAAATTTCCTCATAGTCTGAGAGATTAGAAGTCCAGTATCAAGGTAATGGCTGGTTTGGTTTCTTCTGAGGCCGCCAACCTTAGCCTGTAGACAGCTGCCTTCTTGCTGTGTGTTCACACACCTTTTTTTTTTTTTTTATGTGCATGTTCCTGGTGTCCTTTTATGTATCCAAATTTCTTCTTATAAGAGCACCAGTCAGATTGGATTAGGCACACATATGAGTTTTTACAAAAAGCTGTATCATCTCTTTAAAGATCCATTTCCAAATACAGTCACATCCTGAGGTCCTGAGACTGGGACTTCAATTTGGGGCTGAAGGGAGCACAGTTCAGCCCACGACAAGCAGTGAGCTCAGAAATTTTTAACAAACATCTCTCTTTGGAGGAAAATCCTTAATTGTATCATCTGCCCAATTTCTACTTTGTAAATATTCCTACCATGTCTGACGTCAGGTTACCAACATGGCGTCATTGAACATAGACTTGGGCCAATATGGATAACACATCATTCTATGGCAGTGCCACCATCTGTATCCAGTAGACATGAATAACCTCCAAACTAATAGTGAAAATAACAGTGAATGAGGTAAAAAAAAAAATTAGGATGACATGAGATTTTAGTCTTGCATTATCTTTGCTGGTAATATCATTTGCTTTGTATAAATTTATGTAATTTAATTTTTACTAATGGCTGTGTGTGTTTAACAATTCAACAAATTGTTGAAAATTGAGCAATGGGTCTCAAGAGCCAATGTCAACCACCTCCAGCACACCACTGAGTCATGTAACACTTAAGCGGAATTCTGTCATTAGGAATGGGAGAGTAAGACAGCTTACTCTGAAATTATAAAGGGAGAATCTCCTGGACATGATGATTTGCAGAATATGGGTGAAAATAAGCAGGAAAAATTCAAAATGAACAAATAGATGAGTTTGGAAGAAGTCTGAAGGGAGATCTAGGTTAGGTGGGTATTGAATTAGGATATGGAAGAGCCAGCTGGGGTGGGGGCAGCAGGGAAACGTGGTCCAGTGACCTCGATTGCTTTCCGAGCCCCACCCAAACGAGCCTGTTAATGTGGGGATTCTCTGAGCCTCAGTTTTCACCTCTCTAAAATACATCTCCCTCCGGATGGCTTCTCAGGAGACGCTCAACTCTAAAACTGGGAATTTTATCCCTTACTATATAATTGTCAAGTCCCTTTAATGTCTGAGTTGCTGTAAGCCAATCAAAAAAACAGTCCCAAGCTCAAGTATGTATCTCTCTCTTAACATGTAATACAATCACCCCAGAAGATACCTTTCCTGGAAAGAAAGAACATACTTCTATTGTTGGTAATAATTAGCAAGTTTTTTTTTTTTTTAACAGAAAGATGTTTTTCAAATATCTCTTCTATTTCTTTACGACCCTCAGAGGCAATTACAAGTAACCCATTTAAAAGTGCATCTGGCTTAGAAGAGCAGTTATGTGAACTATATCAGAAACGCAGGCAACCTCAGAGGGGTTTTACTTTCAGTTCAGCAGTTAAGCCTCAATATATACTTTATGTTTTGACTGCATCACAGTAGGGTGCCTCGTTGCTGTACTCTTGAAAAGGTTGTTTTAAAGCAAAATGAAGGTTTTGTGCACTTAAGACCGTCTCTGAAAAAAACAGAGATCTTCATCAGCTCATGGATTTTTCAGACTCTCCTGCATATATGCCTCCATCACCATTTCCGACCTGTCTTGGAAATAACTGCATGTTGACTGAAAATAAAGATAATCAACTTACAATATGTTGGTCACCTCACCTCCTTCATTTTGTGATGGGATCCTTACCCCAGTGCTTCTCAAAATGTCACCCCTGGACCAGCAACGTCAGCATCCCCTGACCCTGGTTGGAAATTCAGATTCTTGGCCTTTCTTCAGACCTGGTGGATGAGGGTCTGCAAGGAAGAGGAGCTGCTCTGGGGCTGTGATGAGCCTTCCGAGTGAGTCTGATACAGGCCCGCTGATGGCCTGCTCTGTTGTCGGTCACTGTAGGGGGTCAGATGTTCTCCTTTTCCATCACATTTTTCATCTCTTTTATTTTCTTAATTGGAGGATAATTACTTTACAGTATTGTGTTGGTTTCTGCCACAGCCTGAATCAGCCACAGGTACCACATGTCCCTCTTCCCATCCCCCTCCCCACCCCTCTAGGTTGTCACAGAGCCCTGGGTTGTAGGCTGGTGATGCCTAAAGTGGGGTCCCTGAACTCGCAGTACCCGTGTCACTTGCGAACTTGCTAGGAATGCCAGTCCCTGGATCTCACTCAGCCCTGTTTTATTAAGAACTTGAGGTGTGGGAATCAGCAAGGACCATTATTCCCAAAGTGTAATTTAAACACTGTGCTTGGCTTGCCGCACTGAGATTGGGCGGGGAAACCATTGTCCTGGTGGAGCATCAGTTTGGGAGACAGAGTGGATGTAGACGCGGAAGGAGGAGCAATGAGGAGGGATGATTCTGTGGGCAGGTGTGTTAGCACGCTGCTGCGGGCGTGGGAAGCTGGGTTAAGGGGACAGCCGTTCACGTGGGAGGGCTGACCACTCCCCCAGTGGCCCATCTTTAACTCTCCCAGCTCTCGCCCCTGCCTGGTGCTGGCACAGGGCACCCAGACCTATTCTCACCAGCATCCCAGGGATGAGGTTATTTCTCATTCCCTGAAGTACAGAAAGGTGCATCCTTGGCCAGGTTTTCTGGTAAAATCCTAGCTGCCATTGAGGGTCATCTCCCTTCAACTTCACTTCGTGTGTATGCTCAGTTGTGTCTGACTCTGTGACCCCGTGGACTGTAGCCCACCAGGTTCCTCTGTCCATGGGATTCTCCAGGCAAGAACACTGGAGTGGGTTGCCATTTCCTTCTCCAGGGGGTCTTGCCAACCCAGGGGTCGAACCCTTGTCTCTTGTTTCTCCTGCATTGGCAGCTGGGTTCTTTACCAGATGAGCCACCAGGGAAGCCCCTCAGCTTCACTCTAGGACCTTTTTAATCAGGTGGAGCTGGTTTGGGCACTGTCAGATTCTATTGTAAAGAGGGCATTTTACACAGAGCAACGCACCTTGGCGAAGGCTTGCTCGCAGACTGAATGCTAGTCTGTCCTCCGGGACTTTTCCCTCTAATATCCCTCTGATCCTCATAAAACCATAGGTTTGTGCTATGGAACCCGAAAGGCTGTGTGTTTCTTTTTCTTAGAAAGCAGGAGCCTCTGGCAAAAAAAAGGTAAACTCCAACAGTAAGAAATAAATGAATTGGTCTTGAGTTTAGCCCAACTCTGATTTGCATAACTGCTTCAAAACTAGGGACCTGGGGATAAACTCCAAGCAGAAAGTATTTCCAGGTTCCATTTATGGATAAATGGCCCACGGGAGCCTTTTCTTTGGTCTTCGTTGATGAGCCTTCTTAGCTTTTAAAAATGTATGGCTGGTGGGGAGTTTCCTTTTCTCTGTGTGATTCTGACCCATTTCTCAACCACTTCCCCAGACCCTGCAGCACCGTTCAGCACCCCAGGACAACTTGTGTGTTAAAGATAATCCTCAGAGAGCGCTGGGTCCATAAACCAGAGTAAGTCCCATGTGGCACTGCTGTGTACTCTTCATCTCAGGAATGGGCTATAAGGTCCTGCTACTATTTCATCCAAATGGGAAAAGGAAATCAACATGGGATGGAGTAGCAGGCTGAAATCCTTTAGTGGCATTTAGCTGCCATAGAACACTAGATTCAAGAAACCACACCAGAGTGAAAATATCTGCTTGATGATGTATGATGCAGGGCTTCTGAATTTGGGGACACGTAGAATATGGTGTCAGGCAAGACAAATCACAACCTTCAGTTATAGTGGAGCTAGAAAGCCCTTTATTCCTTTGAGAGACAGATATCTCCTGCCATCAAATTGAGCTTTCGGTGCTAAGAATGGAGTCACGCAGGGTGATCAAGTAGATTGTATCGCTGGTCAATACCTTTTCTATTATTATGTTACTGGGAAATAATTATTATCTTCTGCTGGAGCCTGTGTGAGATTGAGAAAGATCAGGGAGAGGAAAAATATTGCATTGTCCAACTTTTATATTCAGCCCCTACACACATTAAAGCTAGTGATGTTAGCTGAAGATTACTTTGTATTATTCTCTAAATCATCACCCTACAGTAATTTCTTCTGCTTTTTTCTGTGACCATTAAGCTAGCTTGAGGATGTGATTCTGAAATTTATAATCAAATAGAGAGGACTGGATATATCAGTATTTAATTCCATATTTTTCCATATATTTGGCTTTGGTTAAAAACTTGCTATCTGGGGCCTTTGGGTCACAATAATGTCAAAGATGTTTAACCAGCTTTTGAGGCAGGAAAACAGTCTCAGAATTTAATTTAGTGAATGTTTGTAACTCATGTTATCTTATGCCTCCTCCTGAGCAATCTTAAAAAAAATACATGGAGGCCTAGAAAAGTTCAGCTTTCTGCAGTTGGAGTGTCTAAGGGAACATTTGGTGTTTATTTCTGTAGTTTTGAGGAAGTCCTATAGCTTCCTGGAAGCGCTGTGGCGAAATCAGGCCCAGCTAAAGAGCTGGTATTCACTGTGCTGTGTTCTAGAGCACTCCTGAGTGTATCAGATGTGTCTCTTGTCCCTAAAATCCTATTTTAGATACACAAATATTTGCTGGGTTAACTTAAACAAAAACACGCCCTCTCCCCCTTCAGCAGTGACAGATAGCAGGAAATCAATCTCTGAGCAGGCTCATCTCGAGGTTCGTTATTCTGGAATTTTTCCGGTTTGCTCTGATTACAGGAATAGGAAACCGTTGTTCTGAGATGCCACTTAGGCTTTCTGGATTCAGCACTTTTGAACTGGACATGATACTGCTTTTTGTGAAGAGCTGTGCTGTGTGTTGTAGGGTGTTTACCAGCAATCCTGACCTATGCTTAGGAGGTGCCGGTCATGCCAGGTGGGGACACGTAAAATGTGCCCAGATGTTGCTGGATGTCCTCTGGCAGCTAGAATCGCTTTCCCGTCCCCCACCCCCAGGCTGAGAGCCACTGGACGCGCTGCAGGCCTGCCTTCCAACTGCGACTGTCAGGATAAAGCCCCGAGCTCCTTTCCTGGTCTTCTTCCTAGCTCGGAGGCGTGCCCTAGATGCCCAAGGGAAGAGAGATGGCTGTTTTAATGAGAACATGTGACGATGCTCCCTCCCCTCCCACTGCCCAGAATATAGTCATTTTGCTGACATCTGGAACCCTGGGGTGGGGAGAAGGTAGGGAGGAGATAGGAGAGCAAAGAGGACCTGTGAAAGTTAAAGTGTGAGTCGCTCAGTCGTGTCTGACTCTTTGTGGCCCCATGGACTGTAGCCCGCCAGGCTCCTTTGTCATGGGATTCTCCAGGCAAGAATACTGGAGTGTGTTGCCCTTCCCTTCTCCAAGGGGTCTTCCCAACTCAGGAATTGAACCCAGGTCTCCCGCAACGCAGGCAGATTCTTTACCATTTGAGCCATCCGGGAAGCCCTAAGAGAAGGTGGTGGAAACTAAATAGGTTCATTGGTGTCCGTGCTCTTTTGACCCCCAGCTTTCTCTTAACTGAGGGATCCTCTTCCATCTGCCTTTCAGTTCAGTTCAGTTCAGTCGGTTAGTCGTGTCTGACTCTTTGCGACCCCATGAATCACAGCACTCCAGGCCTCCCTGTCCATCACCAACTCCCGGAGTTCACTCAAACTCATGTCCATTGAGTCGGTGATGCCATCCAGCCATCTCATTCTCTGTCGTCCCCTTCTCCTCCTGCCCTCAACCTTTCCCAGCATCAGTCTTTTCCAGTGAGTCAACTCTTTGCATGAGGTGGCCAAAGTATTGGAGTTTCAGCTTTAGCATCAGTCCTTCCAATGAACACCCAGGATTGATCTCCTTTAGAATGGACTGGTTGGATCTCCTTGCAGTCCAAGGGACTCTCAAGAGTCTTCTCCAGCCCTTACTATGTAGCAAACACTTGGGGTCCAGCCCCGGAAGACACACCCCCGGACAGACTTATTTCCTGCAGTCACACCTGAGAACATCCAACTTTTGTCTTACCGCAGATGAAGTAAGAGCAACTAAAAAGGGCATTTGTAAATAATTCCATGTCTTTAGATACATGTAGCAAGCTCTCCGGAGAAGGCAATGGCAAGCCACTCCAGTACTATTGCCTAGAAAATCCCATGGATGGAGGAGCCTGATGGGCTGCAGTCCGTGGGGTCGCTAAGGGTCGGACACGACTGAGCGACTTCACTTTCACTTTTCACTTTCCACTTTCACACATTGGAGAAGGAAATGGCAACCCACTCCAGTGTTCTTGCCTGGAGAATCCCAGGGACGGGGGAGCCTGGTGGGCTTCCGTCTATGGGGTCACACAGAGTCAGACACGACTGAAGTGACTTAGCAGCAGCAGCAGCAGCAAGCTCTCATTCCAGTTTTAGGGGATTAATATCAGGGCTCAGACACTAAAAATAAACCAAGAAAACTAAGGCTGCCATAAATAGTATCAGGAAAAGTACAGTAAGAGAATTAATAAACTTTACTTTTCTTAACATTCTATTGTTATAGCTGATAATTTATTATTCCTGGGAGATTTTGTCCTGATTAAAGCCATTAGAAGGATTTTTTTTTTTTTTTTGCCCTAAGCATCCGCACCCATCTATCTACTAACCCTGTAATCAAGGCAGAGTATCAATTAACACAAAATTATTTTCTTTCCCAAGAAACTATTAATAGGGCTAGAATTCACTAGTTGTATTTTTTTCTCCTACCAACATTAGCCAGCGTTGGCACCAGTAGGCTCCACACAGTAGCCTCCACTGAAACTGCGTTGTAAAAGACGTCCGCAATCAGTGAACTCACTGTTTATCCTCATTAACCCAAAGTCTGCATATTAGAGCCTGCCTGTCCACACCTTCCACTTACCTGAGGCAAGAGCGGGAAAACAAAGAGAGTAAAAGCTAATGTCCCTGTGGGCTCGGATAATTAGCTGCAATCCTTTTTCCCCCGTGAAGCCAGTTCCAGTCATTAGTTGAAGTGCCACATAACTGCTCAGGATCCCTTGTTGCTTTATAAAGTGAATCCATCCCGGGGTGAGACTGGTTTATGGATTGACTGTGTAGCAGTGAAGGGAAGCAGAGGTGAGAACTCCAGGCACCGCTGCGTGTTCTCTTGAGCCATGTTCACTTTAAACGACGGTGAGATGCTCTTATTCCCCAGTCAGGTGGACAGAGGTAGAAAAGCTTGACCATATATTGCGTGGGTCAGGATGTACGGGAAACAGGCACTTTTATACACCCTTGGTGGAAGTATAAATTGTTAAGAGATAAGTGGAGGGTGTCTCAGCAGGGGCTAGGCAGGTGTGGTTCCTGGGGCAGGGATTGCAACCGAACCCTCCCTTTGTTCTAGCAACTCAGCTCCTGTGAATTCATCCTACAAATCCTCTCACAAAATTTAACAAAGATGAAAGGGCAAAGTTATGTTGTGGTTCACAGCGCAGTTATCAGTCGTAGGAGCAGGCATTACTCCATGCAGAGAATACAGCTACGTGTTCATCTGTCCCCTCTTTTTCCGAGTTCCTTCCCATTTGGTCACGGCAGAGCTCTGAGCGGAGTTCTCTGTGTTATACGGCAGGTCCTCGTTAGTTCCCTGTTTTATACTTAGCAGTGTGTATATGTCGTCCCAGTCCGCTTATCCATTCTCTGTTGATGGACATTTATTTTGCTCACGTGACCTGACTATTGTAAGTAGCGCTTCAGTGAACAGTGGGACACACATATCTTTTGGAATTACGGTTTTCTCTGGGTATATGCCCCAGAGTAGGATTGCTGTAAATGTAAGGCTCGATGCTATAAAACTCTTAGAGGAAAACATAGGCAGAACGTTCTTTGGCATAAATCACAGCAAACATTACTCTAGAACCCCCACCTCTTAGAGTAATGAAAATAAAAACAAACTAATGGGACCCAGTTACACTTAAAAGCTTGTGCACAGCAAAGGAATCAGATCTTACTCAACTGCATGAGGAGCTGGGAAGTCAAAGTCTGAAAGGGAGAATCAGAGAAATCACCAATTAGTAAATCTGAGACACAGATCCCTCCAGCCCCCAAGATAGGGCTGCAAAGCAGGTGGAGGGCACTGGCAGAGCTGAGGAAGGCCGTGTCTATGCAGCTACCCTTTGTGGATACACTGCCAGGCACCGACCAGGAGCCTGAGAATGTTGCTGGAGGCCAGTTCAGTGGTCAACAAGAGCTGTATGTGAATAGGAGGATGAACAAATCAGAATAAACAAAGAAGTTGAGAAACTGAAGACCAGTACTTCCAGGTCTCGGGCAGATCGCTCTTGACCCGCTGTAACTTGAACCCATTCAGAGAAGGGAGTTCTGGGGAGCAAACTTCAGCTTAGAAGTTGCCTCAATACAAAACTCCACAGTCACTGTTTGTTAGCTTAAGCATTCTGTCTCATATCACTGAAAATTTATGTACATGGGGGTCTCTCCCAGCCCTCATCTCATAAGAAAGTGAAGAGCAGACAAATTAAATGTTGGTAAAATCTAGGTCTCCTGATGATGGACTGTGAAAATTTTCAAGTTGTTCTGAGGCTGTGAGATGCAGTCACCTCAGCAGAATGAGTGTTGCCCTGAGGCTGTTTCTGAGCCTGCTCACTTGCTCACATGGGGGTTAAAAATGGATGCTGGGGTGTATCTCAAATCTCTTAGGTGTATGGTTTGTAGGGTGTTCTGCCACTTAGCTTGAAAATGTAGTCTTTCACCTTTCACATAGTAGTTGTGAAATAAATGCTTGAAAGAGTGTGGCTAGAAAGGATGTACTGTGGTTTCTCCAGGCAGAGCAAGATGGGTGCACATTTTTGTTTGATATCACAGAAGTAGATGGGCAAAGAGCAGACCTTCACGCAAATGGTTTTTAGTGGCAGAACCAAGGTATTCCAGGTCAGCTCCGACACAGCATGGACCATCTTCTGCCCTGAGTACACAGGCCTTCCCCTTTCCTCCTCCTCTGTTTACCAAGTTACACATCAATAATAAAAGCAAAAACAAGATTATGGGTGTTGTTTTAGACTTACAGAGTGATTTTAACATTGTTAGTCAACAGCATTTAAGAATTGAAGCTTTCAGGACTTCTCTAGCAGTCCAGTGATTACGACTCTGAGCTTCCATTGCAAGACACACAGGTTTGATCCCTGGTTGGAGAACTAACTTCCTGCATGTCACACCATGCATGCATGCATGCTAAGTCACTTAAGTCATCTCCGATTCTTTGTGCCCCATGGACTATAGCCCGCCAGGCCCCTCTGTCTCTGTCTGTGGGATTCTCCAGGCCAGGATACTGGAGTGGGTCGCCATGCCCTCTTCCAGGGGATCTTCCCAACCCAGGGACTGAACCCAGGTGTCCTGCATTGGAGGTGGATTCTTTACCACTAGCACCCCCTGGGAAGCCCACTCCACATGATGCACCACCCCCCACAGAAAAGCAAAAAAAGAAGCTTTTGCATAAGTATCTCATTCTCCAGTGTCTCTTCAGTCAGTTCAGTTCAGTTCAGTTGCTCAGTCGTGTCCAACTCTCCACGACCCCATGAATCACAGCACGCCAGGCCTCCCTGTCCATCACCAACTCCCGGAGTTCACTCAAACTCATGTCCATCGAGTCGGTGATGCCATCCAGCCATCTCATTCTCCGTCGTCCCCTTCTCCTCCCGCCCCCAATCCCTCATCTTTCAGTTCAGTTCAGTTCAGTCGTTCAGTCGTGTCCGACTCTTTGCGACCCCATGAATCACAGCACGCCAGGCCTCCCTGTCCATTACCAACTCCTGGAGTTCACTCAAACTCATGTCCATTGAGTCGGTGACACCATCCAGCATCTCATTCTCTTAGAAATTCGGAAAACCTGGAAAACCTGATCTGACACTCCTACCTGGCATCTGTGGCCGGAGCTCAGGGGACACTGACCCTTTTGGGCAAAGGGCTCTCGTATGGCCACGGCCCCCACTGCTCTGAACTGTCTCCACATGAAGGCTGCTCCCCTTTGCCATTTATCGCTCACACATGACATGATATGTCTTTTAAGTCAAGAAATACTGATGGATGGTAATGATGAAGCTGATACAGTTGGATTAATAACTCTTAGGCACCAGGCACTGTGCTAACTGCTTCAACACCTAATTTTTTTTTTTCATCTAATCCTTTCAGCCATACAAGGTAGCCATTATTTCCATCTTATGAATGAAAAACTGAGATTAAGGGAGTTAAGGACCTTCCCTGAATTAAGTCAAAGGAAGTAATGTGCCATCCTCTGGGTACCAGAAAACAGAATCCAACTTGAGAGCCCACGTTCATAAACAGAGTCAGCAGGAAAGAGCCAGATTGTAGAAAGTTTAATTTCAGCTCTGTGGGTCCTATAGTCTCTGTTGCAACAACTCAGCTCTGCCCTGTAGTGTGAAAGTAGCCAGACAATAGGTAAATAAAGTAATGGGTGCAGCAGGCTATAATAGAACATGTTTACAGAGACAGGTAGTGGCTGTGGCAGCCGAGGTGGTCATCCTTCAGGAACTTCCCAGAGGGCAGTGCATGCTATCACGTGGCCTTCACCCAGCCCATCACAGGTGCCACTGTGGGGAACTGCACGCAGCTTGTGGAGTTCTACCCAGGTGCTGTGGCAATCTGGATGAAAACTGGCTAGCGTGCACTTTGGAATTCTGTATTGTTTCTGGTTCCAAATTTGAGCTGCTTCTGGCTCCTTTAGTTTTTCAAGCATTGGAAATGCCAGCCATGGGAACAGAAGAATGGAGAGAACTCCAGAGGCCTGGCATGGAAGGGCAACAGCACCCTGGCAGGCCTGCAGGAGATAGAGGTCCCGACCTCCCAACCCTGAGGAGGGAACTGAGGTCCAGAGACCTCACGGACAGCGTCATACCACTCCTTGGTCCATGGGTAGAATTTGAAGCACCAAGTCTGGGGGCCCAAAGCCCAAGCTGTTTCCATCTACTCTGTAAGTATCTGGAGTTTCTATTCTGAATTCACTTATTCCAAGCGCAGTAAGTCCCCTGAACAAGAACCTTAAGTTGCCAACTTTCAAAGATGCGAATGTGCATTCCGTCAGTATCAGGCATGAATGACATTGCCCTCCGCCTCCTGTTCCTGATGGCCCTTCAGCTCTACCGTCTCCCATCTCCCCTGTCTCCTCCAGTCAGCAACTTTTCTTGCCCGTTCACCCAGTGCCAGCCCCTGGATGCCAGCTGTTTTACTGTACTACTGTACTTCTTAAGGTACTGTACTGTAAGATGAAAAATGTTCATTTTTTGTGTTTGTTTTCTCATGTATGACTTATGCAGAAAGTATTATAAACTTAATACAGTGCAGTACTATACAGCTGATTATGTTAGTTGGGTACCTAAGCTAACTTTGTTGGACTTAAGAACAAACTGAGCTCACGAAACAGAACTCGTTTGTATGTATGGGACGTACTGTGTATCCCTGAAAAGAAATTACTAGACTCATAGTTTTCTTTTCCTTTAAGTATGCATTCCCTCACCATTATTTATTTGGGGCTTACTGTGCACGGGGCACTGAGGCTGTGGTGCTTAACAAGGTAGAAAGCCTGGAATTGCATTTCCGGTGAGGAGAGACAGGGATCATTTCTAAGTGACAGCCCCTCAGACAGTGGCCTGGGCCTCAGGCACTGCGCTCACACTGGTGCCTGTGTGTGTTACCGACAACGTGAACTGCCTTTGTGTGGAGGCTGTTGTGAGCATGTTGGGATTATGAGGGTGTCACAAAGGCATCAGTACAGGCCACGCAGCCAGCCGACTCCCGGGTGTGCTTATTTGTGTTCAGGGTGGGGTGAGGGGGGTCTGGCCAGATTCCTCGGGTTTCTTGGCATCTCATCCAAGAGCTACGTTTTTCTGTTTTATAAAACCGAGTATTGTCTTCGGACCGGTGGGACTCTCAAGATCATATATGAGAAGTGTCAGGTACACTCCGTGAAGATGGGGATTTACAAAAGTTTGTGTGTGTCATGGCTTTGCCCCCCCACCTTCAAAATTACTGCTGGCTCTAAAAGAGTCAAGAACTCAAACTTGCATGAACTCTTCAACACCTCTCCAAATTCAACAAAACTGACATTTATAGCTTTGTTGAAGCGGAGACATGGCATTTGGCTTCAGATTGTTTGGACTGTAGAGTGTCAGTATAAATAGCTTTGATTGACTTTTGTATGGTGCACATCTGGAAGCAATTTATGGCATTCCAGCTAGATTAAGGCGCGTTTTAAAGGAATTTCACCAGCTTTTTTTTTTTTTCCTGTTGGCCATGGTGAATAAAGTTTCAAAGAGGGTTTAGCTGTTGTTCTTAATGTAGACTGTGGTGAAGTCAAATTCAGGGCAAATGCTGGGTGGGGGGAGAAGGGAAGAGGGACGTTTGTTTTGCCAAAAGAGCTAAACACAGAACTGACTTTTCCTCAATTGTTTTGTTCACACGAAATGACAGAGAAAATGTCAGACACCAGGAAGCTGCTATCAATACACAGAAACCGTGAACTAAGTCATTTTTAAAGAGAGGAATGGATTGACCTGGGAGAGGTGCAAAGAGCTATGTATGTGTCGCTTGGTTCAACAACCAGAGGGCCTGAGAAGAAACACGAACGCTGACTTTCATTTGTGGGATTTGCATTCTGAGGTTCATTTCACAAATACTTCCAGTGCACTTGCTGTGGGCTAGCCGACAGAGAGCATGAGTGTGGCCAGAGATGGAGACTGACTCGCTACCTTCATACAGCGTATCATCTAGTGGAGTGGGAAAACATTGCATAGCAAATTCTCCACATGTCATTTAATTACCGTTTACTTACTGTGGCGGCTAAATTACAATGGAGAAGCAAGTACAGGGTGTCCTGAGTGGCTGTGGGCCGAAGGGAGCTGGAAGGAACAGCTAAGGCGTGCTGGGGAGATGCGAAATTTGACACAAGGCAGCAAAGGCAAAGTCCAAGGAGAGATGAGGAATAGCATTCCAGGATAGGGATGGAGGGATTTTCATCGCAAGCTGGAGCTGGGATGGAATGAGCCAGTCAGGTAGGCATTTTCCCGTTTAGACATGGGAAAAAACCAGGCTCAGATTGGGTATGAACCTCTCTAGTTTCACGTAGCTATTAACTGTATAATCCGCCTGAAGAGCGGTTGAATCCTGTAGCGCTGACAGTCTGCATGGTTGAAGGCAAGTCGCCGGGCGCCAGTGTCCCCATTGTCGTAATGAGGGAATCTGATACACGTTCTGTATCGAATGGGGTTGTGTATGACATATACACCGTCATAGACAGTGAAGCAGTGGACATACAGCTGTTCACTACGTGCAGAAACGAAGATTCTCTGATGGACGAGCTGGGAGGAACAGTACAGATCCTTGGGGTAATGAGAATGTACCTTCCAGTTTCTCCAGCTTGGATAAGAAAATGAAATATCCATTATTAAATGAGACATGCACTGGGGGCGACCAGCCCTGGGCATTGTTAGCGCTATAATATATAGGTCATTCTGGCCCTCCTTTTTCTTTTTGTTGCTGAAGGAAAGTGATGAAGTGGTGCCAAGAAAGTGGCAAATTGCCTTAAAAATCACATAAAAGTGCAATTTAGTGCACACAGTTCTGCTGAAGAAAACCACCTTTGTTTCATTATTAGCTTCCCAGGGATTTCTTTCCTTGCTTGGCATTTAAGTGTGGAAACTTGTCCTTTTATTCTTAACATAATGAGACAGTTCCTATGTTTTAAGAACAATAGAAAAAAGCATGAAGAGTGATTGATACATTACTTGAGATTTATTAACTACCGACTGGAGCCATATTGCCAGCCTCTGGGTATGATTTGGAAAGACAGGGAGGCATAAACCTCTGTTGTTTTACGTAAAAATAGAAAAAAAAGTCTAATCTCTGAGACCATAGGATGAAAAATGTTCTATTAGAGACTTGCTTTGCCTTTTTTCCCTGGCTTCAGGTTTGGGATTTGAGCTGTAAGACAAAGAGGGGCTACTTTGCCTGCCAGGTTTAGAACGAATAGGAAGGTAGACTCTGAAGTTATCTGCTGGCATCATTTGGGGCAGTGATCCCTAGTTTCTCTTTCAATTCTCTTTCCAGCGTTGGTGGTATAGTGGTGAGCATAGCTGCCTTCCAATTCTCTTTCCATTTGTCTGTGGAGGCTTGACAGAAATGCATCAAGATGAAGCTCAGGCGCTCGCCTATCAGATTTCATGCCCTCTGCACTCAATGAAAAGGATGCAGTGTGAAACCACGTTGGGGAGGCAGGGTGGAAGGGAGACACCGGGAGATGTTGGGTCCTGTTGTCGCACAGATGGTTGGAGACGAGACCAAACCTCAGCGGAAAGTGGGCTGTGGATTCAGTAAGACAGTGGTGGGGAAACCAGCGAAGCCTTTTGATTCCGTTGATGAAAAACATTTTGTTCCATGTAAGCCTGTCCAGAGGGAGTTTGCAGTCCAAATGACATTCAGTGCAGTTCATTGCTTGGCATGGAGAATGAACCCAATACATACCTGTTGAATTTATTTAATAAAAGAGGTTAGAGACTGAGGTGGTGGGCAGTGGGATTATTGCTATTTAAAAACAAAAGCTACTGGGGATATTGAAATCTGAGATTCAGCTATTATTAATTGTCTCTATTTTATTTATTCTTTTAATTCAGCAAATATATAAGTGCCTTCAATGTGACAAGAATTATATCAGGCGATAAGGACAGTCATAAAGAGACAAATTTGATTTTGGAGCTTATATTTTAGGTGGACCTGGACATTAAATAACTGTGGATGATGCTGTTACCAAGTTTTTATATATTGAATGCTATGGAAAGCTAGGAAACCATTTGGCGGTGAAAACTGAGATCTAAGGATAAGCTGATTTTTTTACTTCTGTCCTTATGGTTAATCTGGAGGCAGAACTTTGAGCCATAGGTGACTTTAGCTTCTCAAGTCTTGATCCTACTGGGAGTCCCTCAGTCTGAAAGGAAGTGTCACAAAAGTGTCACGTATGGACATACGGATGTCTTTGGAGAAACCCACAAGTGGAGAAGCATTGCAGACTTCTTGCAGAAAATGAGATGTTGCCACAGGGCAGCTCAATTGTACATCACTTTTAGCTGGACGGAAGACAGACAGTCTTGCAGATTGTGATAGAAAGCGAGAGAGAGACAGCTGTAGAACGTTTTGCTTGGCTCAGAAAGGAGAAAGATGTTAACTGGAGAAAGTCAGCTTAATGGTGACTTCCCTTGATGTCCTGAAAGTGAGCCCTGCTGGCCAGGCCAGGGGCATTTATGGAAATGTGGGCTGCACGTACAATTTTATTTTCTGGTCTGAAATGTTGTGGAAGCAGTGAAAAGAATTCTGTCAAAGGAGACAAACTGGAAGTACCAAAGAAGTTAAACTCTTTGGGAAAGCAAATAATTCAGTTTGAATGTTCTGTGGGATGCAGTTGAGACATTTTCAGTTCTCTGCGTGACCTTTTTAATATTGTCACCATTCTTTCAACAGATTTTCACCAGATTTGGGTTCAGATGAAGCCCATGATAGTGCCGTGTGGTTCACTGCAGGATGGAATCAATTACTCTGGTTTCTTTTACATGATGAGCTGAATCCATCATTGACATGTTAGAATTCTCAACCAAATTTATAAAAGCCTTTGATGTTACACAGCTTTCTTCCTGGTTGTTGTCTCACTCGAGAGTTCCATTATGCCTGGGAGGTAAACGGGCCGAGGGTCTCAAGCCTGCCTGGTGCGCTGTAAGCCTGGATTGGGTTCAGAGATAACTCAGGACTGAAATGTCAATTCCTGGGGACAGGAGTGTCTGGCTGTTGAGCTCAGGCTGCGTAGCCAGCATGCAGAGAGGTGCTTGGTGTCAGGGTTGCGCTCAGATGCGTGAGCTTCGTTAAAGGGGCTAGAGGGTGGAGTGGCGGGCCATGGGATTACTACACAGTGTATATTTCTATTAGAGAACTAAAGACAAAAAATACCTGGGGATATTTAAACCTGAGTCTAAGATCTGGCTGTTACTAATCTCTAAGGCCTGAGAAATGTCATTTGTTGTTGCTGTGTTGTTATTCAGTCGCTAAGTCGTGTCTGATTCTTTTGCGACCCTATGGACTGTAGCCTGCCAGGCTCCTCTGTCCATGGGATTTTCCAGGCAGGAATACTGGAGCGGGTTGCCATTCCCTTCTCCAGGGGGTTTTCCTGGGGATCGGACCTGCATCTCCTGCACTGGCAGGCAGATTCTTTACCGCTGAACCACCGAGGAAACCAGTCCAAAACTACCCACCTTGGAAATAAAATGTCTCAGCTCTGACATTCTGTGCTGGATTAACTTTTCTACTGATACGTTTTCTCCACAAGATTTTTCCAAGATTGACATTTAGCATTTAAATATTTAAATCCTTTTACACCATCCTTAAGAGCTTGTATTAACACAGAGAAAGGTCCATGGGTCTGGTTCTCAAATACATATTCTGTTCCCCACTCCCCTGCCCAGCTCAAGTACCTTGCCCTATATCCTTAAAGAGGGGGAAAAAAGGAACAGAACATGATTAAGAGAGAGCACAGAGGAGAAATAAAAGCTCTCAACCTTGTCCTGCAAAATGTAGAAGATCAAGACATTTGGTCTTACATATTGCCCTCCAGCTAAGAATTTTTTTTTGTTATTGAAGCATAGTTAATTTACAATGTTGTGTTAATTTCTTCTGTACAGCAAAGTAAAAAGAATGTGTGTGTGTAAATATATATTGTTTTTAATATTATTTTCTATTATGGTTTGCCACTGGATATTGAATATAGTTCTGTGTTGTACAGTAGGACCCTGATGCTTATCCACCCTGTATGTAATAGCTTGTGTCTGCTAACCCCAAACTCTAAATCCTTCCTTCCCCCACCTACCACTGGCAACTGAAAGTCTGTTCTCTGTGAGACTGTTTTAGTTTCATAGATAAGTTCATTTGTGTCATATTTTAGATTCCACATGTGATATCATATGATATTTGTCTTTTTCTGGCTGACTTACTCCACTTAGTATGATAATCTCTAGACACTTCATTTTTTTTGATGGCTGAATAGTATTCTGTTGTGTGTGTGCGCGCACGTGTGTGTGATATACCACATCTGCTTTACCCATTCATTGATTCATTTAGGTTGTTTCCATGTCTGAGCTATTGTAAACTGGGCTGTTATGAACATAAGGGTGCATGTATCTTTTCAAATTATAGTTTTCTCCAGATCCGTGCCCAGGAGTGGGATTGCTGTATCATATGGTAGTTCCGTTTTTAGTTTTTGCAGAATCTCCATGCTGTTTTCCACAGTGTCTGCACACACTTCCATTCCCACCAACAGTGTACAGCTAAGAGTTATTTAAATCTCTGCCACTCTCAACTCGGAACCCCTCTTTTAGATTATGGGGTTCTTGAGAATAGTGATTGCACATTATATTATCATTAGTCAGTATAAAAGAAGTCCCAATCAGTGTAAAAGAATAGGTGAATGTCAGTTAAGTTAATAAGCGTATAAATAGTTGAGGATGGTGCTGGAACTGCCAGTAAAGGAGTGGAGTACAGTAGAGGTGATACTGAGCCTCCAGGGAACAGAGGAAGACAAGACACTGAGAGGCCTGGGCTGTCTGAATTAGTGGTGCCGGTGAAGCCTGAAATTTACAGAGCAGCTGCCTCCGAAGGTAAGGTGTCTAAAGTCTGTGAGGCCACTTCCCCCATCCCCAAGGTGTGATGACCTCAGGGATGGAAGAGACTGTGGTAAGGTGGATGACTCGTCTTCGTTTTGGAGGGAGGCTGCACACTGCTGTGTTCCTGCTGAGTGATGCTAATATGGGAACGTTTCTAGACCTTACCATTTTTCGAAAAGCAGAAAGTTGGATATGTAGCTGCTTAGGCACAATCTGAATTTTAAGCTTTGGCAGTGGTTTCTAATATTCTTAAAGCATTGCATGGCTAAAGAAACCCTCCCACGCCCGACCTGTTTACTGACAAATCTGCAGATTAGAGAGAGATGTTACTATGATATTTAATGAAGGCATTAGGGTTTTAGGTGAACTTCTGAAACTGTGTTCAGTCCAAAATTAAGTGATTCCTGTGCACTCTAGATTGGAATCAGCGTTCTGACACTCGGGAGTGTCCAATCCCGTCGTCCTTTGCTTTGCTGGGTGCCTCAGCACCTGCCCAGGACTCTCCCCTCTGCCGTGGAATCAGCGTTCTGACACTCGGGAGTGTCCAATCCCGTCGTGCTTTGCTTTGCTGGGTGCCTCAGCGCCTGCCCAGGACTCTCCCCTCTGCCGTGGAATCAGCGTTCTGACACTCGGGAGTGTCCAATCCCGTCGTGCTTTGCTTTGCTGGGTGCCTCAGCGCCTGCCCAGGACTCTCCCCTCTGCCGTGGAATCAGCGTTCTGACACTCGGGAGTGTCCAATCCCGTCGTGCTTTGCTTTGCTGGGTGCCTCAGCGCCTGCCCAGGACTCTCCCCTCTGCCGGTTGCTCTGAGCCCATCCTTGTATCTGAAGCTGCGCTCAGTGCTCAGACTGGAGAAGTGACTTTAAGTTGACATCCAGATTTCCGACTGGATGAGACAGCTTGATAGGGAAGTGTCACTTTAGAAAACCCTGGTTTGTGCCCGCTGCCAGACGCCGACTGCTACCTGCCAGGATTGTAACACCGCAGTGCGTTGTCTTTACCGTCCCCCCACCAAATGTGAGCCCCAGGTTACGCCTGTCTCCTTCCCTGCCATGCCTCTGTTCCCTGACGCCACTTTCTCAGCTCTGACGTTGTCTTTTGTTGCTGTCTGTAGACACAACTTCAGACGTCCTCATCAAATACCATCCACACAGATGGAAATGTTGAAAACATAAGAGCAAGTTTGTGAATCAGCTGCGTCTTCCTGCTGTAATGAGGTGAAGGTAGAGTGGTCATGGTCAGCTTAAGCTTCCCCGGTCTTGTTTCTAAGACCCAGACACCAGACATTTTCTTTGTCCTCTTTTTATGACCTTAACTCACTAAAACCATGTTTTGACTAATACTTGTTCTGACATTATCCGGATCCATTTGTTTCTTTAATGCTGAATTCACAAGCTGTATTTCTACAGCATCGCTATTTAGCAGTCACATAAGACGTGTATCTGGTCATTCATAACGGGCTCATTTATACATGGACCACATAAAATTTGCATTCTCACACCAGCGACTCATTTACTAACGGTAATAAATGCACCCGGCAGCAGGCCAAGCACACTTCAGAGGCTTGTAACTTGAGAATGGTCAGAGTGGATGTAAAATGCAATGTGGTGTTTTTTTTTTTTCTTCAAATAACTAGAAAAAAACCCAAAAAACTTCCAACAGAATTTGGAAGTGGAAAGGAAGAAGTAAAGAGAGGAGGGAGAGAAAGGAGACAGGAAGGAAGGAGGGAGAAACAGAGAAGCAAAGGGAGAAAGGAGGAAAAACAAGAAACTTTCTGTTGCTAAGTCGCTTCAGTCGTGTCTGACTGTGCGACCCCACAGACGG
The DNA here is from genome assembly GCF_049115385.1 of Moschus berezovskii. NCBI lineage: Eukaryota > Metazoa > Chordata > Mammalia > Artiodactyla > Moschidae > Moschus > Moschus berezovskii. The sequence goes on from NC_142485.1 coordinate 4,701,267, forward strand.
CAGCCCACCAGGCTCCCCCATCCCTGGGATTCTCCAGGCAGGAACACTGGAGTGGGTTGCCATTTCCTTCTCTTTCTAGTGACATAGTAATAGATTGAAAAGGAATGCCTTTGCCCATAAGGAAAGTTTATTCCTACCATGAAGTTCAGAGAGAGGGAAGGAAAAGTAGGCACTGCTAATCTTTCCTTTTCTAAAAAGGAAAAAAAAACCTACTTCTGATTACATCAATATGATTTCTCTCTGCATAACATATTAGACTTTATAACTAAGGCAGCCTTGAAAGTTTTTATGACCACTCAGCCTGCTCCCTAAGATGCAAAGAGGTTCGCCCACAGGTCAGAAAAGTATAGGAAACCTCAAGACTGCGGCAAAGGGTTAGACATATGCAATAAAAGGCAATCATTTTGTGAATATTGGTGAGAATTAATAGCACTTTATTTTGTGGCTCGCTGAGGAAACGTGTGCTTGATGCTGTTCAGAAGTACTTCTTGGTGGTTTTAATAGAAACCATGTGTGTGTGTGTCAGGACTTGGAGCAAAATTCATCCCAACCAGGGCCTGAGGCTCTGCAGACCTCTCAGGCTTTCCCACGTCTTTTAAAAAAATTTCTGTCCAGTGAAGTCCTCTAAAGTAAATGAAAATGAATCAACGAAAACTAAATGAGTTCAGGGAAAGATTTTAAGCAGCAAAGCTCTTTCAGTTAACTTTTAACGGACCCTTCCTTTTTCTTGGACCCAGAGTCTTCTCTTTAATGCTTGCAGCCCTCTCCACCTCCCCTTCAAGGACTCGTGACAGTTACGATCTCACTTACATGTGGAATCCAGAAGAGCTGAACTTACAGAAGCCGAGGGATGGGGTGCAGGGAATGGGGACATGCTGGTCAAAGGGTCCAAATTTCCTGTCATGAATAAGTTCTGGGATCTAATGTAGAGCGTAGTGACTATCAGTTCAGTTCAGTTCAGTCGCTCAGTCGTGTCCGACTCTTTGCAATCCCATGATCACAGCACACCAGGCCTCCCTGTCCATCACCAACTCCCGGAGTTCACTCAAACTCATGTCCATCGAGTCGGTGATGCCATCCAGCCATCTCATTCTCTGTTGTCCCCATCTCCTCCTGCCCCCAATTCCTCCTAGCATCAGAGTCTTTTCCAGTGAGTCAACACATCGCATGAGGTGGCCAAAGGATTGGAGTTTCAGCTTCAGCATCAGTCCTTCCAATGAACACCCAGGACTGATCTCCTTTAGAATGGACTGGTTGGATCTCCTTGCAGTCCAAGGCACTCTCAAGAGTCTTCTCCAACACCACAGTTCAAAAGCATCAATTCTTCGGCGATTAGCTTTCTTCACAGTCCAACTCTCACATCCATACATGACCACGGGAAAAACCATAGCCTTGATTAGACAGACCTTGGTTGGCAAAGTAATGTGTCTGCTTTTTAATATACTATCAAGGTTGGTCATAACTTTCCTTCTAAGGAGTAAGCGTCTTTTAATTTCCTGGCTGCAGTCAGCATCTGCAGTGATTTTGGAGCCCGAAAAAATAAAGTCTGACACTGCTTCCACTGTTTCCCCATGAGTGTTGAGCTTCAAGCCAACCTTTTCACTCTCCTCTTTTCACTTTCAAGAGGCTTTTGAGTTCCTCTTCACTTTCTGCCATAAGGGTGGTGTCATCTGCATATCTGAGGTTATTGATATTTCTCCCGGCAATCTTGATTCCAGCTTGTGCTTCTTCCAGCCAAGCGTTCCTCATGATGTACTCTGTATATAAGTTAAATAAATAGTGACTATTGTGAACACCAAACCGGACACTTGAGTTTTGCTGAGAGGGCAAATCTTAATGTTCTGTGCACACACACACAATATCTATGTGAAGTGATGAAGTCCCGTAAAGGTGGTCGTCATTTCACTGCATGTTGTGGTTTGTTGTTTAATTGCTAAGTCACGCCCAACTCTTTGCAGTCCCATGGACAGTAGCACACCAGGCTTCACCGTCTTTCCCTGTCTCCTGGAGCTTACTCAAACTCATGTCCATTGAGTCGGTAATGCCATCTCATCCTCTGTCGTCCCCTTCTCCTCCTGCTTCAATCTTTCCCAGCATCAGGGTCTTTTCCAATGAGTCAGCTCTTTGCATCAGGTGGCCAAAGTATTGAAGCTTCAGTTTCAACATCAGTCCTTCCAATGAACATTCAGGACTAATTTCCTTTAGGATGAACTGGTTTGATCTCCTTGCGGTCCAAGGGACTCTCAAGAGTCTTCTCCAAAAACACAGCTCAAAAGCATCAATTCTTTGGTGCTCAGCTTTCTTTATGATCCAACTCTCACATCCATACATGAGTATTGGATAAAAGAGAGCTTTGACTATACAGACCTTTGTTGACAAAATGATGTCTCTGCTTTTTCATATGCTATCTAGGTTTGTCATAGCTTTCCTTCCAAGGAATAAGCATCTTTTAATTTCATGACTCAGTCACTGTCCGCAGCGATTTTAGAGCCCTGAAAGATAAAGTATGTCACTATTTCCACTTTCCCCCTTGTATATTCCATGAAGTGATGGGACTGGATGCCATGATCTTAGTTTTTTTGAGTGTTCAGTTTTAAGCCAGCTTTTTTTCACTCTCCTCTTTCACCCTCATCAAAAGGCTCTTTAGTGCCACTATATATGTATATTAAATCATTTTATACACATTAAAGATCACAATGTACAACCTAAATAAATGCAAGTTTATGTTTCAATAAAGCTGGGAAGGGAGAAAGATAGACAGGATGAATGACAGTTGCAGTTTCAATGCCTATATGATTCTTACATGAATATCTTATTCCACAATTGGGCAAAACTTGAGAAATTGGACTTGTGTCAAGTTTTGTGTCAGGCAGGAACTGTGTTATGTCTGCCCACTGGAGCATCTTCAGTGCTGGTTTTCTAGCAAATGTATAGAGACCCTTCATTAGTATATGTTAGAATGGTGGTAGGGTGGGTAGAGAGGAAGAAGAAAGCAAGCCTCTATTTGTAGACTCTAGGGCTCCACATAATCCTTGTGTGTGTGTGTGTTGTGTGCACTCAGATGTGTCCAACTCTTTGAGACCCCATGGACTGTAGCCCACTAAAGTTCACTGCCCATGGAATTCTCCAGGCAAGAACTCTGGAGTAGGTTGCCGTTTCCTGCTCCAGGGGATCTTCCTGACCGAGGGATCAAATCCAAGTCTCCTGTGTCTCCTGCATTTGCAAGTGGATTCTTTACCAGTGAGCCACCTGAGTTCTCCCTAATTAGGCCCCGTTGTAGTAATGAGAACCTAGAATTGGTACATTCCATGTGCTAGGACCCACGGTGCGTGGCCAGCATGTTCCTGGGGGTATGTTGAATAAATTGTATGTGGGGCAGTGAACGTACTGTGTCTCCCTAGTTCCCTATCAATAGTGTCTGGAAAATAGTAGATATTTTGTAGACTGAGTGAATAGTAAGTTGAAGGAAGTGTCTTTCCAATGTTACGGAAATGTTCTAAAACTCTGTGAAACTTCCTCCTAGCAATGCTGGGATCTGCAGGAAACGGTAGTCAACCAGCTACGAGGCCACTCCTGAAACCTTGAAACCAGTCCTTCACCCAGACAGCAGTCCTGTTGTTATTTTTCTAATGTATTTTTTAATTTTAATCTTCATTGGTGTATAGTTGATTTATAATGTTGTGTTTCTATTGTACAACAAGTCAGTTATATGTATGCATATATCTCGTCTTTTTAAGATTGTTTTCCCATACAGATCGTTACAGATCTGTATTGAGTTCCCTGTGCTGTCCCTGATCCTTATTGGTTATCTGTTTTATACCTAGTACTGTGTATATATCAATCACAATTTTCCAATGTATCCCCCTCATTTCCCCATAAGATTGTTTTCTATGTCTGTGAGTCTATTTCTGTTTTGTAAATGAGTTTATTTGTGTCATTTTTTAGATACCATGTTTTGCTCAGATGGTAAAGAATCCACGTGCAATACAGGAGACCTAGGTTTGATTCCTGGGTTGGGAAGATCCCCTGGAGAAGGGAAAGGCTCCCCACTCCAGTATTCTGGTCTGGAGAATCCCATGGACAGGGAACCCTGGTGGGCTACAGTCCATAGAGTTGCAAAGAGTTAGACACAACTGAAGTGACTTAGCATGCAGGCACACATCCTTGCCATTGTTTAACAAGGTAGGGAAACACTACCCACTCCAGTATTCTCTCTAGCCTGGAGAATTCCATGGACTGTAAAGTCCATGGGGTCACAAAGAGCTGGACATGACTGAGGACTTTCACTCACATATGTGATATTATATGATATTTGTGTTTCTCTCTCTGACTTACTGCACTTAGTATGATCATTTCTTGGTCCATCCATGCTGCTGCAAATGGCACTATTTTTCCTTTTCATGGCTGAGTAGTAGTCCATTGTGTTTATGTACCACCTTTATCTGTCCATCTGTTGATGAACACTTTGGCTGCCCTACCTTTCTTTATTCATCTCCATTATTCTCAGTGAGTGCCCTGTTTGCAGCTGATGGTTCGTAGCTTGAAGGGGAGTCATCCACTTTATAATCAGCATCCTTCCAGCATTTTTGTCCTAGTTGGAGGACTTACTATGCGCAATGACAGAGTTCAGAAGTTGGTAAGGTCTAGTTGGGTGCTACCAAGAGGTCTGAGAAGAGAGGCAGAAGCATGTCTTGTGTGTTTCTAGAAAATGATTGATCTGAAAGCTAGGATAAGTCCAGAATAGCCTCCTTACCAAAGCAGGTTTCCCTGATGATGGCTGAGAAAAGGACATTTTTAAACCACCTCTAAGCTGGGAAAAGAGAGTGAAATGTACATTTATAGACATGTCAGGAAACCCTCTTTTATTCCCTCATCTAGTTGACAGAGTTAAGGGAGACTGGTGTCCACGATGGACCAGTGGGTACAGATCAGGAGGCCTTTCCAAAGGAGAAGGTGAGGTAGCTGTGTCATCTGAGCGGTTTCAGTTAATGCACAAGCCTTCTGGCTCCCTTCCAGATACTCAGAGCCAGAGCTGCCTCCCTCAGGGAAGTGTACTGTTTCTGTGTGTTCATTGTTTGGGGCCTCTGTTTGTGTTCAGCTGTCAAAACGACTTCAGTGAAGTTACTTCTACCTCCCTGTATGATTTGGTTTATCTACCAGAAGAATAAGACTTGACTGAACAGTTTTTTACATTTATTTTTCCTAAAACCTGCAAAACTGTTTCTAAAAAAATGGAAACTGTGAATCTCTGGAATATAAAATTCATTGTCATAGACTTGCATCCATAATTACTAAAGGAAATTACAAGCACATTACCAGGTTCAGGTATATTCCTGAAGCTACAGAAGATTTTTAGGTTCAGTATTTGTATTAGTCGTAAAATAACATTTGATGAAGACTTTTTCTTAAAATGACCTACAAATATGAACTATAGAGGACAGTTCTAAATATGGTTGAATTATGAACATGCCCTAGTATTTTATAATACATTGGGAAATGGCTTGATCAACATTAATATTGATTAGACCTAGCTGTTCAATAGCTTGGATAAATATGTGTTTCTTTCTGTTAGAAATCTATCATATCCGAGGCATAGGCCAACATGTTAGGTCTGTAAATCATGTAGGCTGCCCAGCCGTTTGGACTCCAGACCAGAGAGAGGCTGTCATAAATCCACTGCTCCTGGGGGTGGGTGGGAAATTAGGGGAAGAGGGTCAGACACAGCATGGAGAGGAGACCAACGTTTGCTGGTTTCCAGGCATCTCCTAGGAGATATCCAGGGACAGGCTGATGTTCTCACGGGCTTGTCTGAGTGTTTTTCACATCCCTTATGAAAGAGGAGGAAAGAATCAATATAGGCGGTCTACTAATCTATTCCTTATCTGAATAGACACTAACTACACGCCAATCATAAGCCAATTCTGGAACACGTTGAAGACTGTGGTATTCAGGAAGGCAGTATTTTCCAGCCCTCCACTGGAGGGTACACTAACCCTCCACTGGGATGTGGAAAAATATCATAATTTGTATTATCATTTCAGTTCAGTCACTCAGTCGTGTCCGACTCTTTGCGACCCCATGAATCACAGCACGCCAGGCCTCCCTGTCCATCACCAACTCCCGGAGTTCACTCAAACTCATGTCCATCGAGTCGGTGATGCCATCCAGCCACCTCATTCTCTGTCATCCCCGTCTCCTCCTGCCCCCAATCCCTCCCAGCATCAGAGTCCTTTCCAGTGAGTCAACTCTTCGCATGAGGTGGCCAAAGGATTGGAGTTTCAGCATCAGCATCAGTCCTTCATTGGAACTGAACACCCAGGATTGATCTCCTTTAGAATGGACTGGTTGGATCTCCTTGCAGTCCAAGGGTCTCTCAAGAGTCTTCTCCAGCACCACAGTTCAAAAGCATCAATTCTTCGGCGATCAGCTTTCTTCACAGTCCAACTCTCACATCCATACATGACCACGGGAAAAACCATAGCCTTGATTAGACAGACCTTGGTTGGCAAAGTAATGTGTCTGCTTTTTAATATGCTATCTAGGTTGTCATAACTTTCCTTCCAAGGAGTAAGCGTCTTTTAATTTCATGGCTGCAATCAGCATCTGCAGTGATTTTGGAGCCCGAAAAAGTAAAGTCTGACACTGTTTCCACTGTTTCCCCATCTATGTCCCATGAAGTGATGGGACCAGATGCCATGATCTTCGTTTTCTGAATGTTGAGCTTCAAGCCAACCTTTTCACTCTCCTCTTTCACTTTCATCAAGAGGCCTTTGAGTTCCTCTTCACTTTCTGCCATAGGGTGGTGTCATTGTGTCAAAATATTAAGCTTCACTAATAGTTAGCACATGGGTCAACAAGAGCAGATGCATATAATTTATTAATGAAAGTGAAGTCGCTCTGTCATGTCCGACTCTTAGCGACCCCATGGACTGTAACCTACTGGGCTCCTCCGTCCATGGGATTTTCCAGGTAGGCATACTGGAGTGGGTTGCCATTTCCTTCTCCAGGAGATCTTCCCAACCCAGGGACTGAACCTGGGTCTCCCGCATTGCAGGCAGGCGCTTTACCCTCTGAACCCCCAGGGCAGTCCACGTAACTTATTAGTAAATGCGTATGTGTCAGGAGAGCACGCTGAATTCTTTTCTAACTGATGAGGTGTGCTCCCAGTCATTGCTGTTCTGTCCCAGGAACACGTATTTCCTCAAACCCAGCAGGAAGAGTCTGCCGCATTAATTTATCCCGTGCCCAGGGTCTGAACGGTTCCCCCCGACCCAGGACCATTCGTGGTGTGTCATCAGACCACCCTGGTCCCCGGAACCCCAATGCCATGTGTGGTGAATGATAGCATTATTCTACGTTCTCCTCCGTTTTTAAAGACTTCAGGAGGAATTTCAGCCTTGAGTTTTACCGATTACTTACTGAAAAGAGCCCTGGAGTTATTGCTACCCATTGGGTAATTAGGTAGTTCCGAGGAAAATAATAAAACTATTTTGTGCCTGGGAGATTAGAATGGCACACGGTGACTCATATTAGTCAGCTGAGTAATTATGTAATTACAGAAGAAGGGGAAGAAAACCCTTCAGATTGTTTTTCCTAAGAGGCACTTTTGGAAGCGTTCCAGCCCATCAGGTACTTATGTAATTAGGTCAGGGGCACAATCCATAAGGAAAGGCTTGACGGGGGGAGGGTTCATTAAAAAAAATGTTTATGTAAAAGAACCTTGTGGAAGAAGAAAAGGGAGTGTTTAAAAGATTCACACAGGCTCCACACCTCCTAGACAGGACGCCATAAACATTAAGGCAAATGGTGTTTCATAGTAAGTGGAGGCCGTGTGTGCGTGGATGAAGCGTCGTGTTTTGGAGCTATCCCAAGCATTTATTAAGCTTGTGCTGGGGGCTCTCTTCCAGAAGGCCTTGTGTTTTCCCTATTCCGACAGATAAATAAACTGAGAGGCTCAAAGAATTGAGGTCCTTTGGGCTCCAACCCCTTCCCTTCCCACTGCACCACGCTGCTGCTAAGTCACTTCAGTTGTGTCCGACTCTGTGCGACTCCATAGACGGCAGCCCACCAGGCTCCCCCGTCCCCGGGATTCTCCAAGCAAGAACACTGGAGTGGGTTGCCATTTCCTTCTCCAATGTATGAAAGTGAAAAGTGAACGTGGAGTCACTCAGTCGTGTCCGACTCTTCGCGACCCCCTGGACTGCAGCCTGCCAGGCTCCTCTGTCCATGGGATTTTCCAGGCAAGAATACTGGAGTGGGGTAGCAGCACCACGCTGCTACCTACCAGCATTTCTGAATTGAATCATGCAGGTTGTCCTGATGGCATAGATTAGCAGTATTATTGTTCATTTCATCTCTTCACTTCGTGTGAATCTTGTCTACACAGTGAAAACCACTGGATTAAAAAGCATTAACTTGTAATCTGGGCCATCTAAGTTAGCAGTCTGTGTTTCCTACATAGTTCATCAGAGTACTTTGTACAAAGCAGCACCATGACCCCCTATATGGGATATACCATTTAAATGCATCCAAGTTTCCCATGTTAATACATTTAGTAAAAAGAGAATGCTGATATTTTGACGCAATGTATTATGATATCCACGGACTTATTGCATTGTCCAAGGTTTGCTTGTGCATATTCACTAAGGTTTAAAAAAATGCTTATGATATTATCTACAATTTTTAGACTTTTTGTTTCCTGAGACATTCTGCATGTGTTGATTAATCTTTTTGGTGGTGAAAACTAGTGGATACTTTGGTGCAAAACACTCACTCTTAGATTTCTTTACTCTTTATCTGATTGTTTTGCTTTATCCAGTGATGCTCTTATAGTTTCAAGGGATGAAAAAGATTTATAAACAGAGAAAGAAATTACATTCACTTCTCTCTGTAGTTTAGCAATGATATAAGTGTCCATGGTACAGAAATAAAACCAGCTGATTTGGAGAAGTCCTCTGGGTCATGCCTTGGTGAAGTAGCTCAAAATAAGCAGTGGGACTCTTCAGAGGTGCCTGTAGAAGGACTGATATCCCAGGAAGTGGAAGGAAGGAGCCAGGTTTGGAAGGGCAGGCTGAGGCTCATCAGAGACAGATTTCTCTGCCAGTTCTAGACACGTTTTCTCTTCTTCCACTCCTGACTTGAGCGTTCCTGTTATTTGACCGAGAATTGTCAGTTCCATTCAGTTGCTCAGTCACGTCCGTCTCTTTGTGACCCCATGGACTACAGCGTGCCAGGCTTCCTTCTCATTCACTGTCTCCTGGAGTTTGCTCAGACTCACGTCCGTTGAGTTGGTGAATTGTTAGAGATCCACCAAATATTGATTTAGAGTTTCAAAAATTTCAGCATTGACTTTGGAATATGTACAATCCAGACTAGCAGTTTTTTCCTCGCTAATTTCCATCATTCTGACTACTCATTTTCTGATTGAGATGCTTGTCATGGAAAAGTTGGCAGACTTTCTGGGACAGGCTGCGAGGTTCCTAAAAGCAAGAGGGCATACCTGAACATTTAGCTCTGTGACATCCATCTGTGCTTTTATGTAGTGCTGAGAGTTAAAGATGTGATTCTAGCTCAGCATCTTCACAAGGATTGGACTTGGAGACACACGCAGATGGTGGGCTCCGGGTGATTTCCTGTAGAATTAATGAACATTTCAGGTATTTGATAGGAGCTGCCTAGTTTCCTGAATCTATTCATTTGATAAATATTTTTGCCACTGTGAATAAGATACAGTTCTCTCTCTCAAAGACCTCAAAGTCTGGTAAAGGGAAGACATGACTCTAGGTAACTGATTGTGAGTGCCTTGTGAATAATAGAATCAAGCAAACAGGAAGAAGATACCACTAACTATCTGGGGAAGGAAAGCTTCCTGGAGGAGAAAATATTTACTCTGAATTTTCAGAGATAACTGAGAGCTTCCTAAGCAGGTGAGGACGGGGATCTCAGAAAGGCAGAAAAGAACTTTGTGCTGTTGTGCTCAGTCACTCAGTCACGTCCAACTCCTTGCAACCCCATGACCTGCAACCCGCCAGGCTCCTCCGTCCATGGGATTTTCCAGGCAAGAATAGTGGAGTGGGTTGCCAGTTGCTCCTCCAGGGGATCTTCCCGACCCAGGGATTGAACCCGCGTTTCTTGCCTTCATTGGCAGACAGATTCTTTACCACTGTGCCATCTTCGAAGCCCAAAGCAGGTGAGGGAGGGAATTTCAGAAAGGTGGAAAAGCATATTTCAGGGTATAAGTGTGTCAGTTTCCTAGACTTGTGGAGTTTCATGTGACAACACTCAGATGGAATGATGCGCTGGCTGTGCAAGAATCAAACCTGGAAAGCTCTGCCCCTGCTCCCTCCAGACGGTGGCTGGGGAAAGCGTCCATCGGGTAGCATGGTCACCACTGCAGGGTTAGATTCTTCTGGCACGTGAGACACATTTCATTACCTTGACTACCAATGTCATCTAAAATGGTCAGTATTTTACAGAAGGATCAATCCCAAAGATAAGACTCTTGAGCTAATATTTAAAAAAAGTTTTTTTTGAAGTATAGTTGATTTACAGTGCTGTGTTAGTTTCTGGTGTGCAGCAAAGTGATTCAGTTATATATATAATACATTCTTTTTGATATTCTTTATCAGACGATGTTGAAGAGTTTCCTGTGCTATACAGCAGGACTTTGTTGTTTATCTACTCTCCGTCTGGTCAAGGCTGTGGTTTTTCCCGTGGTCATGTATGGATGTGAGGGTTGGACTGTGAAGAAAGCTGATCGCCGAAGAATCGATGCTTTTGAACTGTGGTGCTAGGGAAGACTCTGGAGATTCCGTTGTACTGCAGGGAGATCCAACCAGTCCATCCTAAAGGAGATCAGTCCTGAGTGTTCATTGGAAGGACTGATGCTAAAGCTGAAACTGCAATACTTTGGCCACCTCATGCGAAGAGTTGACTCACTGGAAAAGACTCTGATGCTGGGAGGGATTGGGTGCAGGAGGAGACGGGGATAACAGAGAATGAGATGGCTGGATGGCATCACCGACTCGATGGACATGAGGTTGAGTGAACTCCGGGAGTTGGTGATGGACAGGGAGGCCTGGCATGCTATGATTCATGGGGTCACAAAGAGTCGGACACGACTGAGCAAGTGAACTGAACTGAATATAATAGTTTAATCTACTTATCCCAAACTCCCAATCCATTCTTATGTCATCCCCCACCCCCTTGGCAACCACAAGTCTCTATGTTCTTTATGTCTGGAAGTCTGTTTCTGTTCCATAGATAAGTCCATTAGTATTTTAGATTCCACATGTAAGTACTATCACAAGGTATTTGTCTTTCTTTTTATGACTTACTCTGCTTGGTGTAATAATCTCTAGGTCTGTCCATGCTGCTGCAAAGGGCATTATTTCATTCTTTTTTATAGCTGAGTAATATTCTATTGCATGTTTGTACTGCTTCTTTAACTATTCATATGTCGATTGACATTTAAGTTTCTTCTATGTCTTGGCTATTGTAACTAGTGCTTCTGTGAACATAGGGGTGGGTGTCTTTTTTCAAACTATAGTTTTGTCTAGGTATATGCTCAAGAGATGGATTGTTGGATCATATGCAACTCTATTTTTACTCTCTTTTGAGTAACCTAAATACTGTTCCCCATAGTGGCTGCACCAGTTTACATTCCCACCATGAGTGTGAGAGGGCTCCCTTTTCTCCATAGCCTCTCCAGCATTTGTTATTTGTCCTTTGAGCTGATGCTTTTTAAATGAAGCTTTACTTCTCAAAAGACTTTCAGAAATATTAAAAAGATGTCCTATGACACTTGGGTGAAGAGGTTTCTTTTTAGAGGAAGAGTATTGGTGATGGACAGGGAGGCCTGGCATGCTGTGATTCATGGGGTCGCGGAGAGTCGGACACGACTGAGCGACTGAACTGAACTGAACTGAACTGAATTACATACATTCAGTTAAGTCAAGTAGTTCTGTGTCCTTCCAACAAAACAGCAATGCCCTTCTCCACCATTTTCCAGCAGTGATTCCTGCTGCCTTGCGGCAACTGTTTTCAACTTTTCAGCAATCGTCTTTTCCTCTTTTCTAACATTTCTAATCTACTTGTTGTTCATACTGTCTGTTCATACACTGTAGAAATGATTTACTGTCATCCAATTACAAAAGATCAGAATTTAATTCTTTCATATTACACTCACTAGGTCTTCCCTGGTGACTCAGACAGTAAAGAATCTGCCTCCTATGCAGGAGACCTGGGTTCGATTCCTGGGTTGGGAAGATGCCCTGGAGAAGGAAATGGCAACCCATTCCAGTATTCTGGCCTGGAGAATTCCATGGACAGAGGAGCCTGGTGCGCTGCAGTCCATGGGATCGCAGAGAGCGACAGAACTGAGCGACTAGCACTTGGTACACTGGATGTTACGCTCATGTGCTTGGATCCCACCCACATTTTCCAGTGTAGTTCTAGTACAATTTTAATTCAATGATTACTCGATATCGCACTTACAATTGTACGAACATTGCTGTTAGACAAAAATGCCATATTTTATGTTGATGTTTCCTTCTGTCATATAAACTGACTTGATTCTTGTGACCATCCACTCCTCTTTGACTCAAGCTATAGTTTAATGTTTTAATTCTCTCCACTCTGTGAAATTTCCCGTATGCTTTCCAGCTACTAAAATTCCGTTGATGTCTTTCATCTGCTGTCGTCTCCTCTCTCTTTCTCTTTAACTTTGTGGATTTATGCCTTTAGGGAGGAAGTGGAGATAAATGTGTATCTTTGATATGCTGTGTTTAAAAAAAGGTAGAATAGGGCTTTCTAGGTGGGGCCACAGAAAAGGCAGAAGTAGAATTTTAAGTGAAAACGTTTAATCATTGCAAAGGAAAAGCAGGTGTTGAGATAGAGCAGAGTTTAAACCACTTGTCAGGGATATTAAGAAATAAGATAAAGTTCATGTACAGAGGAGGAACAGAAAGGTATAATTGTCCTTGTGAGCATTCTATTTGTGAGTGTAGGAGAGAGGGAGTCTTTTGCAGCAATAAGATAGGTCTTAGCCTGAGGGCGATAAAGAAAGTAAAAAGGGAGCTTATAAATACTTTTGAAGAACTGTCTAAAGATGCTTTGTACCTAGAAAACAAAGTAGTTCCCAGCCTCTTTAAATCTTAAGTGCATAAAAAAGTGGGAAGCATGAGAGAAGAGTATTTGCAAAATACCAAGTCGTAAATGTTTGAATTAGTACAGGAAGAAAATTTCCTGCTAATAGAGCTTTGTTTTGTCACTTACCTATTTAAAAATGAGACCACATATTCAATTCAATTGATATTTTTGAGGATACTACTATTAATTCACTAGGGACTTTGCATTGTCAAACAACAGATACTTTAAAGAAATTATAGTTAAGAAAAGACAGTGCGACAAAAGTACAGATAAGGCAAACTAACTCATGAAGGAGAACATGAGTGAGCTAAGAATTCATGCAGATGGGGAGCTACTCTTATGTTTGCAGGAAGTAACATCTTAAAAAGATCCTGAAACATGGGATTCCTCAGGCAAAAAAAAATGGTGAAAATTGTGTTCTCTGAAGAGGCAGGAAGCACAGTGATGTAAGGGCACGGGAAGACTTGATACCCTTGGAGAACAGCAAATAGTGAATAAACTTGGGCGAGAACCTTCAGGTCAGTGTTTGGAGAGTTGGTTAAGAGAGCTGAGCTACATTGATGCCAAGTTACAGAGGGCTTTTATTAGAGTTGTTGAAGCATTATCCACATTCTTTCACCTATGAGTTTCAAGCATTTTGAAATAAAGAAGCAGGAGTCGGACACAGATTAAATTACAAGCAGAATTGCCAGTAAAGCTGGCACTGGGCATATAGTTTGGAATAGGAAGCTACTCCGGTTTTGTAAATTTTGCATGTATTTGTCTACAGAGCATGCAGACAACCATGAGCCTCTAGACGACAGGGTGGAAGCAGTGGAAGACAGGGCACCAGGGGCCTCTCATAAAAGAAATTAACCAAAGCTCACCTACATCTCAGGTAGACAACGATCTTTACCTTAGTCTTACCAGACTTGGTAGAAGTGAATGTTCTCGTTAACGGTACACTCTCTTGAAAAAGAAGGGCCAGACTGGAAGGAACATCCCTTCTGTGGTAATCTGATGTGGAGAGTGAGTGTTACATCTCTCCACCAACCAACAGCAGCACTGATGCAGCTGAAGAAGCCACGTGGGCTTTGGAAGAGCATGGAGAGCTGCTGCACACCCTGCAGTAAGATGCTCTTTGGGACGAAAACCAGGCCACGATAGGCAAAACGTTTCAGGACAGAATGGACATAAAGGTACGGCATGAAGATGGGCTGAAACTCCAATACTTTGGCCACCTGATGCAAAGAACTGACTCCTTGGGAAAGACCCTGATGCTGGGAGGGATTGGAGGTGGGAGGAGAAGGGGACGACAGAGGATGAGATGGCTGGATGGCATCACAGACTCGATGGACATGAGTTTGAGTGAACTCCGGGAGTTGGTGATGGGCAGGGAGGCCTGGCGTGCTGCAGTTCATGGGGTCGCAAAGAGTCGGACACGACTGAGTGACTGAACTGAACTGATAAAGATGGGATGCTGTGATTGCAGGAGTGAGAGGAAGGGAAAAATCTAAAGCTGGCTTAGGAGCACTGAACGCGGACAGATGGAACAAACAGGAAGGGGATGAAAAACACACTCCAGGACCACTGGGAGGTGGGAGGAAAGGTCAGTGACTCAGATCCAGATAGCCAGATTAGTAATCCCACTCACACAACTGGCGAAGTGGTTAGATGCAGAAGCTGCACAGCAGTGAGCTATTTGTGGACACAGTGAGTCCGAGTTATCAAACCATTGGAAGTGGCCAAGAGAATGCTGGAAGTGTGGATGCAACGTAAGAAAAGAACATCAGGTCCAGCACAGAGGGCCTGCTGTGACAGGGGATCACTGGGTCCTGTTTAACACGACTGACCCCTCCCCTCAGGTGTAACACTTTACACGCGCGCGTGTGTGTGTGTGTTTTCACTCAGTCATGTCTGACTCTGCGACCCCTCAGGTGTAACACTTTACAGGTGTGTGTGTATCTGTGTGTTTTCACTCAGTCATGTCTGACTCTGCGACCCCACTGACTGAGGCCCGCCAGGCTCCTCTGTCCATGGGGTACTCCAGGCAGCAATACTGGAGTGAGTTGCCTGCCCTCCTCCAGGGGATCTTCCTAACCCAGGTCTCCCACATTGAAGGCACGTTCTTCACCACATGAGCCATCGGGGAAGCCCAAGAATACCGGAGTGGGTCGCCTAACTGTTCTTCAGAGGCACTTCCAGAACCAGGAATCATCCCAGGGTCTTCTGCATTGCAGGTGTATTCTTTACCAGCAGAGCTACCAGGGAAGCCAATGTATATATGTATATATATATTCATATATTCATTTGAATTCAGTTGCTCAGTTATGTCCTACTATTTGAGACCCCACTGTAGACTGCAGCATGCCAGGCCTCCCTGTCCATCACCAACTCCTGGAGCTTGCTCAAACTCATCTCCATTGAGTTGGTGATGCCATCCAACCATCTCATCCTCTTTCGTCCCCTTCTCCTGCCCTCAGTCTATCCCAGCATCAGGGTCTCTTCCAAGAAGTCAGTTCTTCACATCAGATGGCCAGAGTATTGGAGCTTCAGCATCAGTCCTTCCAATGAATATTCAGGACTGATCTCCTTTAGGATGGACTGGTTGGATCTCCTTGCAGTCCAAGGGACTGTCAAGAGTCTTCTCCAGCACCACAGTTCAAAAGCATCCGTTCTTCAGCGCTCAGTTTTCTTTGTAGTCTGACTCTCACATCCATACATGACCACTGGAAAAACCAGAGCTTTGACTAGATGGACCTTTGTCAGGAAAGTAATGTCTCTGCTTTTTAATACGCTGTCTAGGTTGCTCATAGCTTCTTCCAAGGAGTGTCTTTTAATTTCATGGCTACAGTCACCATCTGCAGTGATTTTGGAGCCCCCCAGAATAAAGTCTGTCACTGTTTCCACTGTTTCCCCATCTATTTACCATGAAGTGATGGGACCGGATGCCATGTATACTTACGGCTGGTTCACATTGTCATATGGCAGAAACTAACATAACATTGTAAAGCAATTATCCTCCAATTAAAAATAAAATAAATAAAATGCAATAGTGATATGTTAGTTTAGTTTACACTGGGATGATGATCCCTCTCATTGTGAGCTATCCTTTTTAGTAGCTCCAACACCATTTCCATGCTTTTATAAGGGAGATTGTCAGTTAATTGAGGTAAGCCACCAGGAATGGTGCCTGTCTTCTCATGGATAAAGTTTGTTAGTGATCCCACCCAAGGCAAAGGGTTGTGGGAACTCGATGCACTCACATCTGTAAAGCACTTAGAACACTGTCTGGTGTGTGGTGGTTCCGGTAAAAGTGTTGCTGCTTTTCCTGTGTTCTTGTTCTGTTCTTGTCCATGAAGCACCCTCCCTGGAATCATCTTTTGAGATACACATTTTGCAAACGAAAGCTGATAGAGTCACAGGACACATTGACCCCATTAATCCCACAGACACACTTGAGCTCCTTGCCTTGGAAGGACCCTCAGTCTAATAGCGACCAGGTGGAAGTCCACTGGGACGTGGAACCAGTACAACCTGAGCAAGGGTGGCATCTATGGATAAACAAAGGCTCTGCGATAAGCAAGGGAAACTTGTGCTGGAGAAGCAAAAGCAGTTTCATGGGGATAAAATACAGACAAAGCACCCCTTAGCCCTCTGCTCATTCGCTAGTTCATCCGTTAGTTAGTTTATTCATTTTTTAGCACAAGTTAAAGCTTTGTTTTATCCAGTTTTAATTTTTAATTGAAGTTTGATTGATTTAATGTGTTCATTTCTCCTGCAGTGCAAAGTGATTCAGTTATACATATATACACATTCCTTTCTAAATTTGTAGTTTATATTGGAGTGTGTTTGATTAGCAAAGTTGTGTTAGTTTCAGGGGCACAGCAAAGTGATTCAGTTATACAGATACATGTGTCTATTATTTTTCAAATTCTTTTCCCATTTAGGTTACTATAGAGTATTGAGAGTTCCCTGTGCTCCACAGCAGGTCCTTGTTGATTATCTACTTTATATTCAGTAGTGTGTACATGTCAATCCCAAACTCCCAGTCTGTCCCCCGACTCCACCATTCCCTCTGGTAACCATAAATTTGGTCTCCGTGGGGCTGTTTCTCTTTTGTAAATAAGTCCACTTGTATCATTTTTTTAAAGATACCATATGTAAGTGGTATCACATGATATTTGTCTTCCTCTGAATTCAGACTGTTTTTGACAAGGAGCATAGCTAAGCATTACACGATTGATGTAGATAAATGGCTTGTGCTTTATAACCCCGAGAAGCAGTTGTCTAGTGGAGGAGAGAGGCCTGTGAAAACCTCTGAGCCTGTGGGAAGGGCTGAAGGAGATGGGGGAGCTCAGAGGAGCCCCGGGCGTCACATGCTCCTCTCCACCCTGGGTGGAGCGGCAGGAGATGAGGGACTTTAACTTGCCCTGCCAGCTCGCTTCCCGGTGTATTTGGGTCTGTGGCAGAGAGCACCTCAGACAGAGGCGTGGGGTGAGCAGAGGGGATGGGCTTGAAATCCCACTGTCTCCTACCAGTTGCCCTCGGTGGGAGGCAGCCGGCAGGGGTGACCACAGGATGAGCAACCAAGAATCAGGGGCGTGTGGACTCTGGGGGCCCTGGACAGAAGATTGTATCTCCTTAGCTCCTCTGCCAAAAGCCAGGTCTGCTTAGGGATCTAAAAAGAAAACTAAGATTATTTATGTGCTACGACCAGCAATACATCGGAGGCCAAGAGTGAGAGTTATTGAACTGGTTCAAAGCAATCTCGATTATTGAAAATGAATGAAATTGAATTCCACTTCCTACAGAGTCATTTATTGAGAGACAAAAGCAATTAATATTGAAAATAAAATAATTGTGAACTTCTGAACTAAGTTACCATGCAGAGGCAGTGCACCGTCTCACCAGTCTTTGACTGCGTCACGTATCAGACGACGGTAGCGCCGGCCTCTGAGCCTGCTCCTCTGCGTTGTCTGTGCCTGTTTATTCTGCGTTTGCCAGAAAGCAGTTCTCAAGAGTAACAGATTGAAAGTCAGAGTTTCAGAAGTAGGGTTCCAAATTTAACATTCACAGCCATATTGAGAGTTGAGATCTCAGTTTGTAAATTAATCCCGTCATTTGGTGAATTTTTTAAGAAAGAGCCGGTAAGGTGTCCCATAGTTCCTTGACAGCAGCAGGAATTTTTGCACATTATTGCAAACTTGACGCCATCATGGACTACCTGTCGCCAAGCACTAGGAGTGCATTTGATGAATGCTGCTGCTGTCAGCCTCAAGCATCTCTGTGGTCACTGATTTATGTACTGACCGCCCTTCAGAATGGAAAGTGCACTGTGTGTACGGAGATAGGGCATAGATTATAACTCACACAAGTTCCAACCTGACCGCCTCTGTCTTATGGAAATGCTGCAGAGTCTGTCAGTTCAGTCGCTCAGTCGTGTCCGACTCTTTGAGACCCCATGGACTGCAGCATGTCAGGCTTCCCTGTCCATCACCAACACCAACAGGGTCTCTAGAAGAGTCATTCCCCATTTGGAAAGTGAGTTCTTAAGTCGATTTTCCAGAAGCAGAGCTTACGGTGAGGAGTGGGGGAAAGTCAGAGGAAGAGATGAGAAAGGCTGGGACTGGAAAGAGGAGACTGACAGAGGGGTGGGATCCAGACAGATGCACGGAGAGTCCCCTGGGCCCTAGCCTGCTGGGGAGCTGTGGGGCTAACACAGGACTCACCCCAGTGCCATTGCAGCCTGCTCACCGCTCCTGTATCTGATGATCCGCCCACCGAGAGCCACGGGTGCCAGCTGTTTGCAATAAACACACCTGGGGAGCTGGTGTGTGCAAAGCTGGGAAAGGGACCTCATGAGCGTAGTGTGGGCAGTGCAGTGTCCAGTACTCCCAGTGCTGTGGGAAGAAAGTTTAATAGCATCAGTCCAAGATGACAGTAAATAATTCACCATCACCATCCTGGGAAACAGGCCCAGCTGGTGGCAGTTTTCTTGATTCAGAGCCCAATGTGCAGAAAGAGGTTTCAAAGGGGCCAAGAGATTAATTTCCTGCTGGCAACAGGCTGGTGGCAGAAGACTGACACAAGCTAGGCACGTTCCTAAGTAAGGAAAACAAACCTCTGGAGATGGGGAAGACAATGTCAGAGGGACAAAGCTTCCAAATAGTTGGTGTAGGCATTGGGCCGGTGCGGGGGGTGGTGGGGGGTGTCTCTGAGAAGCCAAAGAGACAGACCCATCTAAAAGCACAGAAATTCAGCCTTAAAGAGAAATGGCTCAAAATATATCTGTGTACATAACATTGAGCGGAGTTCCCTTTGCTGTATAGCAGGCCCTTGCTGGTTATCCACTTTAAATACAGCAGTGTGGACCCTGGATGGCAGGGGAGTTTGGTGGAGAATGGATGCATGTGTATGGCTCAGTCCCTTTGATGTCCACCTGAAACTAACACAGTGTTGTTAACTGGCTGTACCCCAATGGGGCTTCCCTCATAGCTCAGTTGGTAAAGAATCTGCCTGCAGTGTGGGAGACCTGGGTTCGATTCCTGAGTCGGGAAGATCCCCTGGAGATAGAAATGGCAACCCCCTCCAGTATTCTTGCCAGGAGAATCCCACTGACAGAGGAGCCTGGTGGGCTACAGTCCGTGGGGTCACGAGAGTCAGACACGACTGAGCAACTAAACAAACCAACCAATACAAAACAAAAGGTTGTGTGTATGTGTATACACACACATATCTGTGGAAACAGTCTGACCTGTAGCTCATCAGTTTGTAGTACTGAATGTCTAAAACACAGGACCTTAATATGTGCACAAATATGGCTTGCACATTGATAGAAAACTTTCCAAAATGTATTACTAGAAAGCAGGTATAAAGGGAGGACGATGTTGAACCCACTAGACTTTTTCCCTCTCTAATAGTTGGGACTCTGGGAATTTGCTGTATGGCTCAGGGAGCTCAAACTGGCCTCTCTAACAGCCTCCGGGGGTGGGGTGGGGAGGAAGGTGGGAGGGAGGCTCAGGAGGGAGGGGATGGATGTGTACCTGTGGCTGATTCATGTTGATGGATGGCAGAAACCAACGCAATTCTTTAAAGCAATTGTCCTTCAGTTAAAATAATAAACAACTTTAAAATTAAAAGCTGGGTCTCTGTCTCAGAACGGTAGATGCTCCTGGTAGCAGGTTATTTGTTTTTTAATTTTTATTGGAGCACAGTTGACTTACAATGTTATATTAGTTTTGGGTGTACAGCAAAGTGAATCAGTTATACATATATCCCCTCTTTTAAAAATTCTTTTCCCATACAAGCCATTACAGAGTATTGAGGAGAGTTCTCTGTGCTATACAGTAGGTCCTTATTAGTTATCGATTATATATATAGGTGTATATGTTAATCCAAATCTCCAAATTTATCCCTCTCCTCTCTTCCCTCAGTACCAATAATATTGCTTTATACATCTGTGATTCTATTTCTGTTTTGTAAATAAGTTCATTTGTACAGATTTTTTTTTCTATTCCATATATAGGTGATACCATATGATGTTTGTCCTTCTCGTCAAACTTACATCACTATGACAGTCTGTAGATCCATAAAAAAGAGAGAAATAATGCCATTTGTAGTAACAGGTTATATTGTAATGAAATTTTCAGTATCTGTCTACCACCTGATGACTTTTTAAATACTAGTATGCATCTCAGGGAACATAAATTCATCCCTTCTCTTGGCTGAGGGCTTTGCCATGAGCATTTTGGCAGGATAGAATTCTTTAGTGACTCAAAAAATATACTGTTTTTAAATATAAAATAAAATACTGTGTCAGTGCAATTCTTCTTTTGCCCCATTCTCAGAATCCTAAGGGGAACATCTCCTTAATGAGCAGTAACCGGCTGAAGTCCATGTAAGTGGATTGAATGTGGAACAAGTATATGAGCCTTCACTGTCACATCTCCACAAAGCTATACTTCATGGTGGCACTCCCCAGCATTTAGCCCAAATACCAGGGCATCTCTGCAGTTTCCACGGTGATTCACCATCGATGATCAGGCAGATCATTGAAATGTTAGCTTCTAACCTTGCAGCTTATGGGCTGAGTCGGAATGGTCCCACTGCTACATTTAAGCTTTATAAGACTTTCTGCCAGAAACGTCCATGCTTGTTGCATTCAACATGCAAACCAGCCCCACTGGCAGTTATAAACCAGTGGGGAATAGGTATTTAAGGGATCTTTGGCAATAAGCACTCTTGTGTACCGATTATGACTTAAAGTAAGATGCTCCATTGTTAGGGGACTTACAGCTCTCTCCATAATTTTTCAAATTGCATTTGTGAATGGGAGTTGGGTTTTGATACCCTATTACTTTCCCCACCTCTAATTTAAAACAGAAATGCCTAGTCTAGAGACTGAATTTTAAATCCCTAACCTCTTAGAAAAACCATAAGCAAAAATTGGTACTTAAAATCAAGCCTCAATTAACGTAGGTTGCCTTTCCTCATTGACTGAATTTACCAGATAGTCGAGTAACTTTCTGTTTTAATTTTTGCTTTGAAGACTTGGCAAAAGAAAGACTTGCTCATTCAAGGATCCTATGGTATTGAGAGCAGCTTCAAGGAAGAAAATGAGAAGAATTTCTTTTGTTTCAGTTTCTTGGCTTTTAAATTACATTTGTGCTTTTATAGTTTAAGAAGATGATTAACTTTTATTCATTCTGATTTACTGGATGAAGATGAGTCCAAACGATGAAGAAAGCGCAACTATCAATTATTTTTAAAGAAATAGAATATTTTTAATAACAACACTGTATTCAGAGTTTGATAAAGTCCTTTAGAAAATCAGTGAATTTGAATTATTGCTTAGATAAAAATGATTCATATAGAGTTGTTGGAAAAACAGGTAGTTTATATTATTAATTGGCTTTTGAAGCCTGTCTTTATAGGTGATGTAAAGAGTTCTTTACATCTGTGTGCGCGCACACACACACACGCAGACACACACACGTGCACTCACGCACACACGCACACACGGTTCCCTTGTGGCTCAGCTGGTAAAGAATCCGCCTGCAATGCAGGAGACCTTGGTTCTATTCCTGGGTTGGGAAGATCCTCTGGAGAAGGGAAAGGCTACCCACTCCAGTATTCTGGCCTGGAGAATTCCATGGACTGTACAGTCCAAGGGGTCGCAAAGAGTCAGACACGACTGAGTGATTTTCACACACACACACACACACACATACACATACACGTTTCCTGAATTAGACTCTCCTCTTTGGGTGTGGCTGACCAGTGTCTAATCTTGCACTTCCACTCAGATCAGGTTGCAACATTCACAGTGTAAATTTCCTGCACTTTCAGTTCAGTTCAGTTCAGTCGCTCAATCGTGTCTGACTCTCTGCGACCCCATGAATCACAGCACGCCAGGCCTCCCTGTCCATCACCAACTCCCGGAGTTCACTCAAACTCATGTCCACAGAGTCGGTGACGCCATCCAGCCATCTCATTCTCTGTCGTCCCCTTCTCCTCCCGCCCCCAACCTTTCCCAGCATAAGAGTCTTTTACTTCACCTAAACAGTACTCTGATGCTGGGAGGGATTGGGGGCAGGAGGAGAAGGGGACGACAGAGAATGAGATGGCTGGATGGTGTCGCCGACTCTGTGGACATGAGTTTGAGTGAACTCCGGGAGTTGGTGATGGACAGGGAGGCCTGGCGTGCTGTGATTCATGGGGTCGCAGAGAGTCAGACACGACTGAGCGACTGAACTGAACTGAAGCAGTACTGGGGTGTCATCTGGTTAATTATATTTGGAGTTCAAAGTTTTGACTATGGATGATTTATCAGATGTAATCTTTTAAAGGCATAAAATTAAATAATGGGCAGCGCAGGTAGAGAAGATTAACTTGCCCTAGATCATCAAGATTGATGGTCTCGGTTTTCATAAATACTGGAGGTTGATATAGCACACTCTACTTTCATGTGATTGGGTTCTATAAGTTCCAAGAGGTTAAGCTCACGAAACATTGTGCTCGCTTGGGTCAGTATAGATGACAGGAATCAGCTACCCAATCTCATAGCTTTTGATTTTAAGATGTTACAGAGCTTTAGTAGTTTTGCTCTTTTACCTAGTCTCATTGAGCTATTTAATGAGATCTGTGGTAAATGAAGCAAAAAGATATGACTCCTGATCTCATGGAGCTTGCGATTGAATGGGAAGGCACATCAAAACCAAGTAAAAAGCAAGTAAGTACTCTTATTACAACTTATTTAAAAAAGAGCTTAGAAATTAAAGACTTCCTTGTCCTAAGAAAGAGAGTGAGAGGGGCATGAAGGGATAGATGATCTGATTATCTTATTTCTTTATTGCTCATTTTAATTTTCTTCAATACAAGTTTTAAAAATCAGCACTTGATTGTACATTAGATAACAACTGTTTCCTTAGATTCAGTTGAAATGATATGCTTCCTGAATCACTAACATGATTGATTCCATAAAAGCCTGATCATATGGGTAGGCATAATCTAGAGACTTTAAAGTTATTTTTGTAACTATAATTTGCTGCTCCTAAATAATTCTTGTGATAATATAATATGTAGTCAGTGCAGAAAAATTGAAAATTTAATGAAAGATCCAAAAATTTACTATAATTCTTTCACTAAGTGGTAGCCAGCATTGACACTTTGACTGGAATCCTCCCAGTTGCTTTCTGACATACATACAAATCTTTACATTTCTGTATTTTTATAAGAAATAGAATCCTACTACATGCATTATTTTACAACTATTTTCTACTTTTTAGAGCAAACATTTCCCCATGATCTTTTACATTGTTTTTGCATTGTAACTTTAGTAGCTGCATAATACTTAATTACATTGTTGCATCTCAGTTGCTTAAGCCAATCACTGTATACTTACATTTGTTTTCCAGTTTTTCATAAATTTATAAATAGTGGGATGCCTGTCTTTTCCTCATTATTCGTTATTTGCTTACACTCCTAAAAGTGAAATTTCTGGTTAAACTCCTGAAGTTTTAGATACATGATTGAAACTATCCCCCAGAAGACCATACTGACATATACCTCCATCAGGTGGGAACTTGTCCACGTCTCCATAGGTCACTTTTACTGGGCACTTGCTTTGGTTTTATCTTCCACCATTTCAACAGTCACAAAATGACTATGAAAATGTGTTCTGTTCTTTATATTTGATGTAAAATTGGAATATATATTTAATAATGTTTTCAGATTTGTAATGTTGCTTTCAACATAAAACTAAAAACAAAATCAAATTTAGAGGAAATGGGAACTTCTAGGATATGAGCATCCTGAGGACAAAGTTCATATCATGTTCTTACAAAAGCAAGTCAAGAAATTACCAATGCAAGCATAAGTCATAGAGTGGGAACCGAAGAAGATCCCATTTAGAGAAAACAAACTTGCAATTGGGTTAGAGAGCATTTGTTCCCAAGATTCACAGTTGGCTATGGTCTCTAATGAAAAATTAATTTTAGACTGCTGTAGAAATATGGTATCTTAGAATTCCTGTGACTGTTGTCCTGAAAGAGATTTTGTGAACCAGTAGAAACGTGAGTTATCTATGCAGATTACTCCTAATAAAAATGACAAGTGGAAAATGTTAAATCTGTAGGCTCCCTGTAGATGTCTTTCCTGTTGGTTGGTAGTTACCGAAATTAAATGATACTGAGAAATTGAGTGGCTGTGTTACATACAGTGGTGGGGGTTGGAACTGAAAGAAATTGGGAAGAGTGTCTAACCCAGCTCCTCATTTTACAGATAAAATGAGTCCAGCAGAGATGAAGGAACTTGTCTGAGGATCCACACCTGGTGAGTGAAGAAAGAATAAACTCAAAGAAGCAAATATTAAATTATTAAATATTGAAGTAATTTAAATATTTAAAGCATCATGAAAGTTTCCTTATAGTAATCTGATGCCTCAAATATAACCACCATTTGGCATATGAACTTCACAAGTATATATATATATACACACATAGAAGCAAATGTTAAACAGTGTCATGCCATGTATAAAAATTATTCTGCAAACTGTTCGTTTACATATCTTATCTAGATAGTCAGCTAACATGGAGATGGAATAGAGCAGAGGCTGGCAAACCTTTTCTGGAAAGGCGCACATGCTAAGCATTTTAGACCCAAGCCTCTGTCACAAGTACCCAGCTTTGCTGTTCTGGTGAAAAAGCAGGCACAGACATTACATAAACACATATGTGTGTCTTTGTTCCAATAGAACTTCATTTATAAAGACAAGAAGCAGGAAACATTTGTGCTACAGGTTATAGTTTTGTAATTCCTACAGTACAGAAAGAAAAAAGTTATTTTAGAAAACTGTGATGGTTGAGAAGGAAGCGTGATGAATGTCCTGCGTGTAGAGAGAAGGGAACTAGTCTGAGTTTCCGTCATTAGATGTGATCTCGGATGAGACAGGTAGGCTCCTTGACCTCTTGAGTAAAGCATGTTTCCTAATGCCGAGATTATAGGGTTATTTTGAAAACTAAATGAAATTATTTATGTAACTCAGTGGTGAGTACATGAGAAAGTTCTCTTCCCCCCAGGGTGGGGATTAATGCAGGATTTTTGTGCTCATGTAGGTGAAGTACTTGGGCAAGGAAACACTGCCCAGATTTACTGGTGTCTCTGCACGTCCAAGACTGGTTCCATGCAGATCCCTTTAAAAATCTTGTTCTCAGACTGTTGGCAAAGTTTGGGTAAACAAGACTATACCAGAATGATCCTGAGATTTCCTGAGAAAGGATTAACATCCTTCGCATGGAATTTTGCAATAAAGGAAACACTATAGTTTAATTCATAGTGATTTAAGGAGATGGAAGATTTTTTAGAGGGGAAATCTAATTATAGTGAAAATAAAATTTCATTTGCCCATCATTTCCTTCATTATTCATTATTTTTTATTGGGAAGATAAGTATGTACAAAGAATAGGAAAGAAAAACATATTAGAGTGTACTAGGAAAAATAAGGAATTAATGTAATGCTACTTAACTATAAATTTCTCATATTATAATCATATTTTAATTTATCTTCAAATGAACCTATTGGGTAAGTTCAATTGGTTATTTTAAGACAGAATTTCTATAGCAGTTCCAAATAACTATATTGCTTTTTCTAATTCATTTTGAATTAATGTATTTTTTATGACTTGATAAATTTGTTTTTTTCTCTGCTGGTATGGTTTCATTCAGCTGAATACTTTACGATTGAATATAACTTTTCTTTTGTTTAGTATTGTTGTTGCTGCTTTTTCTTAACTCAGAAGTAGCTCATTTTTTTTCAAATTTAGAAGTAAACTGGAATAATTCTGTTAATTTATTGTTGCAGTTTATATTCTGGAGAACAAAGGATTATGTACTGATTAAGTGTTCCTAATAATAACTATGGCATACAATTTTGGGAAAAATTAGTTATGTCATTCATGTTGATACAGTGTTCATTTTT
Source organism: Moschus berezovskii (assembly GCF_049115385.1). Classification (NCBI taxonomy): domain Eukaryota; kingdom Metazoa; phylum Chordata; class Mammalia; order Artiodactyla; family Moschidae; genus Moschus; species Moschus berezovskii. The sequence continues at coordinate 4,727,875 of NC_142485.1, forward strand.
GAGAGTAAGTGTGTGAGTATAGTCAAGATATTTTGACAATTGAAGAATTTGCCCAACCTGTTTGGGCAGCTGAGTCTGAAACGTAGCACACCGTTTTAATAATCAGAGACGTTTTTCCAGCAATGGGGTCTGCACCAGTGGGGGTACCAACAATGGCTTAAGTCATAGTAAATGCCACAGTGAGGAAATCATTGTATTCTTCTTTGACACCTCCTCCAAAACGTCTGATTCTCTTGGTAAGAATGGCTATGTGATGGCATTCCATCATCTGTCACTCTTTTTAGCAAAGAAATTAGTCCTGAGACTCAGAGCTATCCCTTAGGCCAGAGCATCTATCCAGGACTCAGTTACACTGGGTCTGGTGGGGGAGTGGGGGTGGGGGGAGGAGGTTGCCATCCTTTTTATTTTTGCAGTTTACACTTCTATTTAAGATAAGTGAAGCTGATTTATTGCTTATAGGAGTATTCCAACTTGCCCATCTTAAACACATTCAGGTAAAAAAACACACAAAAAAGTGTGCTGACTTAAATAAAAATAATACATAAAGAAAGTTGCTTGCCAACAAGGCAAAATTCATGCCCGTGGAATCTGAATATAACAAAAGTTTAAGAAAAAGCTTAAAGACAGTAATAGTCATAAAATATTGGCACTAAAAGCTATCGGTAGCTCCTGTAGTTGAAGACACAGTTCTACAAGTAAAGAATCAGACCTTTGAGAGGTTGGAGCCTTGCACAGGGTTTCCAGATAAGAGAAGCAATGGTAAATCTTTTTAATCCACACAACTAAGAGGTCTCAGAGAGTGTGCTTTGGGTGAGCTGGATCACAGTGAATGACTCCCCTGTGACTGACAAGACTCAATTAGTGGAAAATGTGATAACCAAATGTTCAGTTGCAGTTGGGTGTTCTTGAACTTTTGTTGTCAAGGGCACCCTTGAGCTAGAGGGTGGGGATTATGAAAAGGGAGTAGGGAAGAGGAGACCTATCTTGCCTTTTTGTAACTGCCAAAGCTAATTTCAATGATTGCTTTAGCAATATAACGATAACCAAGATTAAAGCAAGCAGGCATCCACTTTAGGATATGAGAGCTGGAATTTTAGATTTCATTATAAGATTGCCATTTCAACACAATAGTAATATAATGGCAATGGATTTCCATTTTTTCTCCATTTCTGTTGAAATATTATCTCATAAATATACTTTGATACAAAAGAGATCTCTCAATTTCACGAGAGCTCCACAGCTCTGTTTTATTCTTACACTGACTTATCCCCAAAATATCTTTTTGATGTACAGCTTCAATATTCTTCCAATGTCTGTGACATCAGCAATCAAAAATGGCATTATTTTTAGTGTTTTTGTTTCCACATACAGTTGCAGGCTATCCAAAAAACGGGGTCCTGCTTTTAGTGTTCACTGAGATATTCTTATAGGATGTTTGTGACTCATGGAGTGGGCTGTTCCAAGAGGGAGAAAATGTAGCATCTATCAAAGAATGTAACTTTACCCAGTGCTAACCTAAAATGGGGGATTTCCTTTAAGAAGGGAACTAACACCGTTAAACATTAGGATTTCTTGTCCTGAAAGAAAGCATTGTTTCCCCAAATTGTATTTTAGGAAACTGAGTTTCTGAGACCACATAGCTAAAAAGTGTCAGAGCTCTGTATCTCTCTTCCCCCATATACTTGAAGGTCCACAAATTGAACTGCAGAACTGTTACACATGGATCAACCTTCCCAGAACTCAGAAGTCAAATGTTTCATCCACCAAAGCTGAGTTAAAGGTAGTGGTCAAGTGTCACAATCAATAAGGTTAATTTAGTTGAAGAATGTAAGAAAAGCATAAATTGGTTAAGTACATGGTCCTGAATATTCTTTGGAAGGACTGATGCTGAAGCTGAAACTCCAATACTTTGGCCATCTGATGGGAAGAGCTGACTCATTGCAAAAGACCCTGATGCTGGGAAAGATTGAAGGCGGGAGGAGAAGGGGATGAGAGAGGATGAGATGGCTGGATGGCATCACCGACTCGATGGACATGAGTTTGAGTGAACTCCGGGAGTTGGTGATGGACAGGGAAGCCTGGCGTGCTGTGGTTCATGGGGTCGCAAAGAGTCGGGCACAACTGAGCGACTGAACTGAACGGAACACTTGATTTTAGGCACCGTTTTAGAGTTACTGCTTTTCCTCCAGTTTCTGGAGCCATGCTTATGTTATTTTGAAGCCTTTATAAAATTATTTCAGCTGCTAAGACCCTCGCAGGGAGCCTAAGACTCACTCAGGTCACATCAGTTTCATCTCTGCTCGTGTCTCGGCTGCTCAGTCGTGTCCAGCTCGTTGCAGCCCCGTGAACTTGCAGCCCAGCAGGCTCCTCTGTACGTGGGATTTTCCAGGCAAAAACACAGAGGTGGGTTGTCATACATCATAGAGTGCTTTAGTGAAATTTGAGCTCTCTGAAATATTGATATTAAATAACTAGTTATTGGGTTAATAGCTATGCTTTTCCTCTAGATGGTTCATTTGAAAAGAAAACTGAATGTATTTTAATATTCAGGAAGTGGTGTTAACCTGCTGCAATAAAATAAGCAAATCTTGGCAGCGCGCAAGCAACCCTGTCTATAAGTAGTATTCAAGTGACTCAAGCATTATAGAGTATTTCTACTACATGAGCCACATACTGGGCTAAAAGTTTCTGTTGTAGTCTTGATCTCTTAACAAGCATAACCAAGATATGGACATGAGCATGGTTGTTCCACCCGAACCACGGCCGGAGTTCAAGGCTGCTCCCCTTGAAACAGTGGGCAGAGACTAAAAGCTCCTCAAATAAATGTGTAGTTAGGTACTACTTGGTATCTCTGAATTGGAGGATCCTCAGTTTGGGCTCCCAGGTGGCGCTAGTGGTAAAGAACCTGCCTGCCAGTGCAGGAGATGTGAGAGACGTGGGTTTGATCCTTGGGTCTGGAAGATCCCCTGGAGGAGGAAACGGCAACCCCCTCCAGTATTCTTGCCTGGAGAATCCCATGGACAGAGGAGCCTGGCGGGCTACAGTCCACGGGGTTGCAAAGAGTCGGACACGACTGAAACGGCTTAACACACACACACTCAGTGAGAACCTAAGATGAGGACTCCTTCCAGGAATGCAGCTCACAGGGACCAGACACTCAGGGCGGGGAGGCGTCAGGAAGCACTGGCTCTGCCCTGCAGGGAGAGGGGAACTTCCTGTTGCTGGCGCGCCTCAGAGCTCTAACACGGGGATGGCCCTCAACCTGGCTCTATAGAATCAGTCTGTTTTGTGTACAGTGCTGTATTTGAAATGAAGAACCGATGAGGGCCTATGGTCTAGCACAGGGAGCTCTTTGGTGGCAGTTTGGATGGGAGGGGTGCTTGGGCGTGAAGGGATACATGTATCCGTATGACTGAGTCCTTTTCACCTGAAACTGTCACAACATTATTGATCAGCTATATTCCAGTGCAAAATTAAAAGTTTAAAATGAGTAAATAAATAAAATCTACCTTGATAAAAAAAAATCACTTTTTTTTTTTAACCAATAAAGGAAGAAATTTTTAAAAGGAAGAAATTGGCACTCCTTTCTTCTATAATCCATTAACTAGTTCAGAAATAGGCTCTTCCCACTCCCCACCCTCCAGGAGAACACAGGAAAGAAATCAGACAGTGCCAGCATACAGAATAAACAGTTGTGTTTTTGTTTTTTTTAATGACTCAAGGTTCCTTTATTACTGTAATGTTTAAAGAAGCTGCTGCCTTTTCATTTTAATGTGAGAGATGTAATTTTCCTGTTGTTTTCCAAGGCTGTCAGATAACAGACAAATTGCCTTTGATAAAACATGCTTTCAATTTCTCGAACATAATATTCAATTTTCATTTTCATGAGGGGTTGCTTGTTTTGATGGCTTGAATGGCTTAACTAGGATGTCAGTGTCTAGATCTCATCAGTAAGGACTGTAGTCTGAGTTATAATTCCAGAGAGCATATGTTACTATCAAATTTATTATCTAAAAATACTTGTTTGTGTTTAATTCTTGAAAATCAGGAGTGACAGGCCATTTGAGTAAATAATTTCTCTTTGCCCTTTTTCTCCCTAAAAGTCACTGAGCAACAACGGCAATTTGGGCTACTTAGTGAAGAACTTGGGTAATACTTTTATTGAACGAAAAAGAGTTCTAACTCCTAGGATTCCAACTCCTGGATTTCTGGTAGGATTTCACATTCCTCTTTTTCATTTCACTACCTTAACTCTGTGTGTGTGTGTGTGTGTGACACACACAGGCTTTTCTCTTTCAGCCTATCAATACATAGAGCAGACCTCAGAAAAAAATTTAAAGAAATTATAAAAGTGTTTATATGCATTGTATAAAACTCTGATAATACAAAAGTAACAGAAAAAATAGCAATCCTCCATGTTAAATCCCATGTATACTTTCTGTCTTCTTACATAAGGTTACATAATTACAGTCATTAAGGTGTTATCATCTGAAAAGTCGTTCTCGTAGTCAACTCTCTCGGTTCATCTGCCAAGGCAGAGTCACCCAGCCGCGCCCCAGTATGTGCAGTCAGCCGTGCCTTCTGCCCCCAGGCCCTGCCCTGAATCCAGTCCACAGCTGAGCAAACCGTGAGCCATGAACACGCGCCAGACACCTTGCCAAACACTGAAGACACACAGCTGAATATCACACAGGTTCTGACTGGCAGGTACAGGGAAGCACAGGTTTACTAAGGAAGTGCCCAAAGAGTCGGACACAACTGAGCGACTGAACTGAACTGAACTGAACCCTACCCAGCACCTGGGAGAGCATCCCACATTGGGTGTGGAGGGAGAAGTCTGCCTGGAGGGCTCATCAGAGAGTTCTCGGTACACAGACGGTCGCTGAAGACAGAGCTGCCTCAGACAGAGTAAGCACAGGACCGAACCTTGGAGAAATCACCACACTTTATGGTTGCCAAGACAAGATGACCCTGCAAAACGGTTAAAGAGACAGAGAAGTCGTTGGGAAACCACAGAATGCAGTATGCAGGAAAGCCCAAGGAGAGAATGTTGCAAGATGGAGGAGATGGCCCACTGGGTCGGGTGGTGTTTGCTTGCAGTGAGTCTGAAAGACACTCCCCGCCGTTAGCAGCAGGGACGTTATCGGTGACGCTGACTTGTTTGGTCTTTGTTTTCTGTTCTTGCTGTTTTGTCACGTGAGAAACCAGACAGGGCTGGATGCAGTGGTGCTGGCAGCATCTCTAAATGCCTTTTATCACTTTTAATGTTTGGATGTAATTGTTTGGTGACACTGCTGGTGTTTCGGTTACTTAAAGTGTGGGTTCTGTATGCGCATTGACTATCTCACAGCCAAAGCCTGTCTTCGAGCTCTGATAATCCGAGTCACAGTGTCTTGCTCGCCGTATAAAACCTTCAGTGAATGTTTGAATGGTGGATCACCCTTTCTCCGCAAACCTGCGTTCCCCCCGCTCCCCACTGTGTGTGCAGTGGTCTCTGACTCCTCCCTTTGGCTACTCACCACATAGGCTGCCCGGTGGTCACCAACCACTCTTGGGTGACATCTTTCATATCTTGGTATGTGACAAGTGGCAGATTAACTCCCCTTCCCGCGGGGAATTAAGTCTTCAGTTGAAGCTTAAATGGTCACCCTCCTAAAATCCCTCCTGCTCTCCTGCCTTCCTCAGCCTCCGGTCTGCTCCCTCTCCGCGCTCTCTCCCTGCCGCCGCCTCTCTGCCTCCCTGTCTCTTTGTCTCGCCCACTCTCTCCTTTCCACCTTCTCCTCCTCCCACAGCCATCCTCTCTCCCATTTTTATGCTTCCCTGAGAATTCAAGTGCCATTTGGACGCAGAACATACAAGTGGTAGAAGTCGGGAAGACTCACCCATCCCCACTATTTGTCTCATGAAGATATTTTTGAAAGGCAGCTTGAGGAGAAGAAGGCAGATTGACATGAAAACTAAGAACACATTTTTAATGGGTAAAATCTGAGGAAAACTTAGATTAAATCAAAAGGCTTGAATTCTTGAATGATGAAGGCTCTGTGAGTGTGCCGACCTCTCTTTAGACTGATGACGCCAAGAGAAAATGAACACAGGTTGGGAAATGGGGTGTTAGCTCCCACGTTCTCCCTCCCACTGCTGCTGATGTGTCAGTCCTCTGACGCCCGTCAGCTGAAGGACGTGGCTGAGCTCATGTGCCCGTCGTGCAGTCCCTCGGTGCAGGGCAGAGCCTGGACTGCTGAAGGATGAACCTGCTTGAAGCTGGAAGCGCCATCCATTACACAGGCCTTCTCCATAAGGCGGCTGCCCTTTCCCGCTGAGATGCTCCGGGGAGGAGCGGCTGATCTTCAGGATGGCCAATCCTTTATAGTTAGTATCAGAAATGAACCCATCAGTCAGCCACAGGAGACTTTTAAAGGGGCACCAGGGCCATAAACTTTATGAAAAAGGCTAGAGATTGCATTCAGCCCTCAAGTAGATACACAATTACCCTAAATCCAGTTCAGGGCAGGGAGACTAAATCTTAAAAAAATAAATAAAGTGAAGACCCTCCACACTCATCAAAGCTTTCGGAAGCTAAGAGGTGGGAGACAGCAGTTGTAAGACAGATTTTTCCTCCTATAGCTAAGGGAGGAATAGCAGAAGGAGGGTGAGGGGAAAAGGAAAGAAATGGTAGAGAGACAGGAAAGAAAAAATTAGGCTGAAATGGGGAGGGGAAGAAAAAGGAAAAAACTGGAGAGTTGTTTTTTTTAAAGAGTCTGTAAATACTTGCCTGCTTATGAGATAAACTCATTGGTATTGAGGGGACTTGAAAATACCATAGATTTATTCACTGTGGGCAGAAGTTAGAGAAAATCTCATCTTCATGAGCTTTCCTTCCATCAGTCAGTTCCCTGATGACACAGAAAGGAAAGCTTTTCTAAGGGCTTTCTCTGACAGTTTGACGTTTTGTTGAATTAACTGGTGTATATTGTACCAGATTTATTGGCTGCATCTTTCCATCCAAGCCAGGAATGGTTTCACATTGAATAGAGTTCTTAGGGCACCAAGAGAATCCTAGAAACTTCTTAGGGTAATCTCCCTTCTAAACTCTGCCTCGAAACTCTCCCCAAGTCTCCCACGGCTTCCCTGGTAGCTCAGAGGATAAAGAATCTGTTTGCACTGCCAGAGGCCAGGTTCGATCTGTGGGTCGGGAAGATCCCCTGGAGGAGGGCATGGCAACCCACTCCAGTATTGTTGCCTGGAGGACAGAGGAGCCTGGCGGGCTACAGTCCATAGGTTTGCAAAGAGGCAGACACTGTTGAAGCCACTGAGCCCACACACATACACACGCACACATTCTTCGTATGAATACTGAGTCACACAAGAAACAAGTGTGTTTTGTGGTGGGGAGGCTCATGCCAGACAGTTACTGATCTGAAGGCGTCAGGGAGGCAGAGGTGTGACTGCAGTCTTCTTTCTAGAGCTGCTGTAACGAAGTTTCACAAACAAGGTAGACGCGTCAGCTCACCATTCTGGAGGCCAGACGTCTACACCAGGAGGTCCGCAGGGCCGTGCCGAAACCTGGAGGGAAGGCCTCTCCCTTGCCTCTGCCTAGCTTCTGGCCCTTTGCCGGCAGTCTGGCAGTCTTGGCTTGCAGCTCCCTGAGTCCCGTCTCTGCCTTGACCAGCACCCGGCCTCCTGCCCAGTCTGTGCCTTCACGAGGCTTCTTGCAAGACTCCAGGCCTGTTGGATCAGGGCCCACATCGTTCCACTGTGACCTCAACTGACTACGTCTGCAGTGACCCTGTTTCCAAATCAGGTCACACGCAGGAATTAAGACTTCAGTATAGCTTCTTTTCTATGTGGGTGAGGGGTGGGGACACATTTTAACCCTTAACAGTGACTACGAGAGATGTTTGTCTTCACTGAATAGACTTAAAGACACGTTTCTAATTCAGTTCCATACACACTTAACTGAAAATCCTTGGTATCAAGACAGTAGGTGCTGTTTGAGTTACATGAGATTATCAGAGTAAGACACGCCGCCCCCCCCACAACCTCCAGGTACTTGAAAGTACCTAAATACAACAGTATGCCATTATTAATGATTTTTAGATAGAGATGCAATTATGTAAAAATTTTAGGGTATTTCCCTGGTGGTCCACTGGCTAAGACTCTGGGCTCCCAATGCAGGGTGTCTGGGTTCAATCCTTGGTCAGGGAACTAGATCCCACAGGCCACGACTAAGGATCCTGTGTGCAACAGCAGAGACTGAAGATCCTGAATGCTGCAGCTGAGACCTGGTGCAGACTGATATATATAAATAAAAGTCAATATTTAAAATAGAAATTTATAAAAAAACGAAACCAGTAGGACTTACATTTATAGAACAGGAGGATATAATAGTGATGAATAGTAAGTAATAGTAGCACAAAGATGTTTTCCAGGCATAATTCTGAGTACTGTATGTTCATTTAATCCTCACAGATATGGAAGGAAAGTTTTGTGCTTTTAATCCCTGTGGGCTTGAGTTGTTTTGACTGTAGAAGGAGATCCAAGGAGCTCCATCTGTAGTCCGTTCCTCCTTTAGCAGGTCCAGTATACTAGAACTCGTCTCCGCTGCCTCGTTGAGGTAGTTTGGGGAAGGTGCAAGTCGGGGGGCCACTGGCAGTCAGAATGTAAGAGAATGAATTTCTCTTTAGGTTTTCCCTTGCCCTAGGCTGCAGGCTTGACATTTACCAGACTGGGCCCACCCTGTTTCCTCCAAGTCTTGAATTCTGTTGACACAAACAAGTGCAAAATGGACCCACTAATATGTAGGAATTATGACCATTTTAAAATAAACTCCAGGTAAGCTAGAATTTCCATCTATTCACTGCTATTTCTGAAGTACCCCAACGAATGGTCAGCCTATGAGGAGAGGCTCCTTAAATATTTGTAGAATGAATGGTTCAGAGCAATCAGCAGGCATTTCAAACCCAAAGCTTGAATCCACTCAGGGAAAACAGGGTGTTCCTGGCTTCTGATAGTCACAAACAATATATTTTGGCTATAAAATGAAAAATATATAGCACAGTACTTTGGATATTGGAGATTTTGTTGAAAGAAAGTCCAGTGATATGCCTTTTTCTCCACACCCAGGCAAACGCTAAGCCAAATAGTTTCCTTTCCCAAGTGAGCAGTGTGTTTGTGCGGGGTTCCCTGTCAAACTGCTGCTGCTTAAGGAAGAAAACAGAAACAGGAAACTCCATCCCTGCAACCTTAATTCTTTCACTTCCGGTCCAGACCCCCAGGTTACAACACTGTTGGTTGACAATACAATCAGTTCACTAAGAAGGATGACAATAATGACTTATGAGATGCTGACATCTGACATCATTAAAAAGGCAGAAATTGAAAATTGGAAAATATTTAGGAAAGAAAACCTGATCCTATAGTATAAAGAGAGGCATTACTGAAATACACTCTTTAGCATAAGGTGACAGAAAATAAAGTATATGTTGGACATTTTGGTAAAAACAAAGCAAAAAAGAAGAACACCTTCCCAGTTTGATGTCTCAAGTGCTGTTGGACTCTACTGTAATTCTTAAGGCAATCATGCTACAGGAGGCACACACTCCTTGGAGCATAGAAGCGGAGCACTAACAGAGCAGGTTCGCTCTCACCTTTGCCCTGCCAGCGCTTTCCTCTTGAAAAAGTCTTGTTTCTGTGTTGGCTTTCTCTGCTGGAAGGCTGTATAATGGTTATGCACCAAATTCCCCTTGGGGTTTTCTCATCTTTCCCAACCCCCCCCCGCCCCACACCATGGCCTCAAAAATTTTGCAGACTGAAATATGTTAGCTTTTAAAGTTTAGAAAAAATAAATTATTTTCAGTAACTAAGACATTTTTAATTACACACTGTGAAGTTGAGCGTATTACCACCAGAGAATAAGGATGATGCTTTCAAAGGGGAAATAAGGCCCCATTCTGGAGAGCCAAGAGCTTCCTTTTGAAAGCAGTCAGCCTGCTGTCTAGACCCAGTGCTGTATGTGTGTGTGTATGTGTGTGCGTGCATGCACGTGTGTGTACAATCGCTCAGGCATGTCTGACTCTTTGTGTCCCATGGGCTTAGCCCACCAGGTTCCTCTGTTCATGGGATTCTCCAGGAAAGAATACTGGAGTAGGTTACCATTTCCATCTCCAGGGGATCTTCCTGGCCCAGGGATCAAACCTGGGTCTCCTGCACTGCAGGCAGATTCTTCACCATCTGAGCCGCCAGGGAAGACCAGATCCAGGGCTATTAGTAAATGTGAAAGTTCAGTCCAGAAATGTGATCAGCAGAGCAGCCAGTCATTGGAGTATGAGCCTAAAAAGACCTGAAATGAAATAAGGATTGATTCCCTTCAGAAATAAAGATGCATTTCTGGAGAGCACAACTGAAACACTTCATGGTGATGTTTTGTAATCTCTCAAGATTCCCGTATTACTTTGAGGGTCACGGATTTACAGACGCAAAAAAATGGGGCAGCTGCCATTAGGAGGCCAAGATGCTGACAGAGGCTTCTTGTAATCATTTCCTTGAAGTTCAGCAGACGTAGAAATTATTGCTAGTAGCTTAAAGGGGGATTCAGCTTATACTAACTTCTCTCTCTCTCTTTTTTTGTATTTGAATATGGACATTCCTTTCTCCTCTAAGAGCAGTAGGAATAACTGAATGATATCCCAAGGCAAGAATTCCAAAGCCAAATACCTACAAGAACCAGACAAGTAAAGTACATGCCTGAAATGGTCTGGGAGTACTATGGGAATGCCAGGGCCACGGTGAATCAGAGCAGCGATGCCCACTGAACAGGGGTGGGGGGTGGGTGCTGGAGGGGGTGCGGTCCCAGTGTTGCCAGAGGTGCTGGCTTCTCCCTCCCTCTCAGTGTGTGCCGTCGCTCAGGGATAAAATGCCACGTGAGTCAACAGCTTATAGCCTCTACCTGAGGATCTTGTCCCAAAGTTGCACCTCAATACCAACTGGTTCTAAAAGAGAGTGAAAGCTGTTCAGAACAGGTTTCATGGTCATCACAGTTTGAAGAACACTGAGTTAAACAGAGTTAATTTGGCTTCTTTACCACAGCACTTCTCAGAAGCTTAAGTGTTTTTACTTACAAAGTGAACCTCCAAGACTCAGCTCTGGGTACAAAGAGTTTTGTGAACTCATCTGACCATTGGAGCCCCTCGCTGTGAGTACTTCACAAAGGTACTTTGGAAGTCCATGCTGCAATTTACTTTGCAGTAAATAATGTGAATGAAAATTCAAGTGGAAATCCAAGAGGAATAGCAGATGCTGAAGATAGACAAGTAGCCTGGCTAAAATAAGGATGCCTGTGAGTGACCTTGGAAAGTTAGAAGCCATGATTTCAACATATGGAGTAAAAAGTTGGAAACAAGTGTGATTTTCTTCATTAACTACATTGTGAATTAGATGTTCCTATCATTTATGGAGTGTTTGGATTTTCAAGTTTTAAATTGAGAGTAAAACTAGAGATGATACTGGGAGTCTAGTCTATAAAATAATCTATTACTCAGTACATGACAAAATCTTGACTTTTGATATTCATATATTCAACAAATATATCTTACATACCTCTTATGTACCAGGAAATAAGCCAGTCAGTGAGTCAAGTCTAGAATTAAATTATTAGTCCTAGCTAATGCCAGTTCTGACTTAAGCCTGGGGATCTAATAAAAATATGTATTTTCAATTTGCAATATTGCTAATACAATCCTCTCTCTGAGGGTTTATCTGACATTTTGAAAAGGAAGAGTTTGGTCCACAATCATTTACTGAGTCATAATGTGACCTGATTTGGTTTGCAGTTGCAGAGGTAGCTGTACACAGCATTTGCTTTCCATTAAGATACTGAAAATCAACAATTCTAAGAGTGTATTTATTTCAGCCTGGACCATAGCCGCTGACGATTAATACCACTGCTATTTCCTATTCATCCCAGGAATTCTCCACTTCTCTCTTCATGCTGTATTTCTATAACATCATCTTTGACTCTGAGGAGGCCTTACAAAGAGCTGAGAAAAGAAGAGAAGCTAAAGGCAAAGGAGAAAAGGAAAGATATACCCATATGAACGCAGAGTTCCAAAGAATAGCAAGGAGAGATAAGAAAGCCTTCCTCAGTGATCAAGGCAAAGAAATAGAGGAAAACAACAGAATGGGGAAGACTAGCGATCTCTTCAAGAAACTTAGAGATACCAAGGGAACATTTCATGCAAAGATGGGCTCAATAAAGGACAGAAATGGTGTGGACCTAACACAACAAGCAAAAGACATTAAGAGGTGGCATGAATACATGGAAGAACTGTAAAAACAAAAAAGATCTTCATGACCCAAATAACCACAATGGTGTGATCACTTACCTAGAGCCAGACATCCTGGAATACAAAAACAAATGGGCCTTAGGAAGCTTCACTACAAACAAAGCTAGTGGAGGTGATGAAATTCTAGTTGAGCTATTTCAAATCCTAAAAGCTGATGCTGTGAAAGTGCTTCACTCAATATGTCAGCAAATTTGGAAAACTCAGCAGTGGCCACAGGACTAGAAAAGGTCAGTTTTCATTCCAATCCCAAAGAAAGACAATGCCAAAGAATGTTCTAGCTTTCGCACATTTGCACTCATCTCACACACTAACAAAGTCATGCTCAAAATTCTCCAAGTCAGGCTTCAACAGTACATGAACTGTGAACTTCCAGATGTTCAAGATGGATTTAGGAAAGGCAGAGGAACCAGAGATCAAATTGCCGACATCTGTTGGATCATCGAAAAAGCAAGAGAATTCCAGAAATACCTTTACTTCTGCTTTATTGATAACACTAAAGCATCTGACTGTGTGGGTCACAACAAACTGTGGATAACTCTTCAAGAGATGGGAATATCAGACCATCTTACCTGTCTCCTGAGAAATCTGTATGCAGGTCAAGAAGCAACAGTTAGAACGGGACATGAAACTACAGACTGGTTCCAAATCAGGAAAGGAGTACGTCAAGGCTGTATATTTTCACCCTGCTTATTTAACTTATATGCAGAGTTCAGTTCAGTCGCTCAGTCGTGTCCGACTCTCTGCGACCCCATGAATCACAGCACGCCAGGCCTCCCTATCCATCACCAACTCCCGGAGTTCACTCAAACTCATGTCCACAGAGTCAGTGACGCCATCCAGCCATCTCATTCTCTGTCGTCCCCTTCTCCTCCCGCCCCCAACCTTTCCCAGCATCAGAGTCTTTTCCAGTGGGTCACCTTGTCACGTGAGGTGGCCAAAGTATTGCAGTTTCAGCCTTAGCATCAGTCCTTCCAATGAACACCCAGGACTGATCTCCTTTAGAATGGACTGGTTAGATATCCTTGCAGTACAGGGGACTCTCAAGAGTCTTCTCCGACACCACAGTTCAAAAGCATCAATTCTTCGGCGATCAGCTTTCTTCACAGTCCAATAACATGCAAAATGCTGGGCTGGATGAAGCACAAGCTGGAATCAAGATTGATGGGAGAAATGTCAATAACCTCAGGTATGCAGATGACACCACCCTTATGGCAGAAAGTGAAGAGGAACTAAAGAGCCTCTTGATGAAAGTGAAAGAGGAGAGTGAAAAAAGTTGGTTTAAAACTCAACATTTACAAAACTAAGATTTGGCATCTAGTCCTGTCACTTCATGGCAAATAGATGGGAAACAGTGGAAACAGTGACAGACTTTATTTTGGGGGGCTCTAAATTCAATGCAGATGGTGACTGCAGCCATGAGATTAAAAGATACTTGCTCCTTGGAAGAAAATCTATGACCAACCTATACAGCATATTAAAAAGCAGAGACATTACTTTGCCAACAGAGGCCCATCTAGTCAAGGCTATGGTTTTTCCAGTAGTCATGTATGGATGTGAGAGTTGGACTATAAAGAAAGCTGAGCACTGAAGAATTGATGCTTTTGAACTGTGGTGTTAGAGAAGACTCTTGAGAGTCCCTTGGAGTGCAAGGAGATCCAACCAGTCCATCCTGAAGGAAACCAGTCCTGAATATTCATTGGAAGGACTGATGGTGAAGCTGAAATTCCAATACTTTGGCCACCTGATGAGAAGAACTGACTCATTGGAAAAGACCCTGATGCTGAGAAAGATTGAAGGCAAGAGGATAAGGGGATGACAGTGATGAATGGTTGGATGGCATCACTGACTCAATGGACATGAGTTTGAGCAAGCTCTGGGAGTTGGTAATGGATAGGGAAACCTGGCGTGCTGCAGTCCATGGGGTTGCAAAGTGTTGGACACGACTAAACAACTGAACTGAACTGATCTTTGACTCTTCCAACCAAAATAAACCTCACCCTTTGAAGCCCACTGCTCATATCTATAACTTTTTTTATGGTTCTTACTACTTTTCCCGTAAATAAGAAATATTACTTCAATAATTTATTCAACCAATATTTATTAAAGATCTATTATGTATACTGACAGTTGGAGATGAAGTAGGCACTTGTAACCTACTGTATATTTTCATGTCTTTACTCTGCTTAATTTAAGCTATATGATGATTGAATTCAGAATCCTATCTTACATATATGGAGTGCAATTGCTTATACATATTTGTCACATAATTCACTAAACATGGGTTGATTTTTCCCCGTATTTCTCAGTCCTAGTTTTAAATCCTTGATGATGCTTTGGCAAAGAAGGTTCATTTTCCTGAAAATACTATGTCCTTTTCATTTGGAAATAGTTTTGACTTCCTCTTTCATTGCTCTGAGTTCAATTTACAGGTAAAAATTTCCTCAGTTATTAACCATTGGGCAATAGAAAACATGTTAGTCTCAGCTAGTGATGTGGGCTTCTCCCAAGAATTCAGCTAGTGCCTGCCAGTTGACAGGAAAATTACAACTCAATTAGAGAGTGTCTCCTCGCGTTTTCTTCTAAGTCGCTAAAGCTTACTTTCCCATGCAGATCAGCTCTCCTCTCCTATAAGCCCTGTTTCTCTGTTGATGAAGACTGTCCTTCAATCTGTGTTTATCCTTTAGCCAACAAACTAGTTCCATTGGCAGTGTTATGGTTACAGCCCAGAGAAACGATTTCTGTGCAGTAATTTAGCTGTCAGTCTGGAAGTGGTAAAGGAGCAGGAAGATGGATGCTGAGCCCGGGGTGTGCCTGAGCAGGCATCCTGCATGTCCTTACTTGGATGTGCACTTATTAAAGCAGGTAGAAAAATGTTTGTCACGATTTCTCCTGGCCATCACTACAGTTTAGCTAGGGGAAAATATTTTTACTGGAACTCTGCTAATTGTTAAGAACCCTCTTATTATCCATAGAGAGGATGGGAACAGAAGGTGAAGATCATTTAGTGACGAAATTGTCCTCAAATAAAAACTGGAAAAGCAAATGACTTTGACATTTGTTATGGGTCCCCTGCTGTATCCATGTACTGTTTTGGAATGATTTGGCAGGGGTGAGGAAGTATGGATATGGAAATGTCCTATTGAAGAACTGGTCTGCAAAATGATAATTTCAGGCCCATCTGCTGACCAATAACCATGAACAATCAACAAATTGATAAATTACCTCTCGACACTTTGGTGTGTAGACCAACAAACCAAAGGAGATTGTGCCTTTAGATATATGAAAGACGGTACTAGAAAAGTCAGAGTCAGAATCTGGTCATCAAGCTCAATTTTTAAAAATTAATTCAGATATAGCTTTTTGCTTTGTTTTCCTAACAAATTTTGTTAGGATGTAACAGTCTATTGAAGGATTTAAACCTCAGTTAAATTTTTTTGTTTTTTAGTCAGTTAAATTAGCAAGCTCATCAATTCAACACTCAGTAGTATATACAAAAGCAGTTATTTTTGTAAATTTGGGAATATTATGTATCCTTTATTTATTATATATATATATATTATATGTGCCTTATACATTTATATTCATGTTTATTTACTATTTATATATAATCACAATTATATATATAATGTTATATATACATATATAATGTATAAAATGGCAATTACTAGAGGTCTCTAACTATTTTAGACATGAATTTGCCAACATGTAGCTTTTTCCCCTTGAGCAATCCAGTGATCACCAGGCTTTACTCAGTCCTGGAATGCAGAAAGTGTGTGTTCCATGGAACTTCTCATTTCTGAGATTTTCAGTGACTAAATGACTCCAGGCTCAAGGAGATTTAAAAAGTTTTCTCTGTAGTCCCATTCTGAAGGGTCATGCTGAACTTGTGCATATTAAAAATTTTGAGGAAGTTTTGCAAAACATAAAAACTTTTAAAGTTGTTTTCTTTTTTTAAATAAAGTGTTCTCCAAACACAGTCTTTCCTTAAATCAATTGAATGTAGAACAAGAGATTCTCAATCTACTTTGACAAACATGAAATTACCTTCTTCTCCTTGTGTACTTCTCATGAGACAGAGGTCTGGAGGGTGGAATTTTCGAGAAAACTTGGTCCAGTGTGATGGGATCTCTAAGTGGACTCTTGGTAACCAAGGGCACCAGATCTCCTAGCTATTCCTAGTCTTTGGATCTTTGTTGGTGTATAATTGTTTCTGGAAGTGTCTTATGATCCTTTGTATTTCTGTGTTATCAGCTGTAACATTTCTTACATTTCTGATTATATTTGAGTCCTCTCTCTTTTTTGCATGGTTTGAGTCTAGCTAAAGGTTTGTCTTACTTGTCTTTTAAGAAAACTAGCTCTTAGTTTGACATTTTTCAGTGTCATCCTAATATCTATTTCATTTATTTCTGTTCTAATATTTATTATTTCCATCTTTGGGCTAACTTTGGAGTTTGTTCTTCTTTTCTAGTTCCATGAGGTATGAATTTGTTTCTTATTGTAGGCGTTTATCACTATGCGTTTCCCTCACTGAACTGATTTTGCTGTAACTCATAAGTTTTGTTATGTTGTATTTCCACTTTTATTTGCCTCAAGATATTTTAAATATTTTATTTCTTCTTTGACCCACTGATTGTTCAGTATTATCAATATGTTGTTTAATCTCTACATATTGTGAATTTTCCAGTTTTCTTCTAATAGTAGATTTCTAGTGTCATGTCATTGTGGTTGGAAAATGCACTTGATATGATTTCAGTCTTTTTAAATTTATTTAGAGTTGTCTTGTGGACTAACATATGATCTATCCTAGACTATATATGGACTTAAGCCCATATATGCTTAAGAAGAATGTATATTCATTGCTTTCGGATGGAACATTGTATAAATGTTAAGTCCATCAGGCCAAATATGTCATTTAAGTCTAATGTTTCCTTATGTTTTTCCATATGATCTACCCATTATTAAAAGTAGGGTACTGAGGTTCTCTACTATTACTGTATTACTGTTTATTTTTCCCTTTAGATCTGTTAATATTTGCTTTGTTTAATGTTTAAGTGTTCCTATATTGAGTGCATAAATATTTTTACAAGTGTTATGTTCTCTTGTTGGATTGACCCCATTACCATAACCTAATTACTTTGTCTTGTATTATTAATACAGTCTTTGTCTTAAAGTATATTTTATCTGATGTAAGTATTCCTGCCTCAGCTTTTTTTGGTTTCCGTTTGTATGGAGTATCTTTTTTTAACCTGTTACGAATCTGTGTGTTTCCTTAAAGCTAAAGTGAGTCTCTTGTAGACAATATACTGTTAGGTCTTTTTTTTTTGCTTTTCTGATTGGTCGATCCTTTCTTCCACCTCATCTGGTCTGCTGTTGACCCGCTTTCTTGAACATTTCAGTTCAGTTATTGTATTGTGTGATTTCTGTTGGTACGTTCTTACATTTTCTTTATTGGTAGATAAAATCTTCACTTTGTTCATGCCTTGTTCTCCTGACCTTGGTGAGAATCTTTATGACTGTTATTTTGAACTCTCTATTAGGTAAATCACTTCTCTTCATTTTATTAAGGACCTTTTGTGAGGGCTTACCTTGTTCTTTGTTTGGAACATATTCACCTGTCTCATTATTTTTCTTAACCCTCTGTGTTGATTTCTCTGTGTTAGATAAACCAGCCACCTCTCCCGGTCTTTAAGTAGTAGTCTCATGTAGGAGATAAGACTTACATACAACCCTGCCTTAACTCTTCGTTTTGTTTGAAACCTTTGTGATTGTCCAAGTAGCCTTCTTTGTTCTTCCTGGCTCTCCTAGTAGTTGAAGATATGCCATTGACAGGCGCCAACACCTGTCAATGTCCCAAAGCAGAGAATGTCAATCAGCAACTTGAGCCTAGGGACACAGTAAATTAAGAACTGGATCTCTTTGTTACTTGTGAACACAAGCCCAGTGGTCCCCAAAGCCAGGCTATCAAGGGATACATCCTCTGGGCATCAGCCACAAAAGCTTGGGCACTAGATATGTGAACGAGCTCCTTTCTCAGACACAATGGCAGTCTGGGTAAACGTGGCAGAGGGTAAACAAGACGACCGTGCCAGCTGGCATCCCCTATCTCAGAAAAGGATTATAAATTGGCCCCTAGATGTATGTTAAATTGGAAACCTGTGCCTCCAGGGCACATCTTTAAGCAGGACACTGCTTTTAAAAAAGTAAATAGGCCTTTTTTTCAGGCCTTTCTATCTGAGGTCTCTACAGTGTGCCCTAGAGGATGGTGGTCAGGAATTCTTTCTTTATTTGTTTGCAGTTCTGTAGGACCCACAGACACAAGCCCCACAGGGCACCAGAGCCAGGTGATAAGGGAGGAGGGAGTCCCACGAGTAGAAGCTGCAAGAACTAAGGCACTGGGCCTGTGGACCAGTTCCTTTCTGAAGGGAGGCAGAGAGTGAAGATCCAGGTGGCCTCTGCCAGCCTCTGCAGTCTCTGGAGAGGACTACAGTCAGTCCTGAGATGCGCATCCAACTAGGAGCCTTCTCCACAGCCCAAGGCTTTTAAGATAAATAAATAGGCCTCTTTCACTGAACGGTTGGATGTGTTTTTGTCCGCTGCCTCTGCACTACATCCTGGGGGCTTTTGAAACTGAACAGGACCCTATGGGGCTCCCAGGCACGGAAGCCTTCCTGTGTCCCTTGTTTCTTGTTCATGGGGAATAGAATTCAGCCTCTATGTCCTTCCTTGACTCCCAAAGGGAAGGTTTAACAGTTGCTAGTCAGGCAAGGGAGGGGATGAGGAGGCAGCGGAGGAGGAGTCAAGAAACAATAGTGCAGCCTTGGAGTGGGCTACTTCTTCCCCTCAAGAGACACAAATAATAATATCTTTGAGCTCTTATGCAGAACTAAACTCCCCAAAAATGGGAGATGTTGACTAATGAAGCCTTCTTCATCCCATCACCAACTCCTGGAGCTTACTCAAATTCTGTCCATTGAGTCGGTGATGCCATCCAACCATCTCATCCTCTGTCATCCCCTTCCCTGCCTGCCTTCAATCTTTCCCAGCATCAGGGTCTTTTCCACTGAGTCCGTTCTTCACATCAGGTAGCCAAAGTATTGGAGTTTCAGCATCAGCATCAGTCCTTCCAAATATTCAGGACTGATTTCCTTTTGGATGGACTTGTTTGATCTGCTTGCAATTCAAGGGACTCTCAAGAGTCTTCTCTGACACCACAATTCAAAAGCATCAATTCTTCGGCGCTCAGCTTTCTTTATGGTCCAACTCTCACATCCATACATGACCACTGGAAAAACCATAGCTTTGACTAGATGAACCTTTGTTGGCAAAGTGATGTCTCTGCTTTTTAATATGCTGTCTAGGTTGGTCATAGCTTTTCTCTCCTTATGTTAGTGTTTGTTTTAGAAATATGTGTGTCTTTAACTCATCCTAGTCTGCTTTGCTTTAATGTTATATCTCTTCAAGTGTAATGCTGAAAATCTTACATATCTTTCTGCTCACATCCCCCTGTCCCCTGTGTTGCTTTTCTCATATTTTTATATTCTATGAACGCTAAAGCACAAGTTATTTTTCTTTAAACAATCAGTTATCTCTTAACAAATGAAGAAAAAAGATTATTTCAATTTGCCACACATTCATCTTTTCAAGGGCTGTTCATTTCTCAATCTAGACTCGAATTTCTCCCTTACAGTGTTTTACTTCAACCTGAAGAACTTTATATGACATTTATTATAATACAAGTCTTCTAGTACTAAAGCCTTGAAACTTCTGTTAATCTGAAAATGTTTTTGTACTGCCTTTGTTTCTGGAGAATATTTTTTTTCAGATATAGAATTACAGCTTGTGAGATGTCTAGTTTTGTTTGTTGGTTTCAGTACTTTACAGATGTTCCATTGCTTTCTGACCTGCATTGTTTTTGATAAACACAGCAGTTACTCTTATTATTGTTTTTCTGTTTGTAACATGTCTTTTACCTTGTGGCTGCTTTTTAAACATTTCTCTTTATCTTCTGTTTACAACATTTTTGATATGATTTCCTTAATGTTTGTTTTTTCTTATAATTACTTTGTGTGAAATTCATTAAGCTCCTGGGGTTTTGATTGTTAAAAAAAAATGTCTTGGAATAATAATATGGACACTTTTGTTCAAATATATTTCTTTTGCCAAAGTTCATCTCTTTTTTTCCTTTAAGGATTTTAGTTATGTGTATGAAAACCATTTTATGTTGTCCCATAGATCACTAAGTGTCTATTCATTTTTATCTTTTAATCTTCTCTGAGCTTCACTTTTAGACACCTTCTATTGATCTTTCTTGAAGTTAACTGTGGTCTTTTCTTTTGCCATTTCCAATTTGCCATTGATGTCATCAGTGAAAGTTTTTCCCATCTGACACTGTTTTTAAATCTTGGAATTTCTATTTGGTTCTTTTATAGTTTGCATTTCTCTGTTGTGATTTGCCTCTTGTTCACACATTATGTCCATCTTTTATTTAAATCAGTTTAATTCTAATTATAATCCATTTAAAAACCCGTATTTTCTCATTCTAACATCTGTGTCATGTCTGGGTTTCTGTATTTTATCTCTCATGTTTGCTTTTTTCCTGCTTCTTTTATTGTCTATTAATTACTCAATGTATGCTAGACACGGTAAATTCTGCATTGTTGAAAGTCTATATTGTTGAGATATGGTTTAAATCATCATCCTTTAAAGATGCCTGTGTTTTGCGCTAGTTGGCTTTTAAGTAGCTGGAGTCTCATTATAGGCAGAGCCTAATGTGGCTCTGATTATTGGCCTAGAGTTAACCATTACTTCTAAGGCTTAATGTTTTTAAAGTTTCACCTGAATTTTCTGGCTATTCAGCGAAGTCTATCCACTTCGAATAGAGCTGAAATTCCTCCCAGTGCTCTGTTACCTTTGGAAGCTTCATTCATCTCCCTACTGTCAGTAGCTATTCTCTGCCAGGCCTCAGTGAGTTACACCCTCTGGATGAAAATAGCATTTGGCTAATGACTCAATAATTAATCTTCCTATAGAGAACAAACTGTTTCAGATTTTTTTATGACTAGAAAATTATTGGAATTTGGGGATGGGTTTATGAAATACTGTTTAAAAAGAGATGTGTAAGCTGTTCTTTTAGGATTCATCAGAAAATGAAAAGGGATATTTTTGATATTATTTCCTCAGGCTTTAATTGTGTTGCTCTTATATTCCACCCCCCCCTTTTGTATTCCTTCTGTTTGGGGTTTTAAAATCTTTATTTCCAGATCTTTTAATTTTATTTATATTTTTAATATGTATATTTATTTTAATCTAGCATTTTGATTAGATTTTAAAGTCAATTTTGAGTACTTTTTTAAAACAAACATTTGCCAACTTGTATAGATCCCTCCATAAATCAATGTAATTTCCTAAATAGTAACATTTTCCCCCACCACTCCACTGAATGCTAAAGTACATTTTTATATAAGAATCAACACATACAAGAAATCATTTGTGTACTATGCTTTCCACATAAAATCACCAGGCAGACCGTCTAGTGCTTTTAGTTGTATAAGCTACAAATTAATAGAATCTATTATTTTGAAGATGTTGTAAGTCACGCATCATTCTAAAAGCAGAATACCAACATAGATGTGACTATAGATGTGCCACCTGAGGTTCAAACAAACCAGATTATTTTATCAATTGGAATTTATTCTCTGGCAGGCAACAGGGTCATCTATTTGTAGTATGAAAGTAAAGCAGAAATTCTTTTAAAAATGTAGCAACAGTCATGGAAAACAGAATAATCAGGCATCCTACAGAGAAGCATGAGATAATCATTCTCCGGTTAACTTGGTTTCAAATTTTATTTTATGTATTTATTTAAGCTGTGCCATGCAGCATGTGGGATCTTAGTTCCCAGACCAGGGACTGAACCCACACCCCCTCCAGTGGAAGCTCGTAGTCTTAAACACCAGAGCAAAACCACCAGGGAAGTTCCCAAATTTTATTCTTTTTTAAAAATGATGACTCTACTTTTATCTATCACGTCACAGAATGGGAAAAATCTGAATAAATTGTCCTTTGAGAATGTTCTAGATTTTGGCAAGAGGTAAGTTTGGGGAGGTCCCTGGGGACTGGTTCCTTTGTTTCACCACACTCAAATTTCTGTCTTCTACCCTCCTCCTTTCCCATAGGTTTTCCGTTCCAGCCACTTTTCTGCCCTTTCCCACATTTTTTTTTTATGACTTTGCCCATTTAGTTCATTTTCTTTATCCTTTCCTGAACACAAAACTGAAGATAAACACTCAATTTTAAAAATCTAATTTCTTAGTCTTGCTCAAGGCCCAGTTTCTCCCAAATGATGAAATTAGAAACTCTTGGCTTCATCCTCTGCTCTCTGTCTTACTTGTTCCTGACCCAGAGCCTCCAGAATTGTCCATATTTCTTCCAGCTTCCTTCCCATCCTCTTCGTTTTTACCAGTCTAATGAAATCATCTAAACTGAAAGTATAGCTGAATTTGTATATATATATTTTTTGCATGAATCAGAATAAACTAAACTGCTGTAACAAACGGACCCAAATCTATAGTGCTTGAACATAGTAGAGGTTTATTTCTTGTTTATAAAACAACCTGCTGTGAGTATTTAGGCTGCTCTCCTCTGTATGATGATTTGGGGACTTGGGCTCCTTCCATCCTGAGGCTTTGCTGCCTTCTGCTCCTTTGGTGAGGCAGCGTGGTCAGGACGGGTTTACCACGCTCAGGTCTTGGTGGAAGAGAGCATAACGGAGGGCCATCGCCTCTTAATGGTCTGGACCCGGAAGTGGCCCACAGCACTGTGGGAATAATGGAGTGAACTTAGGCGTGAATCATACACTCATCACTTGTCCAGATCCTACCAGAAGAACATGGAATGGGCAGTCTGCAGCAAGGAGCAGTTCTGTTATTAAACAGAGTGATGGTGGATCAGATAACTTTAGATGGCCCATACATTTTAGCAGAGTTCTTTCCCCTATTTGTACACGGTGTCATTTAGGTTGATTTTCACAACTTGCTACGTTTAAGAAGCTGAGGGAGGCAAATGAGACATTGCGGGCCAGCTGAAGATTGTGAATCAAGTTTGAGAGATTTAAGGAAGGCACGTATGTTTCTGCCAAGTATGAACTTGGACGTGGCAGTTAAAATCACGCACTCATACGGTCATACTTTCTGGGTTAAAATCACGCGCTCCGCGCTCATACGGTCACACTCTCTGGGTTCAAAGGCAGGATGGTGTCTTACTTGTGTGACTTCCTAACCTTGCAGCCTTGGGCTGGTTGGCTTCTCAATGCATCAGATTCTTCCTCCATCAAATGGAAGGGGTGATAGTGAATGCTTCATAGGTTTGCTCTGGAGAATAAATGAGATAACGCACACACACTGCTTTACGTTGTGACTACCTGGCACAGAGTAAACACTCAATAAATATTATAATGTAAGTGAAAGTTGCTCAGTCGCGTCCAACTCATTGTGACCCCACGGACTATACAGTCCATGGAATTCTCCAGGCCACAATACTACAGTGGGTAGCCTTTCCCTTCTCCAGGGTATCTTCCCAACCCAGGGATCAAACCCACATCTCCCACGTTGTGGGTGGGTTCTTTACCAGCTGAGCCATGAGGGAAGCCCAGAAATACTGGAGTGGGTAGCCTATCCCTTCTCCAGTGAATCTTCCCAGCCCAGGAATCAAACCAGGGTCTCCTGCATTGCAGGTGGATTCTTTACCAACTGACCTATCAGGGAAGCCCAAATATTATAATAGTAATGGCAATTGTTATTAGAATTATTATTCAGTTTCTCACGTATGTACATACCTGCTTTCCAGGTGTGAGCAATTTCTGGCTCTAAAAGAGAAAGCTCTTGACAAATATTGCTGCTGCTGGTGCTAAGTTACTTCAGTCGTGTCCGACTCTGTGTGACCCCATAGACGGCAGCCCATCACGCTCCCCTGTCCCCGGGATTCTCCAGGCAAGAACACTGGAGTGGGTTGCCATTTCCTTCTCCAATGTGTGAAAGTGAAAAGGGAAAGTGAAGTCGCTCAGTCATGTCTGACTCGTAGCAACCCCATGGACTGCAGCCTACCAGGCTCCTCCGTCCATGGGATTTTCTAGGCAAGAGTACTGGAGTGGCTTGCCATTGCCTTCTCTGTTGACAAATGTTAGACCTCAGGAAAAAAAAAAAAAAAAACACTGGGAAAACAAGAGCATTATTTATTTAATTTCATGCCTTCTGAGCTAGCTTTGCCTCCCGATGGTATTTCTATTTGTTCTCACAGAAGTCAATATTTTCCTGTTTCACCATTTGCAATAGATTTTTATGTGGGGCATATAAACAGTATGTGAAACTATTTAAATTCTGTTCTTCCAAGTGTAAGATCAAAATAGAAAGGAAGGGATGAGCCTGCTGCCATGGTTCGTACGAGTGGTGGGAATGCCAATAGTTTTGCTTCTGCAGAAACTAAAAATAAGTAGGGAGGGCATGTTTGATAATGAGAGGTTTCAGAATAGGGCTCTCGGGCAGGGGGTCCAGTTCGTGAGGATAAACACATTATTGGGTTAAACTGTTTGTGACGAAGGAAGAGCTCTGTTTGGTTTTATATCAGTGTTCAGAGTGTATTCACACTTCTCCTTCCTGTTCTCTCAATCAGTCCTCCTGAGACTTGATGCACCATATCTAATTCTTCATAAATCAGCTAAACTTTAGAGTGATATTGACAGTGGCTTTGCTGACCCCATTGTTTTCCGTCAAGAGTTTTATTCGGCTTCAAAACAATTTGCCATGAACGCCCTTGTTTGCTTGCCACACAGGTCTTTGTTTGGGCTGAAAACTTTGATTTATAACTGCAAATAATTGATGGCTGTGGGGTAAGGGGACCATAGCTCATGCTCCTCCTCTTTTAATCTTCCTTTGCCCAGAAATCCATGTAGTGGCACATTCTCAAGGGAACAGGGCTGGGAAATTTTCCATATACCCAATGGGAGGCCATTCATCACGGTGAGGAGTGTGTTTGTGAAAGGAAAGAAAACAAAAGTCAGACCACCTCAAGATGGCTTATCAAAAGACTAGATGTTAAAGCTGATGTATTCATTGTGGGTCATTTATAAAGAAAACCAAGCTATCTCATGAACCAGATATACTTGCTACTCCAAAAGTGAAATTTGATATTAGTACTTCAGATTATTAATACTGAGAAGCCTCTTCAGAGCCCCTGACAAGTTGCTTGGTCATTGACTGCAGAGCATTTGGAAACTCTTTTTAACTGGCACAGTCTTTTTTCTAACAATGGAAAAGGGAAAAAAATACAGATGTTTTTGTTCCGTTTTTGACAGCCTCATAGCTTGCAGGACCTGTCATTCTAGAACTTACTGAATTTAAGGCTGTGTTCCCTCCTCACCTTTTAGGTTTACTAATTCCAAAAGGGTCCGTGAAACTTTCTAAACTGCACATTTCTTTAGGATGCAAAAATTGATAGTAAGTTTCTGAAAGTAATTTGAGATTCTTCTCAAGGATTGGAGAGTGAGCCTTTATTTTTTCATATTCATTGTGAAGATATCAGACTCTGTAATTTAAAATTACATATACACTTTTACAAATGAATTATACTTCCAATATTAGAGTAACACATCACTAGATGCAGTAAATTTTAGGTGATTTATTTACACAAGTATTTTCATGATTGAGAATGTTAATCCATCAAGGAAAAATAGAGGAAGTAACAAAGAAAAAGAGAATTGTAAGCTGAGGGGAACTGGATCATATCCTACAAAAACATCCCGAATTATGACAACAGCTATGGTGAAATATCAATATTGCTTAATATCAATTACTATATTTACTAAGTAAACAGCTCTTATAATTGAAGTGGCATTGAAAATGGCCTGAGGCAAGCATGTCACAGTGCATTTTTTTCTGCACCTATTGATATAGGCATTATTTGAAGTAATTTGCTTTATTTTGCATTATTTTATCTCAGTGAAATTCAGCAACATCAGTTCTTTCCTTGGAAGAAAAGGCAAGAACAATTCATTTCTTCCTCTTTAAAGGGGTCTGAACTGATAAGTAGTTCCCATTGAATGATGGTAAAGTCAAAATGGAAGTAGTGCTTTTCACAGATTGTATTCCTTGTTAAATCAGAATCCTTTGAAATGAATAAAAAGACATTTCCCAGATGTTGGTACTCAGAGCCCCATGCAGTGACACAAGAATCGGTGGGTCTTGGAGGACTATCCCATACCATTGACCATATGTGAGGTGTATCAGTGACTTCAATCTAAGTCTACTGAATGACTTATCAGAAAAATATTCATTAGCAAAATGACAGAAAGCGGTAATTAAAATCCATAGTTAATCTGAATGAAAGCACAAAATAACACAGACATAAGACAACTATGAAGAATTAAAAATCTATTTCCTTGACAGTGATGGGAGACAAATTCTGCAGTAGGTTATCATCAGAAACAACTTGGGACCTTTGCTTATCACCAGAAAGAACTTCGAGATAAAACCCCTATACAGATAAGAAGCATATACTGCAGAAGATTGTAGTTCTTTCTTGGGAAAAATAAGTATCTGAAGAAAGATTCCAATAAGGGGATATTAAGCCTCTCCAAACTTCTGATATTTGCTCTTAGTTTTAACAACTCTGCATTTCAAAACCAAAATTTACTTGTTTTTTACAAGTGTTTCTTTTTTCAATATTCTCTTTTTTAAATTTTTAATGAAATATAGTTGATTTAAAATGTTGTATTTATTTCTAGTGTACAACAATGTGAATCAGTTATACATACGTCCACTCTTTTCTGGATTATTTCCCCATAGAGGCCGTCACAGAGTGTTCAGTGGAGTTCCGTGTGCTGTGCCATAGGTCCTTATTAATAACCTACTTCACGTACAGTAGTCTATACACATGTCAATCCCAGTCCCCCAGTTTACCCCAGCCCTCCTCTCCCTGGGTAACCACAGTTTGTTTTCTACATCTGTGACTCCCTTTCTGTTTTGTAAATAAGTTCCTTTGTCTTTACAAGTGTTCTAATTTTAAGACAACGTATCATTCTGGACATTTCCCATTCACCCACCTTCCTGTTGTCCAATGTTGTCATATATGGAGGATGTTTTGTCCTGGGGGATAAGATTTTTTGTTAGACTTTGGAAGCATAGCTCCTTAATATAGAGCTTTGTGTATGAACAGGTTAGATTCAGTTCAGTTCAGTCGCCCAGTCGTGTCCGACTCTTTGCGACCCCATGAACCGCAGCACGCCAGGCCTCCCTGTCCATCACCAACTCCCAGAGTTCACCCAAACTCATGTGAATCGAGTCGGTTATGCCATCCAGCCATCTCATCTTTGTCATCCCCTTCTCCTCCTGCCCCCAATCCCTCCCAGCATCAGAGTCTTTTCCAGTGAGTCAACTCTTTGCGTGATTAGGCCAAAATAAAATATTCATGGTATTGAGGAAACAGAAACGGCCCCCAAATAAAGTGTAACATTATAGCCATAAGCAGAAAAGAATTTCAGAAACAGCCAATATGAACTTAAAAGAGTAATTGCTCTATGGTGTATCACAGCAAGCATCTCTTGTTCAAACTCACATTCCATTTTTCACGTAGGGGAAAGAGATGACTTCCTTCAAGAAATGTCTAAAACAATCCATGATCTCAAGAATACTACATACATATTATTAAAATAAAATATGAAGCCTATTGGCTGTGTTCCAGAAAAGCTGAACTGGGCTAAAGGACATAATGACCAGTCCTAACTTAGCATGCAATTATTTAATTGGGGGATAGATTTTTCTACCACTGTCCCTGGCAGTAACTGCCATTTGATCCTGAGGCTTGGGTTGAATGTCTCATCAGTAGGGCCTATTTAAGGATCTTTGTGGAACAACAGGTCGGTCCCCTGGGCAAGCCCATGTCAACTGCAGTGAAGGGCAGTGAGTGGGAGGCGGGTGTTTGCTGGGCCCACAGCATTGACAACGCGTGGCTCAGGATGCCGCCTGAGCTCTGAGCATGCACGGTCTCCTGATGGCAGAGGTTGGAAGCCGAACTGTGTGTTCATGGATTTTATGATTTCCTTAGGAAAATGAATTCTCAAGTTCCAGTCCTCCTTCCAAGCACAGGTAAGTCTTTGGAGAGCAGGAGAAGTGTCCAGAAACTGGGATGAGCATTTCTTTTCCAGCACATAATTGCTCCCGAACCAGACCTTGATCTGGACAGCTCGTGGCTTTATGCCTACTACAGAATCCACCATCTGCTTCGCACGGGGTAGATATAAATTTTATAGACTTCGTAATTATCGTTTAGTTGGTTTTAGTTTGGTTAGGTTTTTTTTTTTTTCTCTCAGATACTCTCTGAGCAGTCATAGACAGAATGCCCATAGCAAAGGAGGACTGGAATATTTGGAAAGTGGGCACTAAAAGGCACGTGTCACATTAAAACAGTTGAATACATTTAAAGGCATCCTGGAAATTGAAATCTGAACATCTGTACAGAAAAAAAAGGCAAAAAATAGAATCAGTTGTTGCTACTCTCAATAGCATGTAAAAAGCCACGGAAAAAGGTTTAATTTGGGGTTTATTTTTCCCTCTGTGATGCTGTGATCATATTGGTATGGTCTGCATATTCTGCAAGTTTTGTCAAAATTGATAAAAATGCGTCCTGCAATGAGGTTGAATCAGAAGATACTGTGTGGAGATTTATTTGCCGGATCTGGGGATGTGTTTGAGCATGCTGTTTCACTCAAATTAAGAAACCAATTGCAGCCCGATGTTCTTTTACAGACTTCTAGTATTTGGATAATTGAATGGCTATGCCCTGCCTCACTATAGCTTAAGAGGCATCTTTCTGAGATTGGGGAAAAGTGGAAACAAGTGCTTTTACAGCCGGGCTCCTGGAATCTGCTGACTAGGCACTTAAGAGGGGAGACAGTCCTGCCGGTTGCTTTAAAAAGTTCACAGAATCTTTCCCATCTGTTAAGTGGCAGGAAAAATAGTATCCAGCCAAAAAGGTTGCAAACTGTGGTGATATTTGAGCTCTTTTGAGAACAGGATCACAAAGCAAATACTCCAAATGCCGTTTTCTTTTTGCTTCATGTAGGATGTTTTGTTTCTTCCATTCTTTGCCCAAGATCCTTAAAAAAAAAAAATGAGGCTCTGTTCCCAAATAAAGTGTCTCTGTGCTGCTAATTTGTAAGCAGGCATTCCCTGAGAAGTCAGAGAACATCGAAGTGAAGACTGGTTGTCTGCCGTTTTACTTTCGATGCTGTTTCTAAAACCACATTGCCCTGTATGTGGGGAAGAGACAGAACCTCTGAGCTCTCTAGCCTACCCCTCACCAGTAAGAGCAGGCTGTTTCCTGGAAATTGGAATCTTTGACTCAGATCATGGGCTTCCTCCTTTTTTTTCCAGAAAAGAATGCAAGACAGCATTTACAGTTGTGCAGAAGTTCTATGAATGTCTTAATGATAAAATATGTCTCCAAGAAGTATGTCGTCCTGCTCTGAACTAGAACCCTTGCTTGCAGTGGACACGCTCTTCCACATGATTTTGGCTTCCTTTTCTATTAGCTTTCAGTTGTTTCATTTTTAGTTATGTGATCTGGCACTACTTAAAGCTCTGGCTTTTCTCCTTCTACTCAAGTATCTGGGTTGGGATTGTTTGCTGCTGTTGTGTAATTTTTACTGGCGGAAGTCAGGAGTGATCCTTCTCAGGACCTGCTGTGAACATGGAGCTTGTAATCATCACCACGGTGTTGGAGAGAGAGACTGGAATCTGGACTTCTCCCGTGCCCAGCCCTATCCTGGGACTGCAGTGTCTTCAGGGCGCGGGCCTCCTGCTTGCTCGCACGCGATGAGCGGCTCCCCTCACTCTCCTCCTCGCCCAGTGCCCGCCCTGTGGTTGTGCTGGGGGTGCAGGTGTGTTCAGAGCAGCTCTTCTCAAACTCCAGTGTGCGTCCCCACCACCCGAGGGCTTGTTTACGTGCAGTCTGTGATGCGTCCTTATTCTGAGGGAACACCCCGGACGCCAGTGTTCGTGGGCTGTGGCTGCAGCGGTGCAGGATCCCGCCCCTCCACGAGCCGCAGGCAAGCAGGCTGTCTGTGACCCTGCACAGTCACGGGGACATGGCGAGAGGGGAGGGACCCTCGGCTGACATCAGTCACCCATTCCACGCAGGTCGCCTGCCCTGCTAAGGAAGTGTGGAGGGCCCCTGATCTTTTGCATGAGTCTGTGTGAGAACATAGTTTTCTTTTTTTTAAATTTATTGGAGGCTAGTTACTTTACAGTATTGTAGTGGTTTTACATTCACGTGAATCAGCCATGGGTGCACATGGGTCCCCCATCCCGAACACCCCTCCCGCCTCCCTCCCCATCCCATCCCTCAGGGTCATCCTAGTGCACCGGCCCCAAGCACCCTGTCTCACGCATAGAACCTGGACCAGCGATCTAGTTCACGTATGGTAATATACGTGATTCAGTGCTACTCTCTCAGATTTTTTCTTTTTCTTTTTAATGGGAGGATAATTGCTTTACAACGTTCTGTTGATTTCTGCCATTCAGTTCAGTCGCTCAGTCATGTCCAGCTCTTTGCGACCCCATGGACTTCAGCAGGACAGGGAAGCCTGGCCATACAACTGCGCAGATGGTCCCCGATCTTTACACTATCAATACCTGGCTTGAGAGACAGACATGTAAACCGTGAACCGCGATTGTGTTAAACAGATGGCAGTGGCCCTCAGGGGAGGGAGCGGCTTTGCAGCTGTGGGTTGGGTGAGAGGCCCCGGGCACTGATGAGGTAGGAAGGGACCTGTTCAGAGGTGTAGAGACATGACCTAGCGTCATGTCAGAGGGAGCTTACGGTTCCTGGGGCAGGCGCTACATGTGAGAGGACCAGCAAATGCAGCTCACAGTTACTTTAAAGAAAAAAAAAGTCCCTCATATGCCAGGCATTTCATGCAAATTAATTCCTGTCTTAAAACAAACCTGAAAGGAGTTAGTATTTTCCCATGTTGCAGATAAAGAAACTGTGATTCAGGGAGATTATGGAACTCCTGGGCAGGTACACAGCTTGTTGCAGGCTGGGCTGGGTGTCAAGCCCAGATCGCCACGACACCAAAGCCCTGTCTGTTTCCCTCGCCATGCTGGGGGAAGTCAGCAGAGGCCAGATCACTAAGAACGTTATTAACTGGCTGAGGAGAGAAAGC
This sequence comes from Moschus berezovskii, assembly GCF_049115385.1. Taxonomy (NCBI): domain Eukaryota; kingdom Metazoa; phylum Chordata; class Mammalia; order Artiodactyla; family Moschidae; genus Moschus; species Moschus berezovskii. The sequence goes on from NC_142485.1 coordinate 4,759,432, forward strand.
CAGCTCCTTGGAGCAGTGGGGAACCTCAGAAGAATTCTATGTAGAAGGATGGTGTTTGGATGTTTGAAAGATTATTCTGGAAGCTGTATTGAGGATAAATGTAAAGGGGCTTGTGGAAATAGATGAGAAATTGATGGCTATTAAGCATCCAGAATTTTCAGGCCATGGGTGCTCTCGGGAAACATGAACTCCTGAAATTCAAGGTCTTACCATCTAGTCTAGGAGAAAAACTTACATCCATGAAATAATATGCCAGATACAGGATCTGAAAGTACTGCGAGTGCAGACTTACCTTGAGTACTTGGAGTGTCCAAGGAGCACCAGTTCAGTTCAGTTCAGTTCAGTCGCTCAGTCGTGTCCGACTTTCGTGACCCCATGAACCACAGCACACCAGGCCTCCCTGTCCATCACCAACTCCCGGAGTTCACTCAAACTCATGTCCATCGAGTCGGTGATGCCATCCAGCCATCTGATTCTCTGTTGTACCTGCCGGTAAATGATCTTGTCCGAAAGCAGGAGGAAAAGAGGGTGGAACTCTCTAATTCTGAAGACCTGATGCCTTAAGATCCACTCACTGAGTTACCTAAATCCAGTTGGATCTTCACATACCCATACTGTCGGTTGTCTGCTTATGGGCTATTTGGTGCTATTTCTCAGCCTTTCCACTGTCCGTCTCACTAACCTCTATTTGAAATTCTTCCCCAAAGGCTGCCTTTTCCGTATCTAGGGGTAACGGCATGTGCAGTGTGTACCTGCTGTGTGTGCTCAGTCATGTCTGACACTTTGAAATCCCATGGCCTGTAGCCCGCCAGTTTCCTCTGTCCATGGGATTTTCCAGGTAGGAGTGGGGTGCCATATTTCCTGCTCCAGGGGATCTTGCCGACCCAGGGATGGAACGCCCATCTCTTGAGTCTCCGGTTGCATCAGCAGGCAGATTCTTTACCACTAGTGCCACCTGGGAAGCCCAGGTTGTATGGGTAACCATCAAAGAACAGTCATTTCTGGAGCGCCCACTTCATTCTGGGCAAATAGGAAAATTGCTCTGGAGGAATCCCATGGGCAAGGTAATGTCGTTCTCTCTTTACAAAGGAGGAAAGAGTCACACAGAGCAACTAATGAACTTATTCGGGGCGCAGAGCTGGTGAGAGGCAGGATGCTGGCCAAGGCCTCCCTGAGGGCAGAGTCTCTGCCTCTCACCCTTGGCAGCACTGCCTCCCTTGCATCCCAAGTTCCAAAACTGTTTTACTTGCTCATTGTGTTTTTCTTGCTACTAACATTGAGAGGAAACTAAAGGGCTCGTCATGTTGTTGGACCGATGAGAAAAGACAGACTAGGGAAATAGGAGGATCATCTCAAAACCAAGGGCTGCTCTCCCCCCCTCTCCTGGCCTCTGGTCCTTTGCCGGTCTCCAGGCCCCATCCCAAATGTGGCTGTGTGTTGCAGGAGCCTGCTGCTGCTGCTAAGTCACTTCAGTCGTGTCCGACTCTGTGTGACCCCTAGACGGAAGCCCACCAGGCTCCCCCATCCCTGGGATTCTTTAGGCAAGAACACTGGAGCCTGGAACTCCCTTAAAAGTCCCAATGCTTGGCTTTGAAAAATATGGATGCCTCCGTTGACATTCTGCTTCACTTGGTATACAATGGCTTGAAATTTCTGAAGCTCTTTAGGTGATTCTGGCATGCAGTAGAGTTTGGGAACTGCTGTCAATAGCTGTTGAGACAATAGGCTTGAGATTGGTGTAGAGCAGTGGTTCTTAAAGTGTGGTCCCTGCACCAGCAGCGTCAGTACCACTTGAAAGTTATTAAAATGCAAATTTTTGGATTCCATACCAGACGTGTATATCAGAAACTCTGAGGGTGGAGTCCAAAAATCTGTGTTTTAACAAGCTTTCCAAGTGTTTTTGATGCAAGCCAACCACCCCCTTGGCTGTACTTCCTCCCAACAGGTTTATGGTGTGGAGCATGGTGACCAGCTGTCTGATATTTTTACTGAGGCCAGGGCTCAGGGGAAATATATTTAAACCCAAATGACAGTACAAGGTATTCAGATTTGTATTAAAGATGGATTTCCTGGTGGTGTAGGTTGCCAGCCACAGGAATAAAGAACCGAGGGAGGATTTTGGAATCTTTCTGGGGGTGGCCAGAGTACTGCACCATCAAAAAGTGAAAACAGGGAAAGGAAGAGATTGTCCTCTAGAGAAAAACGAGAGCAGTGAGTACTGTCATCTGACTTCAGTCATTCGTGGCCCTTCCTTCCTGTGCTTTGAAGTCAGCGGGGATGTATTCTTAATGGGGAAAACCTCGGAGCAGTTGAAATCGACATCTTCCCCAAAGCTCCGCGCTGGTAGCAGAGAGCAGGCGCTCCCTGCGTGCCTGGGAAGGGTAGGGCTGGGTCACGGTCAGCAAAGTGACTTTTCCCCTGCCTCCTGCCCATTACTGGGCCACTTAATTGGCGTCATTTCCCTGCCTCCGCAATTATTTTCTTCAACATTATAATTTTAAGTAACTCAGTATATTAGCCTATTTCCCTAATGCCCTTTGTTGCATGTTCGTTCAGTGTGGCTGGTTTTTGTCATATTTTTCAAGTATTTCCCTCTGGGCTTAGTATCTGCTTGAGTTCTGTTTTATTGGTTCTTTGGACCATGGTTTGTGAAAGAATTAAGAGTCCGGCATGTCGGGGTGAGAGAGGTGTTAATGGGATATAATTGTTTAAACTGAGGACTCTTTGTGGCCCCAGGATGGGAAGAAGAGCTGGAAATATTCATGCAAGGCTGGGTACCGTTGGAAGAATTAAGGGAAATCATATCTAAATTTATTGCACAGATTCAATAAATTAGTCATTAGTCACCAATCCTAAGATGCTTTATAATATTAATATGTGTAAAACATTCCCCTATGTATTATTTTTAAATTTTTAGTTGTACCATTTTCAACCAGTAACTGACTTTGAGTTTTTATTTGAACATCATTTGCCTTTTCCTGTTTCTAACACATCATGAAGAACCTGTGTCTAAAACTGTAGCGAAAGTGCTGAGGGAAGGAGGCAGAGAGAGTGGGGAGAAGGGCAGCTTAACTGTTTCTACCTGGGCGGGGTGGGAGTTTCACCTCCTAGTGTCTCAAGATGATGAATCTAGGGGTGACCCTGCCTCTTGATTGTCAGACAGTTGCAGACCCTGGGAAGACGAATCTGTTCACAGAGAAGACGCTGTCAAAAGAAAATAGACCCCTCGGAAGGAAAATGGCTTGGTTACTGTTTCAGCTAAGAAGTGAGATGGGAGATGAAGCGATGTTTTATTTCCCGTTACCTGAAACCGCTCAGATGAAGTCTTCCCTCGCCCCGGAACTGAAGAAGGAGACACAGACGAGCCTTACTACTCGCAGCGGAGACAGAGCTGTGTCGCACCGCGTTTCACTGGCCTCGCTGTGCGAGTTGTTTCTTCCAGCTCTTTGGAGTGATTTAACTTAAAGGGTGCAAGTGCCCTGAAAGGTAGAGGGAGAGCAAGCCATCAGTGACAGCGCGGTGAGGATTCTGTCCACATCATATTTCCATATTTGTGCTGTTAGTCAAAGACCACCTGGAACAAGACAGTATGTGGTCTGGTAGACAGTACCCTGAGACGTCATGGAGGTCAACCAGAGACCACCCTCCACAGTTTAAACCAGAGACAGTGAAAGAGAGACTGCAGGTGAGAGACGGAGGAGAAAGGTTGAAACCGAAATGCAGCCCGAGCGCGTCCCCAGGCACTGAACAAGAGTAAACAGTTAAGAACACTGTATTATATACTGGCTCGGCCAAAACGTTTGTCCAGTTTTTCTGTAAGATGGCTCTAATATTGCCTAGTCATCTTTAACTTCATTCAAAACAACTTTGTTAGTTTTGTGACAGCTGTCTTATCGGCATGCATTAAAAAAAAAAAAGAAACTTATCAACATTGGTGAATTTTGTGTAGCCATTTCAATTGTGAAGATGGAAGAGTAAAAGCAACATTGGGGTATAGTATGCTTTATTATTTCAAGAAAAGTAAAAACGCAACTGAAACACCAAAAAAAGATTTCTCCAGTGTATAGAGAAGGTGCTGTGACTGATTGAACACGTCAAAACTAGTTTGCGAAATTTCCTGCTGGAGATTTCTCCCTGGACCATGCTCCATGGTTGGATAGATGAGTTGAAGTTGATAGTGATCAAATCACGATATTAATTGAGAACAATCAACATTACACCATTTGGGAGATAGCAAACATACTCAAAATATCCAAATTGACTATCAAAAATCATTTCCACCAAGTTGGTATGTTAATCGCTTTGATGTTTGGATTCCACCTAAGTTAAGTGAATAAAACCTTCTTGATTGTATTTCCACATGCAATTCTTAAACATAAAGGAAATCTTCCATTTTTAAAACAAATTGTTATGGTTGGTGAAAAGTGGAGACTGTGCAGTAAAGTGGGGTCGAAGAGGTCATGGAGCAAATGAAGTGAACCACCACTAACCACACCAGAGGCCGGTCTTCATCCAGAGAAGGTGACGCTGTGTATATGGTGGGATTGGAAGGGAGTCCTCTACTACGAGCTCCTTCCAGAAAAACAAATGATTAATTCCCAAAAATACTGCTCCCAACTGGACAACTGAAAGCAGCGTTCGACAAAAGCATCCTGATTGAGCCGACAGAAAATGCGTCACCTTCTATCAGGACGACACAGGACTGCACGTTTCCTTGATGACTGTGCAACTCGGTTGCGAAGCTCTGATTCATCCGCCTTGCTCACCAAACACTGCACCTTCAGATGCCCTTTCCTTTCGGTCTCTACAACATTCTCTTAATGGAAACAATTTCAATGCCCTAGAAGAAAGGCACCTGGAGCAGTTCTTTGCTCAGAAAAGATAAAATGTTTTGGGGAGTTGGAAGTATGAAGGTGCCTGAACAATAGTAGAATGTAATGGAACAAAGCAGTGAATACATGGTTCAATAAAATTCTTAGTGAAAATGAAAAATGTGTCTTATTTTTACTTAAAAACCTGAAGGAACTTTTTGGCCAATCCGATACTTGGCGCTGCTAACATTAAGTAGATCTTAAATGTTCTCACTGCAAAAGAGAAGTGACAATTACGGGATGGGATGCAGGCGGAAGCCAGTACTGTTTAATATGATATAATCTTTTTGCAACATATGAATGTATCAAATCAACACACGGTGTACCTTAAACATACAGAGTGGTGTATATCAATCATATCTCAGTAAAGCTAGAAAAAAATTTTAAAAAGAGAGTAACAGGAAAACATGTAGGGTGTTACTTGAATGTTTTTGTAAGATAGTAGAATGACTTCAGCAGGAGCATCGATTTCACTCAAGTTTTATATGAAAATATCTGCAGTCAAAAGTAGTGTCCAACTCTGCATGAAAGCAGGTTATTTGATGGAGGGCAGTGCCGGCTCACTCCTGGCCCCCCCAGGGTACCCCCCAGGGTCCCCCCCACCCTGCCACCAGCCAAGCTCCACTCCCTCTGTGCTTCCCTCTTCAGGGCTCTCCCCTTCTAGGCTCAGCTTCACACCTAAGCTCAGCTCGCAGATGATCCCCCTTCTGGGGAGTGTATTTTCCCACATTTATGCAGATGCTGACTGCAGCCATGAAATTAAAAGACGCTTGCTCCTTGGAAGGAAAGTTATGACCAACCTTGATAGTATATTAAAAAGCAGAGACATTACTTTGCCAACCAAGGTCCGTCTAGTCAAGGCTATGGTTTTTCCCGTGGTCATGTACGGATGTGAGAGTTGGACTGTGAAGAAAGCTGATCGCCGAAGAAGCGATGCTTTTGAACTGTGGTGTTGGAGAAGACTCTTGAGAGTCCCTTGGACTGCAAGGAGATCCAACCAGTCCATTCTGGAGGAGATCAATCCTGGATGTTCATTGGAGGGACTGATGCTAAAGCTGAAGCTGCAATGCTTTGGCCACCTCATGCGACGAGTTGACTCACTGGAAAAGACTCTGATGCTGGGAAAGGTTGGGGGCGGGAGGAGAAGGGGACGACGGAGAATGAGATGGCTGGATGGCATCACCGACTCTGTGGACATGAGTTTGGGTGAACTCCGGGAGTTGGTGATGGACAGCGAGGCCTGGCGTGCTGTGATTCATGGGGTCGCAGAGAGTCGGACACGACTGAGCGACTGAACTGAACTGAACTGATGCTCCTCCAAATCTGACCCCTACTCATGAACTCATGAGTTTTGAGTACACGCTGCATGTCAAGCCTGGGTTAACTCCACAGGGATGAAACAGTAGTCTCTGCTTTTGGGTTGCTCACAGCCCTTTGGATATGTAGACATGGAAATAACCAGTCTGTGGTACCAAGGAAGTACGGCTGATTTTTGTCTGTTGGTTTTCTGTTTAATAATAAGCATAATAAGCACGCAGAAGAGTGCACATGTAGAGCTGGGGGCTTTCACCAGGGCCCGTGGGGTCCTTCCAGAGGGAGGGCCTGAGTGATCCTGAGGCATCTGGGGGGGCTTCCTGTAGGAGGGGAAGCTGGAGGTGAGACCTGAGCAGTGATAGGCATTTGCAGACAGGTAAGACAGGTAGGGGAAGAGAGAGCAGGGCTTCCAGGGCAGAAATCCTTCCAGCCCACCTTCTCCAGGAAGATTGCCAGAACTACTCCACCTGTCAATGATCAGCTGCTTTTATTCACAACTAGTTACCCAAACCATAAAACTTACACTTTGAGTCAGGGGCCTCCAACACAGTCTCCCTCAGGTTAGTTTTTCTTCATGTTCATCTCTAGTCACCAACTAGAGGAACTGAGGGATGCAGGGTGAGTTAGGACAACTCTGCTTGTGTACCTTGGGCAAAAGATTTCACTCAGTAGAGGTTCAGTTTCTTCATTGGAAAGGATTCCTGGGAAAAGATGAACCTGGGTCAGGACTGGCAAAATACCTGTGTGCCACTGGTCTCATGAATCAAGTTTTATTGGGACACAGCCCTGGGAACATATTTTCACTTGGTCTATGGCTGGGGCTTCCCAGGTAGCTCAGCGGGAAAGAATCTGCCTGCAATGCAGGAGACGCAGGTTGGATCCCTGGGTGGGGAAGATCCCCTGGAGAAGGAAGTGGCAACCCACTCCACTATTCTTGCCTGGGAAATCCCACGGAGAGAAGAGCCTGGTGGGCTACAGTCCATGGGGTCGCAAAAGAGTCAGACATGACTTAGCGACTAAACAACAACAAAGGCTGTTTTGGTGCCACATGGAAGTTGCTACAGAGACTGTCTGACCCACATAGCTGAAAATATTTACTATCATTTTCTTGATGGAAAAAGTTTGCTGATCACTGAACTGTACATTTAGCATGTTTTTATTATTTTTGTTGTTGTCGTTAGTCTGGATAAATCTAATTTTTAATTACTCCATTAATGCCTCCTTTTTACATTTTTATCCTCTTCAACACCAACCCCTGCATGCAACTTAAGTTGTAAACCTTCTTCTTTTTATTAGGCTCATTGCTTGAGGAATTTTTTTAAATGTTTTTCTCTAAGACATTTCAGAAGCTATAAGCCTGTTAGCATCTCTACTTTGAGTAACTAGAATGTCAGCCCCGTGGAAGCAGTGGCTGAGGTCCATTCACTGCTGCAACCTCCGTGCTTGGCTGTGTGTCCAGCTCAAGGGGAGCTTTGCAAGAATGGCTGTGCAGGTGCAGTGATTAAGTAGTCCTTGTGACAGGAGCCAGCGTGTGTAAAAAGAAAGATAGTAGCAAAACAGGTGGGTACTCCTCAAGACACTTGGCTTTAAAAAAACAACAACACGGTTCTGTTGTCAGGGACCCCAGGTGAAATTGCCTCTACCTCGGTCACCTTTGCGGCACCCTTGGTCGAGATCATTATCGCCTGTTCAGCCTTGTTTCGGGGGAGACATCGACCTACTGCAGACACTAAGTTTCTTGTGTGACACTGGGTAAAGGGGAGGGCTAGACTGCCAAGGACAAGCTTTCAGAGGAAATACATTCATCTACAAGGTATGAACAGGCTGAGTCAAGTGTTGCTTTATGATATCTTAGAAGAAAAGAAAATCTTCGCAGGGGAAAAAGTTCATCTGAAAAATACCAAGATTAAGATGCATATGTATCATTGAATCAAATTATATTTTCTTAGATATTACTGTGCTGTTAACATGTTTCCATTACTGTCAGCTTTCCTCTTTTCTCATGATTAGTTTCAGAATTAAAAAGAAAAGAAACACTCATTATGCAGCAGATGATGGGTGAACATTTGTGTAAAGGTTTTATTGGATGAGTCTAGTCTGGGAAGGACACTGGAGCCCCACATTTGGGCATCTGCTGTCTTTGTATCAGTTTTCCAGCACTCAGTACTCATCGACAGATTTGAACATGGTGTGTCTTCCCAGAACTACTTCTGGAGACTGTGGCTTACTGCTTCTTTACATCGACTCTCCTCTGTTTGCAAGAATAGTCTCCCAACTCCAACAGGCAGAGAAGGTGTGGGAAGACAATGGAGGCTATTCAGTTCAGTTCAGTCACTCTCCGCGACCCCATGAATCATAGCACGCCAGGCCTCCCTGTCCATCACCAACTCCCAGAGTTCACTCAAACTCATGTCCATTGAGTCAGTGATGCCATCCAGCCATCTCATCCTCTGTCATCCCCTTCTCCTCCTGCCCCCAATTCCTCCCTGCATCAGGGTCTTTTCCAATGAGTCAGCTCTTCACATGAGATGGCCAAAGTATTGGAGTTTCAGCTTTAGCATCAGTCCTTCCAATGAACACCCAGGATTGATCTCCTTTAGGATGGACTGGTTGGATCTCCTTGCAGTCCAAGGGACTCTCAAGAGTCTTCTCCAGCACCACAGTTCAAAAGCATCAATTCTTCGGCGATCAGCTTTCTTCAGTCCAACTCTCACATCCATACGTGACCACAGGAAAAACCATAGCCTTGACTAGACGGACCTTTGTTGGCAAAGTAGTGTCTCTGCTTTTTAATGTGCTGTCTAGGCTGGTCATAACTTTCCTTCCAAGAAGGCTGTTAGGACGCGCTTTTCCGTAGGGACCACCTTGGCTCCTTAGCCTTCACTCTTTATTCAGCTTAATGTGTCATTTCCTGGTTTCACTGGCCTTTGTCATACGACACGAAACTGCTTTGCCTTTTTCACCAACACAGCGTCTGGCTACCCTTCTAGGCGATGAGAGGTGACCCAAAGTGTCCATTCCCTCACTCATTCTTCCATCCAGCAGTTGCCAAATACTTACCATGTGCCAGAATGCACTGACTATCAGAGCAGACAACATTCCTGTTTCTACCATCTAGGGGATGGGGAATGAACCAAAAATGGTTGAATAAGTTACAAGTAAAGGAAATAAATGATGAAAACTAATATAAAGGGAAGTTGTATGTGTTGGTGCTTGACTGGAAAAGGGAATCTAGATAATATTTAATCTGTCTTTCACCCAAACAGCAAGAAGGAGTCAGCCTAGCAAAGGTCAGAAAGCCAAGTGTCCCATACATTAAGATTTAGCAAAGGATAGAGTGTACTTAGTTTTTTTTTCATATTGGAAAATAAATGGTTTAGGAAAAGCAGAGAAGACTTACACTCAAAATAATAAAGTCTGTAGGGTAACCAGATACCTGATTCTTAAGAATGTACCTACCCACCAACAGTTTGGCCAACCAAATTGTTTTACATTCTCCTGTATGTTTTTACCAGAAGGAGTAGTATTAAACATAGTCTGTATGTCTTGGCAATGAAAAATGACTCTGCTCTTTCCTATCTTCTTTCTAATGCCATCACAATACCTGATAAGTTTAGAGCAGATTTACCTCTTTGGAGTGGATCTGAAGGTGTCCATGGAAATTCTCATCCTGTGATTAGTGTTTGTAATAAAACCAGGAGATTCTGCTCACCACTGGGGAAGTATTGGAGAGGACAGCCCACAGGTGATGTAGGCCAGCTCATCTGCTGGGTGAGGGGGCGGTGGGAAATGGAAGACCTGGGCTTGTTACCCTCAGGTTGAGATGCAGGGTGGTCCACCCATCACTGACTCCTGTTGGCTCTTAGCACCACACTCAGACCGGAAGCAGAGATCATGCCGTCGGATCAGAAAGGAAAGATGACAATTAATATATCTCATATAGGACACATTGAAGAGGCAGCTGGAGCTGATTATTGGCTTTACTTGGCAGAAGGCATCTCTCAAATTCCATGATGTCACGTTAGGAGTTTATTAGATCTGTAAAGAGTCAGTGGAGGTCGAGTTTAACCAGGAAGTCGTGGGGGTCTTTGGTGCCTGGAGGCTTCCCTTCAGGGCACTTCTAGTCTGAGGAAAGACGCTCAGTGTCCGGCACTGTAACCGAGCCTGCAGGGACTGCACAGGCTTCCTGGGGACCCATAATAAGAGCAGGACATGCACACGGGAGAGAACTGAGTTAAACACATCAACAGTGAAACCTCGAAGCCGTATTCCCCATTCTCATCCCCAGTTGTCACCACCTGCCATTTTCCATAAAAGTATGTGTAAGGGAAAAAGTGTTCTTATCTACAGTATAAGTATATCCTTAGAAACTATAAAAACCATATTATGTATAATATCATATATACATCTCTAATATAGATGCTCTTCTGCAAGTGTCTTGTTTCACAAAAATATTGATCTTTTTATATTGTTCCATCTAGGTCTGCCTGATTTCCACTTTCTTAAAGGCTGCGTGGTATTGTTTTAGTCGTGTCTGACTCTTGTCGCTTAGTCGTGTCTGACTCTTGTCGCTTAGTCGTGTCTGACTCTCTGAAGCCTCATGGACTGCAGCACGCTAGGCTCCCCTGTCCTTCACTGTCTTCGGCAGCTGGCTCGTATTCATGGCCATTGAGTCGGTGATGCTTTTTAACCATCTCATCCTCTGCTGACCTCTTCTTTTGCCTTCAGTCTTTTCCAGCATCAGGGTTCTTGCCAGAGTCAGCTCTTCGCATTAGGCCGCCAAAGTATTGGAACTTTAGCATCAGTCCTTGAAATGAATATTCAGGATTGATTTCCTTTAGGATTGACTGGTTTGATCTCCTTCCATCCAAGGGACTCTGAAGAGTATTCTCCAATACCACAGTGCTTTTTTGTGGTTTATACCAAAATTTATTTAGTCAGTCTTTTATCAATAAACCTTTATTTTATATTTTTCTATTCAATATGGCATGTCCTTGGCATGCTGTTTTGACTCTTTCCACAGGATGCTTTGCAGTAGGGTTGCTGGGTCAGAGTGCAGGGGTTTTAACATCTCTGAGAAGATGGCAAATAGCCTCTCAGGAAGTTTATACCAATATGCGTTCCCACCGGCAGTGGATGGTGGGCCCTTCTTCCCCTAGCTTCTTCCACTGTGGGTACTTTCAACTGTGTATATTTTGGCTGCTCTGTTAGGTGAAAATTCATGTCTCTTTGGTTTGATTTGCATCTCTTTAAAATAATTCAGATTAAAGGTTAAACACTCAGAGGACCGGAGTTTGACAGCAAGATCCGCCGTAACCCTAGTCCAGTTCCTTTATGCAACATCTTGGGGACAGAATATGTCAAAATTTTTAAGTGATCAGAGTTTGAAAGAGAGCATACATAGATGCCATGGATTAGTACCACTCTCAACTCAGTTTGAGCCAGCACTTCCTAAGCAAGCACATCGACACCTCTGCAACAAAACACATGAATGTCCCCACAAAGTAAGCTGAGATGATAAAACCTCAGGAAAGTTTTCAGCCTTGAAATAAGTTTGGATCAGATAAGGTGTTGCTGCTAAATGAGTTATGAAAGAGAAATTTTGGTATTTAGAGCCATTTGCATTTCAGAATTGCAATTAAGCCACCATGAGCTTGTGTGAAGTATTGCTTTGTGAATAGAGAAGGAAGAAAATTCCTCTGGGGATGAGCAGAAACCAGAGAAAACCCTCCACCTGCCCCCGAGGGCAGGCTGAGGACTTTGGAACCGTGCAAGGGTAGCTAAAAGGAGCTGCCAAGAGTCTGATTGTTTCTGTGGTTTTCTTTGGGCAGGAGCATCTTTGTCCCTGTTGGCCAGCTGTTGACCTCATTGTTGTTCATGAAACATTTTGAGATTTGCTAAGCGTGGCATGAATGAATGAGTACTTCCCAAACACCGGCGGTGATGCGTGCCATCACAGTGTCGGGGAAATGACCTAGCTCCTTCTCATAATTCCATCACTGAACAACCCCACTTCTTTTTCCAAAGAAAAAGATTTTAGATGATGACTTAGATGGCCCAGATGTGTCTTGCTTTAGACAAATGTTGAGAAAGACCATGCTGTCCCTCTTTTTTTATTGAAGTATAGTTGATATGCAATGTTGTGCCAATTTCTATTGGACAGAAAGTGATTCCGTTATACATATATATATTTACATTCTCCTTTTGTATTCTTTTCCATTATGGCTTATCATAGGATATTGAATATAGTTCCCTGGGCTTTACAGTAGAAACTTGTTGTTTATCCATTCTATGTATAAGCGTTTGCCTCTGCCTACCCCAAACTCCCAATCCACAGCTCCCTTACCCCCCCGCCCCTTGAAAATCACAAGTCTGTTTTCTATGTCTGTGAGTTTGTTTCTGTTTTGTAGTATGTTTTTGTCATATTTTAGATTCCACTTTAAGTAATATCATATGGTATTTGTCTTTATCTGACTTCACTTAGTACTATAGTCTCCAGATCCATCCATGTTGCTGCAGAAGGCATTATTTTGTTCTCTTTTTATGCTGAGTAATATTCCATTATATATATAGACCACATCTTCTTTGTCCAGACCTCGTTCTCCTAATGACTCATCAGTTCAGTCGCTCAGTCGGGTCCGACTCTTTGCGACCCCATGAATCACAGCACGCCAGGCCTCCCTGTCCATCACCAACTCCTGGAGTTCACTCAAACCCATGTGCATCGAGTCGGTGATGCCATCCAGCCATCTCATTCTCTGTCGTCCCCATCTCCTCCTGTCCCCAATCCCTCCCAGCATCAGAGTCTTTTCCAGTGAGTCAACTCGTCGCATGAGGTGGCCAGAGTATTGGAGTTTCAGCTTTAGCATCAGTCCTTCCAATAGTCAGTCTAAAATTCTGCCATCTTCAGCAGGCTTTTAAGAAGCATATGAGTTCAAGAGCAGATAGATTTGCAGAAGTAGTGAGAGATCTGTCTCCAGGAGAAAGAAAGCTGTCCTTAAACAAAGGTAGAATAGAACTGCAAATATGCACATAGTTTTTAGTTAATCCAGGGGGTGCAGTGGTAAAGCGTCTGCCTGCCATTGCAGGAAACACAGGTTCGATCCCTGGGTCAGGAAGATCCCCTGGAGAAGGAAATATCAGCCCACTCGAGCATTCTTGCCTGGAAAATCCCATGAACAGAGGAGTCTGGTGGGCTCCAGTCCATGGGTTGAAAAGAATCAGACACAACTGAGAGTGAATTAACTTGCCAGTGTCACTCAGTTCAGTGAATCAAATATTGCTGCTCTACAAACTTTGCCTCTATAAAGCTAATCAAACCACCTGATAAAGTCAGCATCATGAATGAGGCCCTGTTCTTCTGCCACGATGAATGGCAGATCTGAAATTAAACCCAGGGCTGTCTTCAGTAGCGTTTTCCACAATTCCTGCCTTTCCGT